>NW_026555338.1:15448365-16035827 GCF_029017545.1 Prosopis cineraria | reverse complement strand
AGAGCCTTCATCATCTTATTAAAAAAGTGGGATCCTGGTTACTTACCAATTGCCTTGGAACTCCATACCTACAAAAAATATTAGATTTGAGAAACTTCAAACACCAATCTTTAGAAATCACAAGTTCTAGGTAGGAATGGCTTCAATCCACTTTGAAACATAATCAACACCAAGTAATATGTACTCAAAACTAAAGGATGGTGGAAAGGGACCCATGAAGTCAATGCCCCAAACATCAAAAATCTCACAAAATAAAATGGGTTGTTGAGGCATTTTCATGTCTCTTACCCAACTACTAACCTTTTGACATTTCAAGCATGCTTTACAAAATTCATAAGAGTCTTTAACAAGCTAGGCCAATACAATCCACAATCTAAAACCTTCCTAGCTGTCTTATTTGAGCTAAAATGACCACCACATGCATGAGAGTGACAAAATTCAAGAACAGAAGGCACATCAAACTCATCAACACACCTCCTAATCACTTTATCACTACAAATCTTCCACATCAAAGGTGGTTCCCAAATGTAAAATCTAGACTCTCTTTTCAATTTTTCAATGGCAAAACGTGAAGCACAAGGAGGCAAGACTCTACACTCAATATAGTTAGCAAAAGAGGCATACCATGGAGGCTTAGATGAAATGGCACACAATGCCTCATCAGGAAATGAATCACAAGGATAGTAGGGTTAGAGTTTAGAGTTTACCATAGTAGCTTTTAAATGAGGTAGTCTAGACAAATGATCCGCTACTTGATTGGTAGAGAACCACTCCTATCCCTTATCTCCACATCAAATTCTTGCATTAAGATCACCCATCGAATCAAGCGAGGCTTAGAATCTGTCTTCTTAAACAAGTACCTCACAGCAGCATGGTCAGTGTACACAACAACTTTAGAGTTAAGAAGATATGATCTAAATTTATCAAGTGCAAAAACAATAGCAAACAACTCTTTCTCAGTTGTGGTGTAATTAACTGAGCTGAATCTAGGGTCCTAGATGCATAAGCAATCACATATGATAACTTGCCCTCTCTTTGACCAAGCATAGCTCCCACAGCAAAATTAGAAGCATCACATGACAACTCAAAGGTAAAGACCAATTTGGGGCTTTAAGAATGGGAGGGGAAATGAGCATGCTTTTCAAAGTGTCAAAACTCCTTTTGCAAGCATCATCAAAAACAAAATCAACATCTTTTTGTAAGAGTTTAGACATAGGCAAAGCAATTTCACTAAACCCTTTATAAATCTCCTATAAAAGCCTGCATGTCCCAAAAATGATCTCAAATCTTTCAAACAAACAGGATATGGCAAAGAAGCAATCACATCTACTTTGGCCTTATCCACCTCTATGCCATTGGAAGAAATCAAATGGCCTAAAACAATTCCTTTATCTACCATGAAATGGCATTTTTCAAAGTTAAGCACAAGCTTCTTTTCAATGCACCTACCAAGCACTTTATCTAAAGAATGCAAGCATGAATCAAAGGACTCACCATACACAGTAAAATCATCCATAAAGACTTCCATGCAATGTTCAATAAAATCACAAAATATGGACATCATGCATCTTTGAAAAGTACCAGGTGCATTGCAAAGACCAAAAGGCATCCTCCTATAGGCAAATGTACCAAAGGGGCATGTAAAGGTAGTCTTATCTTGGTCACTAGGAGCTATAGGAATCTGAAAATACCCACTAAACCCATCTAGGAAGCAATAATGGGACTTGGAAGCCAATCTCTCAAGCATTTGATCAATAAAAGGCAAAGGAAAATGGTCCTTCCTAGTCACATTATTGAGCTTCCTATAGTCTATGCACACTCTCCAAGCATTTTGAACTCTAGTTGGAACAAGCTCTCCTTTCTCATTTTTTACCACAGTAATCCCCCCTTTCTTAGGTACAACTTGGGTTGGAGACACCCACTCACTGTCAGCTATAGGATAGATGATCCCAGCACTAAGTAGCTTAACAACCTCTTTCTTTACCACATCTAAAATCAATGGGTTAAGTCTCCTTTGTGGTTGCCTAATGGGCTTAGCATTGTCCTCAAGAAAAATTTATGTGTGCACACAATAGGGTCAATACCAGGAATGTCAGCCAAAGTCCAACCAATAGCATGTATGTTCTTTCTCAACACATCAAGTAATGCATTTTCTTCCTCAAGAGATAAAGAGTTAGAAATTATTACCGGAAGCTTCTCATTCTCAATGAGATATGCATACTTGAGATTGGATGGTAAAGGCTTCAACTCCAAGGTAGGTGGCTCTACACAAGAGGGAATGAGCTTCTTCAAGTCTAATTTGGTGGAATATTCCATGGTACTATCTTGTCTTTTAGGCTTCTCACTTGTTTTTGATTTCTCCTCTTCTTTCTTTACAGCCTCCCCCTTTTCTTGCAACTTGTCCTCAAGTGCTTGGACTTGAGCCACGGCCTCGACATGTGAAAGTGTAGAATTTTCCTCCAATAGCTTGGGAATCCTAAGAACATCAAGCTCGAGTGGAGAAAAACTCATAGATTCGGCCTTAATGGCTTTAGTACCTACAACACAAGAAGATATACCCTTCTCAAGCATTTCAAGATCAAGCATAGGAGATATTTTAAACAAATCATGAGAAGAAGTAGTTGCATCATTCAAGCATGCATCAATCTCTAAACAAATAGGACAACTACATCCATCAATACATGTAGTAGTAACAAGAGACAAATCATCATCAACATGTGAGAAAGAATCAAGCATGTGAGACTCACAAGCATCATGAAGCAATAACTCAATGAAACTTACACCTAACAAAGAATAATCCTCAAAAGGATGTTTCATTGCTTCATATATATTAAAAATAACATGATCCTCTCCACATTTCAAAATCAAACTACCTTTTTCCATGTCAATCAATGTACGGGCAGTCCTCATAAATGGCCTTCCTAAAATCAAAATATCATCCCCACTCCCTTCTTTTGACATATCAAGCACATAGAAATCCACAGGAAATAATAGACCTTTAACACAAACCAACAAGTCTTCTACTACTCCATGTGGTCTTCTAACACTTCTATCCGCTAATTGGCATATCATAGGTGTCTTATGCATGCAATCAAGACTCAAGGCATGATAAATTGAAAGAGGCATAACATTAATGGCTGCACCTAAGTCTATCAATGCATGAGAAAAATGTGTGTTGCCAATCTTGCATGGAATTGTGAAGGAACCGGGGTCCTCACATTTTATAGGGAGTTGAGGCTTCATGATAGCACTCACAGATGAGGGTAATTGTACCCTTGCATTAGGCCTAAATTTTCTTTTATTTGTACAACAATCTTTCAAAAATTTGGCATACTTAGGAAAGTTCTTAACTACATCCATCAAGGGTACATTAACATGAATCTTGTGGAAGAAATCATATACCTCTTGATCAAATTGTCCCTTTACTTGCTTAGGGACCACTTGTGCTTGTGGAAAAGGAAGCTTCTTCATAATCTCTTGACTTTGCTTTCCTTCTTCCTTCCTTGAACTCTCCTTTCTTGTTTCACTTTGCTCGGCCTCTCCCTCTTTTTCCTTACTAAACAACTCGGCCATAGTCCCCTTTTCCACCTTAGATGGTGGTTGCTCACATATGATCTCCTCAATGTTTTCATCCTCATCATCTCTACAAAAAGATGCATCATTAGGAGCAAAAGAAGAACTAGAAACATTAACATCAATTGAAGAATTTAAAGAGGGCTTCTCGGCCTTCCCTTGTCTTTTGTCTTCTTGTACTCTTTCTCCCAACTCCTTGCCACTCCTCAATGTGCATTAAGATTAGCTTTAGGATTAGCAACGGTGTTGGATGGTAATGTAGAGGCTTGAGCATTGGCTGCACTTAATTGGTTAGCAAGCATATTCATTTGAGAAGTAAGGGCATCAATTTTAGAGTTCATGTTCTCACACTTGTTACCCATACTCTCTACCTTGTTCCCTAAGCCATCATACATGTTTTTATACAAAGAGTTCATTTCAATCAACTGCTTACGTAACACATTCACATCATTAGAAGAGTTCGAATTAGAAGAACTCTCAATTGGAACAAGCCTCCTATCACTATAAGAATTAGAAGAAGGTGTAAGAGAATTACCACTTGGATTGTAGCTTTGAGAAGAGCTACCTTGAGACAAATGAGGTGGAGGCTCACGGCCAAAGGTGTTTTGATAGGATCCTCTTTGTTGATTGTCTTGTAAAGCCACATTTGGATTTGAATAGGAGAAATTAGGATGGTCTCTCCATGAAGGTTTGTAAGTATTAGAATAAGCTCCTTGCCCTTGCCTCCCACCATAGGATGTTTTCCATTGTAGATAGCATTTACTTGTTCAAACTTAATAGGACAATTGCTTTCTAAATGCATAGGTGAGTCACAAAAAGTACAAGAATAAGGGACAAGTGCTTGAGAAGTACTTACATTGCTCACTTGAGATATTTGTGGAGCCAACATTCTCCCAATCTTGGCAGCTAGCAAGTCCACATATGAATCATTAAGAACTGAGGAACCTACCATATTCACATTTCTCTTTTCCCTTGTAGAGTATTGAGCACCACTTGAAGCTATCTTGTCAATTAGTTCCCAAGCCTTTAAGGAAGTGAGGTCAATCAAGCATCCACCACTAGCGGCATCAATGTTAACTTTGTCTCTTGGAATCAAGCCCTCATAGAAATATTAGACTAAATTCTCACTAGAAATTTGATGGTGTGGGCATTTAGCCAAAAGGCCGTGGAATCTAGTCCAATACTCATAGAGACTCTCATCCTCTCCTTGTTGGACCCCATAGATTTGCTTTCTCAAATTGGTGACCTTGGAATTTGGAAAGAATTTATCTAAGAAGAGTCTTCTTAGCTCGGCCCATGTGCTCACTTTCACATAAGAAGGGTAGTTGAAATACCACTCCTTTGCTAAACCTTCAAGAGAAAATACAAAAGCCTTAGCTTGAACATCATCAACATTTACATGCATAGGCTTCATAGTATCACAAACCAATAGGAAAGTATGTAAAAACCTATGACAATCCTCTCCTGGTAACCCATGAAATTTGGGCAATGCATTAATCAAGGAGGATTTAATTTCAAATTGAACATTAGTAGGAGGAACATATAAGCCATAAGGATTATCATGCCAATTAGGTTGAGTTAATTGCCTAATGCTCCTCTCCTCTCTAGGGTTATGCAAGCCTTCAAATTCATTATTAACATGGCCATCATCATGCAAATTCTCATTCCCATTCCCATGGCCCTCATTATGCACATGCTCATGTCCTAAGATACCTTCCATTGTTGAATTACAAACCAAATGAGAATCAAGAATAGGTTGTGATCTTCTCAATCTAGAAATAGTTCTTTCAATTTCTGGATCTAATTCAACAAAAGAGGTATGTTTTCTTCGGGTCATGCACTAATCAAGCTCAAAAAAATTAAGAACAAAGAACAAACTAAACTAAAATGCAAATCAACATGAAACAATTCAAAACACACAAAAGCAAGAGAAATAATTTTTTTTTATTTTTTTATTAAACTCAATAGCAACAAAATGAAAAAAAAAAAAAATAACACCAAACAAGTAGAAAGAGAGTTAGAAATGCTCAATCAAGAAGCTTTGGCAATTCTGGAATTCGCACAGTAGGCTCTCTGGAGACAGTGAACTTGTGAATTTTCTATCAGAAATCCACATGATAAATTCCCCTGAAACTTTTATGAGAAACACAAGAGATATACAGGAAAATTATATAAAACTTTTAGATTAAAAATCCTTCCCAATCGTTCCCAGAATTTTTCACAAGTTGGTCCTCAGGTCTGGAGAAACAGGATTTCGTCCAGAAGACCTTCAGAGCTTCTAACAAACTTTCAAATAGGAAAATGGAAAAATTGAAGAAAATCCTAAACACAAGAAACAAAGATAAGACAGCGATAAGAAAAATGAAACTGGAATCAATCAATTTGAACGCACAAAGACGAAGATATGCTAACTCAAAGTTGAAACAGGGTTTTGGGAATCCACTGTAATGGCTCCCTGGACCTTGTTAGATTGTAAAATTTCCACAGGACACTTCCCAAGTTCAAAATTGACCAAACCAATTTTAAAGTGAAGCTAGGATATAGAGCTTTCAATGAAATAAATTCCACGTTCAAATTCCCTCAGACTCATTCCCAGTTAATTTTTCAATTTCAGACAGAGACACTAGAAACAGAGTATTTTCAGCTCTACACCAAACCAACGAAAATTGCACTAAATTTTTTTTTTCTTTTTTCAAAACAGAATAAAAACACTCAAAACACACAAAAAACACTAAACAAGACACAAAAAATAAATTTTTATAATTTTTCAAAAGATTTTCTAGGAACACTAAAAATGTAAATTAAGTACTAAACAACCTTAGAATTAAACTTAAACCATTCCCCGGCAATGGCGCCAAAATTTTGATAGGAAATTAGTTGCTTATCCTCAAAATTACACTAAAGCTAACCCTAATGCAATATAGGGCCAACCCTAGGTCATGTCCCAAGGAATGGTTTTAAGTCTAATTGAAAGTTATCTAGTGAAATAAATCAACCAAAGTTTGTAGGAATTTAGTTATCTAGCTAATTATCTAAACTAATTACCTAATATGCAAGTAATTAAAATGCTAGTGAAAGGAGTGAAATGAACTTCCCTTTTTACAATAATGGAACCCTAGAGATTAGTTGATTTTGGACTCATTATCTTCTCATGATTAGGCTAAGTTTAGCTTCCCTTTCCTCTTGACTAAAGCTGTCATGACTTAAGAAAATTATCCTAAGCCAATTAACCTAATTAGCTAACCTCCCTAGGTCTTAGATTAAAGTCCCTAGTTCAATTAACCAATTGGTGAAGACATTAGCCAAGTGATTCATTCAAAATCCTCTCTCAACAGCCATGGTCAAACACATAAATTGAGCAACCACAAGATTATGTCAAGCTACTCAACAACACAAGCATTAACACCACAAGATTATGCAATATTAACACAAGAAATTCACTAATTGAAAAACACAAGATTATGTGCCAAACAAAGAGTGGCAAAATTCAGTCATGGCTGTCCAAGGAAGAAATTAAATGAAACAATCCTCTCTCTTTACATCAACATCAAATTCAAATTAGAATTTATAAGCTAAGATGATTAAACCCTAGATTAAGGAATCTAACCATCTAGTAAAAAGAGAAGAGGATAGGAAACAAAAGAACTTAGCCAATTTGAAGCTCAAGACTCATCCTCCATCTTCATCTCTCTAGGATTCCACAAAGAAACTTAGCCAATCTTCATCTTCAAGAACCCTAGTGATTGCTTGTGAAGGCCAAACTCCATAGCTCTTGAATGATGAAAATGAGCTTCAATCCTTGTGAAAATGGAAGGGATGGAACGAAAATGAAGAGAGGAGAAGAATGGTATGAGTTTTGTGGAGGTTTGGTGGCTGAAAATGGAGGTTAGGGTGCTGGAAAATGAAGAACAAAAGAGAGAAAATGAAGAACACTATGAACAAGAGAGAGAGAATGTGGAAGATGAATGAGATATATGTTGGATCCCATTTGGGGCTTAAAATGGAGTGCTCCTTGGTGTCTCCCATCAGCTGAAGCTTAATTAAAATAAGGAAAAAGAAATTAAAATGTAAATGGGAGCCTTGTCACACTTGCAAGGTGGCAACTTCCTATTGGTTTGTAGATGATTCCAATGTGTGCCTAATTTCCCATGTGTCATCCACATCATTTTAGCTGATCTAATCCCTCAAAATAATCATAATTCACGTGCAAACCATCAGCCATTGTCCTCAAGGAGTGTTGACCTCAATTGCCCAATTGATGCACAAGTCACATGCCACCTATGTCACATAAATCACATAATTCAATTAAATAGCATATGATATAATAAAATCTAATTCATGTCCAGAATTAAATTCATAATTAGAAGGGAGAATTTATTAAATTAACCAAGTTTCAGGCTGCACAAAATTATATAAAAATTTTCACACAAAGGCAAACCAAAAACTAGGACAAACTAAGACACTTAAGAAAGTGTTGACTTTTTTATTTAATTACTCCCAAACTAAAATGAATTTTAAAAATATAATTTCACCATTCATCAACTGGACATAAAATGCACTTTGTCAATTTTTCTTGTACATTTTCTCAAAAGTTCATTTTTGGACCAAAATGCCCCTAGTGCACTGATCTTAGAAACTTAGGCAAAGTTCCAAATCTAATGCAATGTGTGCACTTGAAGGTGATAAATCATTAATAAAATGGTCCTAATTGACAAATAAAAATGGGTAACAAATGTGTTCTATCACATGACAGCATTAAATTGCTGTCATGACAGCCCTCCCGAGTCAACTTCAGGGAGGCACTGTTCTGGCTTTCGATCTCTGATTGAAGAAATTTTAAAGCTTACATCTCACATTCAAAGGGTACTATAAGTGTACCAAATTTCAAAAAGATCCAACGGTTGGATTAAAAATTAAACATGTTATAAATTTGGTCACTTTTGCTGTCATGACAGCACTTCAGGACCAACTTTTAGAGTGCACCATTTCATCATCCAACCTCTGATCTGAGTGATTCTGAAGCCCACATGTCACTTTTAAAAAATACTATTAGCATACCAAATTTTGAAAAGATCTAATAGACAGATTGAATTTCATGCATGTTGCAACATCAACACTATAGCTGTCATGATAGCAATTTAATGCTATCATGACAGCACCTCCAAACCAAATTTCAGAGTGCGTCGTTTTTTCATCCGATATCCGATCGATGTGATTCCAAAGCTCACACGAAGCTTATAAAAGGTTTTACTTGTAACCCAAATTTTAGAGAAATCCAACGGTTGGATTGAGATTTGGACACCTGGATGCAAAAGTGCAGCTTTTTGGTAAAAATCATTTTCAAAATTGTCCAAATCTCATCCTAATGGTCACAAACCTATGGGAACACTTTGGACACGTCAAATAGGACTAAAAACACTTGATAGAACATTCAAATGATGAAAAACCCCCATGCATCAAAATTTGACCACCCGAATGCCATTTCCCAAAATGGACCCTAAACTCCAAAATGCACAAATCATACAAGAGTGGTCACAAATCAATCCAAATACCATGTATTTATATAAATACACATGTTAAACATTTTCACTTGGATCAGAGCTCCTTGTGGGGCCCACACACCCACTCTCTCTATCCAAAGTATATGTTTGCCCATAGCACACCATTTGCAATGCAACCACTTTGCATTTGCTTGTATAATCATATATATATATATATATCAAAATAAATATCTATTTGTAATAGAAACTTGGTCTACTAAGTAAATCCATCAAAACCACAAACCATAACTAAGTTTCCTAGCCACAAGTCTACAAACAGACAAAAATTCATACATAAACACACAATCCACACATTTTCACACACACATACATAATCATATCCTACTAGCACCTTAATCCTAAATACATTACAATATATTTTCTCAAAAGAAAGGGGTTGTAGTTCTTTACAAATCACAAGAAAACCCCTAACTTTACTCCTTTCCCCGTCCATCACTGGATCCTTCACCTGGACCTAAAAATATTGAAAAGAAAGGGGTGAGACAACCACAGTCTCGGTAACAGAGAAATCGACATTGATTATTACAAAGTAAGCCATAATCAAATAAACAAATAATAAATTCAACATAGTATATAATTTAGCCATTTAAAATGTATGAATGCATGACATAGGTCGGTATGGCCTTTCATGACCAATAAAATGCCCCTGGCACTTTTTAACTCGCAGGTAAACTTTATACCTACTTGTACCTCCACAAGCACAAAATAAAATCTAAGGCATGATCTAATCCACTGAACCTCCTATACCCTTTCGACATGAATCCTAAGCAGTCGAAGCTAACTCCAACCCAGAGCCAGCCCAACTTACTCTCCATGTGAGGGCTACCTTAGCCTAGGCACTCAACCTCACACTTCATATGTCAGATTTCCTCCCCCACTGAGAGGTGTCGAACACTCAATACACTAACCACCTTAGTGCACTGAGCCCACAATATGTAAGACAATATTGAGTACTGACAGTGTGCCATAGAATATAAAAAATCCACATCTTCTTATTGGTGAACTCCCACCGAGATCATGCCTTTTACTCTTATCTACCTTTCCTGAGTATTGACCATTCAACACTCTAAGGTAGTATAACATTTATAAATCTCCCTTAAATAGTTCCTTAACCTATCTAAGGTACCTTACTTAATTACACTTCCTTGAGTACAACTTCTATTCCTTATGATTACAATACATGTAAACAAATCTCGTTTCCATAAAAACATTGTTATTAAACAATTAGAAAACATATTTGTACTATAATCAAAGTAGTACCCATAATCCCTTATAAAGCACATTTAATCTTTTAAAATATGTAATGCATGATAACTAGTAATATTTATTCAAAAATAGCTAAAACAAAGTGATAAGAAATATAAATTCCCCTGTTACCTTAACCTTTTGGTACCAAAAGGGTTCCCCTTGTATAAAATAGGGCTCAGTTGTTCCTTACTTCTCAATAAGTTCTACCAACAATTTCCTACAACATATAAGTGATCCACATCACTTATCATGATAAATAGCATTAACGAAGACTATGACTCATACCACATAACTTGGGTCAATGAGTCATAATCCACCCTAATGGTCCATATATTAAACCAACCATTCACATAGTATCACTTAACCATCAAAACCATTTATTAGCCATCATTAGGCTAATTTCTAATTTATATAATTTTTTATCAATTAAAAACCTTCACTTAGTGTCACCAACTTTCACTATTAGCCCTTATAATGAAAACCAAACCTTAATTTAAATCTTATTGGGCTCAAATAGCAAAATTATAACTAAATCAATAAGCTTAAACCATTGAAGAGCAAAAACCCAATTTCTCAAGGTTTATTTTGTGCCCAAAACACCTCTTTTCATCCAATTATTCACTCAAAACCTTAGATCACTATATAAAAACTCAAAACATGCTCCCTAGGATCCAAAGAAACAAAAGCTTACAAGAATAAAGCCTTTGGGATCAAAATTCAAAAATTTTCTCTTCCAAAAATTGAAGAAAATCAAGAGAAAGGGAAGAGAATTGAAGTAGGGAGTTTACCTATCGTGTAGCCGAGCTCGCATCGATCGCAAAGACTCCTAGATCCAAGCCTAACTCCCTCTCTTTCTCCTCTCTTCTTCCTCTCTCTCTCTCTCCCGTTTGTGCATTTCTTTCCTTGTTCATTTTTTGCGTTTTCTGCAATCATTCTGGTCTTTAAATTGCTAATCTAAAAGTTTGGAAAAAATTACAAGAAAGGGTCCAACATTTTTTATTATAGCATAAAAGCCCGAATCAACTTTGGTAATTTTTTTTATAGTTAAAAATCAAATAAAACCAAACTTTTGCTTAGTAAAAATTAAAACTCTAGACCTCTATCAAATTATTCTAAATTTTAATTTAATTATAGATATTTTATTTTATTTTTAAAATAAATTTGAGTCTTAAAATTTTTAGAATGTTACAAGGACACTATCGAGGATATAAGGAGCTAGAGTGTATAGCTCTTTACATGGTATCTGGTGTAAATTGAATATATATATATATATATATATATTAGTAACTCTAAGACATATATAGTTTTAATGCACTTGTATGATACATTATGTTGTTTTGATGTATTTCAGCCCAAGTTTTGGTACATAAGGTGGAAGCTATTATAAGAGGCTAAAATATTAGTGCAAGTGTCGTGAATGTGATGATTGTATTTGTACATATTATTATGGTATTGTTAAGAGTGGAATCGAAGTTTTAATGCTCAAATTGTGTTATAATGTATGTGTTGATATATGATTGATCAATTAGGTGTATTGTGGTCCATTAGAGTTGGTTTAAGTGGTCATAGGGCAATTGGCACTTGGTTAGTGGTTTTGGCCACCTTAGGGTAGGGGCGTTCAGCTTATACCCATCCCAATTGCTAATATCATCTCGATTATATCAAAATGAGTCTTGTCCCAGCCTAAAAACAATCAAGAAAGGACTTTGTGGGACAAGATAGAAAAGGGTTTCGAGATAAGACGGGTCTCGAATATTTTATATATTATTTTTATTTTAAAAATATAAATTAAATATATTAATTATATTAATACAATTTATGCTTTTATTAATTATATCAATTATAATTTCAGTACTTATAGTTCTTATATAAAACTAAAGTTTTTTTATATTGATAATTTTAATAACATAAAGTAAACAAAGTGATATCTTTCTTTATAATAGATTAATCATATTAATATAATTTATTCTTATATATATTTATTTAATAACTTTTATTTATATCATATTTCTTGTTCTAGCTTAGCACATCTCAACTAAAATAGAAGGACAATAATTTAATGTTATGCTTGGCTTGCCTATTGTTGTTACTCTTATAGCCTAAAAATCACTTGTAATTGTTATCATAATGTGATTCAATAAGTGACTTTAAATTATTGTGATTTATGTGCTTATGTTATTTTAATTTTAAACTTCATAAATTATATGATTTAAAATTTTAATGAATGTTATTATCCAGATCTTTCTTTAACATTGTCTGATTTATCAAAATGACAGGACATCCCAATCTCATCCTAGTCCCATCCTGATTCCTGATTTATCAAGATGCGACAAGAGACAAGACAAAAATGCAATCCCAATCTTTTCGGTCTTATCCCCTCTAGTGAACAACCCCTACCTTAAGGTGAGTTTTAAAAGGAAAAAGGTTCATTTTAAGCTTAGGTGTCTAACTTTTTAATGATAAAGAATTTTGTGGTGAAAACTAATGCCTATATGTAGATGGCTCAAAAAGCTACATGTGGACATTTGAATTGCTCGAATTAAACATCGGATGGAAAATCAATGCACTTTGGAAGTTGGTCTGAAAGTGCTGTCATAACAGCAATAATGCGCTACGATGCACTGTACAACGAATAGGCTTCCCCTCTGTGCCATCCTATGGTAGATAACACATGCGCCATGACAGACAAGGCAACTGGGGAAAAATCTAATTGGCCCTCATTTGATCTTTGTATATGATGATTCATGTTTTTCATGCTTTCATTCCTTCTTTTGGTATGTTTTAAACTCTTGTTTAAGCTCCAACATCCTTTCAAAAGGGTTTATTGGGATTCCAACTTTTGAACTTGGTTTTAAACCCTTGTATTATAGTAACTTAATATAAGGAATTACTTATTCCCAGTTATCATAATGGTATTATGTGATATGTCCTATTAATGTTAAGGTAGACATTACTTTTTGAACAAGAAGCAGGATATTCAAATTGCTTTTCAAGTGATGCAACCAGTTGATTAGGATTCAAGAAATGAAAAAACATAATTTAGAATCCTCAAAAAGTCTAGCATCATTATTCATTAATTGCATTTAATTATGAGATGCAAACATAAATTCAAGGAAGGAGGGAGGGATGAAGGGAGGACCTTTGAAGGCAAACTGCAGATGGTAGGTTTGGGCAAAGTGACACAAAGGAGAAAAAAGAGTAAGGGTCTAGTGTAATCACTCCCAACACCAAACTATCATCTCAATACTGAACTAGCATTAGGAGGGATTAACAAAACCACCACACCATATAATACACAATTAATGAAAACATTCAATTTAAAATGCTTGGGAACTAAAGACTTCTTTGTTAAAACCATTTGAAATCAGTCACATATCAAAGCAATGTATAGTGAAAGATAATTTCTTGCATTCATAACTCACATCACATGATTCAAGATCAAATAATTATACTCAATAAAGGGGGCCTGTGCTATAGCATGCAATATATGCACCGCAGCATGTGGCATAAAACCACGGGCTCCCTATCTGTGCCATGAGCCTGGCATGGGGCACCATGACAATTCCCTAAAGTGAACTTCCGACATGTGTCGCTTTCACATACGATGTCCGATCAGATTGACTCAAGTGCCCACACAAAGCTTATTTCATAAGCAAACTAATGAGATAAGTTTAGATATGATCCAACAGTCTGTTCTAAATTTAGATACTCAAATGAAAAAAGTAACTTTTCTTAAAAATTTCAAGCATTAAAGTGTTCAAAACACATATTTTGTCCCATTAGGCTATTTAGGCTTAGAACCAAGTCCAAAAGGACCATTTACACTTGATTGTCAAATAATATCATCACACACGCACATATCAAGATTTGACCATCGAATCACCCATTTACACAATAGGGGCTATTTTTCACAAACTTTACACAATAACACTATCTTGGCCAAATTTACCACAAAATTCATCACTTTTACATTCACAACACATTCATAAAAAAATTTTAGCCCCATATCACATGTAACACATTTTCACTCACACTACATTAAGATTCTTAAAATCACCACATAATCACTACTTATCACAATCTAAAACATGCTTATGCATCTTAGGTCAACTTATTCATTTATAACGTATAATAAAATCAAATTCATTACACAAGTTCTTAATTTTTACTACGCCACCCTAAGTCTTTCCCTTTGCCTGACTCACTACTCTAACCTGTAAAAATATAACCATAAAGTGAGATAACAATCTCATTAACAGAATAGCTTGCTACTACTAAATATCACAAGTAATTGTAAACAAGTATTGCATATACATAATCAAATAAAGCATATAATATAATTTTCACTTCATAAAACTTTTTTCACCATAAATTATCAGTACTAATATGATCAACTATCATCTGAACCTCTGTATCACCTTGACTAAAACTATAGGCTCTTATTAGGCTAACACACACTCTTTGACCTAAGCACACCTTTAATAGTAGAATCACCTAACCAAAAATGTTCTGTCCCACTTTTGGACTATAGTTTTCCTCTATCACACACAATGATCAGGGTGTCATTACTCCAATACTGCATCTCATAAATGCTAAGGAGCTCTAATCTCTAACATCGCACCTCACATGGGCACTAAGAAAATAATCTCCAACACTGCACCTCAATAGATACTAAAAAGATGAAATTCTTTAACACCACACCCCATTAGGCACTAAGGAGAATGATGCCATATGGGTTTCTTATTACTTCTCCTTATGGGTGAACTCCCGCCCCTATGATCATGCTCACATACGACAAGTGATTTATATTCAAATCTATATATATAGTTATCTAATCATATATTTTTTGCAAACTCCTTTCTTTGAAAACCTTTACATGCAATAAACATTTATTTTCTCAAAACATGCACAATCCAAAGTAATTTCATGTAATAATTATAATGCTTACAAACAGTTTTAATAGATAATATGTGGAGAAAGTTATTTCATTACCTCAACCTTTCTATCTTAAGAACAGGGTACTCATAGATTTCTCAATAATTAACATTCCTATGTCTTCTATACTTAAAGTATACTTGCCATATGACAATTTATACACAATTAGCACTATTAGTCAATTAATCAAAATGACCACAAGTACTAATTATTATTTAAAATCACATTCAGCTATTCCTTTTCCTTTTACTTAGTCAATTTAAATTCACTACAATCCAATCATCCCTTTCTACCACTTTTATTAATCCCAGCACACGTCCTTCACAACTTCATTCTCATTTTCCTCTAATTAAGAGATAATTTAAGCTTACAACTTTAAAACTTTATCATTTAACTCTAAACTAGTTGTAACACCTAAATTTAACTCTTGAGAACCTTCTCAATACCCTAGGGTAAGAAAAAAAATCCCCTTAAACTTCCTAATTTGATTTCTTTATAATTTATATTAAGAAAAATTAGGATAGAATCAAAGCTAAAGGCAAGTACAAAACTTACCCGGTAAGCTATTAGTCAGAACTGTCTCCTAAGCTTTCAAGAATTGATGCCCTAGCATAGCTTTGGCTTCTCTACCTCTTCTCCTCATGTTTGCTCTCTTTTCACATCAAAAACCATAAGCTTCCATGTAGTTATCAACCACTTTTTTGTGCTATGCATCATAACGCATGCAGCTTGAGCCGTGACGTGTGGCACAATAAGGAAATCCTAACCACACACATCTACTTCACTTTGAAATGCAATCCTTTCACTCATATTTGCTCATTCAACACTCCAAAGAGTCAAAACACCAAATTGTCATCTAAAATCATAATCACTCACTAATTTACTAATTTACCCTTATTTAGCTATTAGTTTCAGAATGAGAAAATTATGATATTACATCTGGCTTTGGTGTTGGAAGATGGTTTCCTATGGCAAAGTCAATTGAAGTTTATGAAGAGGTCATTATTGAACCCTAGTTTTGATGATAACAAATTAGAGAATTTTTTATTTAGCATGATAAAATATGCATAAGGAATGGGTAATTAAGGTATAAATGGAACTATGAGCGTTTATCTCTAACAATTGTTCCTAAGTTATATTACTACCAATATTAACTCACTTTTACTAGCATTTATATGAACTCTTGAAAATTCCTAAGCCTTTAATTCACAATATCTCATTGATTTTTGTATTTGATACTAACCAAAATCCTACTAAGGCTTATTTCATTGTGTTCCTCAACCTCTTTGATTTGAAAGGTTCTTATATTAGATATTTAGCTTCGCATATTTATAATCATTTGAGTAATAAAACTCTTACACCACTACAAAAGACTTAGAATAATTTATAGTGATAAGGGGTGACAACAATGGTACTAGTTCATCTTTACTGGTACTAAGTGTTAATTCCCTTAAACCTTGCCTATTACCAGTAAAATTTTTTTTTTGAATACAAGGCCACAGGAAACCCGTGCAGGGGGATTGTACAAATCAAAACATATTAGATTCCAGGTGGGATCTACATCGCGACGGCGGATGATTAAAAATGATGAGATCTAAATTATCTTGAGAGGTCTAGTGAGCGAGAAAGTCGGCACAGTTGTTCGCTTCCCTAAATATGTGGTCAAAAGTAATGATCCAGTCTCTCATGACAAGGTCTTTGATTTTATTGATAGTTCCAAAGAGAAGATGATTGTCAGAAAGATTATGCTGAATGAGTGAGAGGGCTTCCATAGAGTCATAATGTATGTTGATATTAGAAACCCACATAGTAGGATTCCGTGGTGCTGGAGTGGTAGCCAAGGTATTTAGAGAACCCCTTGATCCAGTTACCTCTATCATCACGCATGATTCTGCCATAGGATGCAGCTCCATTAGAACCGACAACTCCATCAACATCAAGACGGATCCAACCTGTGTCTGGAGGTCTCCAACGTGTTTCAAATCTTTTCCCCTCACGGGTAAAAAGGTTAACTTTTGATTGGAGCCTCATGTCATTAACAACTTACTGGGTACTAGAGAAGATAATGCCAATGTCCTGAATAGTATCCTCAAAAAAATCCTTTTGCAGTGTGCCTTCCAGATGTTCCAACGAACTTGAGCGAATAGCTTCTGCCAAGGGATACTTCTTGTATTTAGGTTACTTGTCTTGACTTTCACATTTCAAGATATCCATTCCTACACAGAAAGGGAGAAGAAGGTATTAAGTTTTGAAAGTTTCACAAGTTTAATCCAAATATTATGAGTTTCAATGCAATCTCTCAAAATATGGATAGAAGAGTCTGGAGACTTACAACTAGTATATGGTATTCACTACTAGTACTATTGTATCTCTATATTCATATTATTTCACTAATTCCAATACTGTGAGCTATTTAAGTTAACATCTTTTATGTGAAACTCTTCCCATATTACACAAACTCTACCCATATTGTTATGGGCTCACATATTCATTATTGTTCTTGAGAATACCAGTATTCATATGCCTCTACTAGTATTGATATTAATTTCGATGCTCTATTTTATGTTTTCATTTCTACTAGCTTAGAAACTTGGTATTCTTTGTACCTTTTCATTCTAAGAAGTTGTGTTAGCTTTTTCATTCATCCATAAGCTTCTTGAACACATCTTTGAGTAGTTTTGTACTCTTATTCAAATTGAATCATTCTTTCTACCCATACTACATTTGGTTCTACCAATATTCCTTTACCTACCTTTGGAAAAGCATTAAATGCAAAATATTCATTTATTTCCATACTTTCCATGAGTATGAATCTCCAACAAAAAGCACTATATCATTGCCATATTTTCATAGAAGGCCAGAGGGAAAGTGAAAGATGAGTTTAATGGCTAATTAAATATGTCTAACGAATCATTTAACATTTCTAACTATAAATATGCACATTTATGAAGACGGATGTAGAGAGTTAGTGCAAAAACTTACACATTCAATTCTTTACCAACTTTTTGTAATTACATTCACTTTAATTTCTTGTAATTGCACTTTAATAATTGTAAATCTACTATTAGATAGATTTTTTACACTAGTTGTTCATTCTTGAACAACTTTGTTTTGTCCTTGTTTTCTAAACCTGAAATAGAAGACTTAAACCCGTGGAACTTAAGAGAGTTATATCATTACTTTTTCATGTGGAAGTAATTCAAGGTTCAAGTCCAAGATTGTATCAAGGCAATCAACAGCCCAAATTAATCTTAGTAGAGTAAGTGGCAAAAAATCTCAAATGTGACTTTGAAATTGATGTGGACTCAAATAGTTGGAGCTAAACCAGGATAAATACTCATGCAAACTTTTCTTCCTCACTTGTAGCATATTTGGTGATATCATTCCTAACTTATGTCATTTAATCATGCATTACTTGTCAAACTTCTATTAAGCTCAATTCACCCCCCTTAAGCACTTTTATAGTTGTGAAGAATCAATTGATGACAAGATGCATGCTTTTGTTGCTATTTAAGGGGGGAATACTCTAGCATCACATAAATGAGAATTTCAATATGATATAGGTGAGTAAAAAGACCGAAGTTAAAGAATCAGTCAATTAGACAAGTGTTTTTTTGGTTTTTACCTTCCTCGTCTGGTCGAGTCAGCCATAGCAAGTTTGGTTTAACTATGAAAATTTAATCTTCATGATAAGTTGTGGCTGCTGCATTGAAAAAATCAGTAAATGGTATTGGAGAACTTGAAGAAACAAGAAACAACTCGACTTGGCTTTGAGTACTAAAAAGCATCCAATGGAAAGTCCCAAAAAAGAGTTAGAGATAGAGAACCGTCGCAGCAAGGAAGGCGATAGAAAATGTGAGGCCCACCATGTTTTATTTAACAGACTTTAATTCTAAATTAATGATGGGATCAAAATTGCGACAAGTTTAATTATTTAAAATTTAAATTATATTAAATATAAATTAAAGGTTTAAATCACTCATTAACTTATAGTTTAAAATTTAAATTTTCATTTTACCTTATATAAAATTAAATATATTAAAAATAAAAGGAAAAAGTATAAATAGGTATTGTATAATAAACTTATTTATAAATAAGTTTTATAAAATTCAAAAACTACAATAGTTATTCATAAAAATAAATAATTTTATGTGTTTTTATCTAATTTTATGTCTTTATTTTGAAAAGCTAATAAAATTATTACTAAATTATAATGATAAATATATATTACAAATCGTTATTAAGATACGTGATAATTTTTGTGAAAGATTCTGAATATAAACATGATATTGAAAATTTCAGAAATAGATAACATGAACCTAATTATGGTGTTTGGCATGCCTCTTCCTCCTTCTTCCTTTTTTTTTTTTTTGCATGTCTTTCATAAATATAAGGGAGAGTTTCAATAAAGATTCTTGGACCATACTTATTTAAATTTAAAGTCTCTAAATTTTTAAAATTTCACTACAATCCAAAAATACTTATTTGATATTAAATTTTTAAGAGAAGTGACAAATTTACCCCTTATTTAAATTAACATCATAATTTCTCTACTTTATTTGTACATTGCCCAACTTCAATTATTCATTTTCTTATAATGAAATCATGTAAATAATCTAACAATAAACAAGTGAAGTAAAGTAATTAACAATAGTTTATGAGTAAATTAACAACATATAATATAAAAATTAAATAGTTGTATTAAGATGATTTAAACACTTTACATAAAAAAAGTTAAGTAGGATGATGAATAACATTTTATAAATAAATTAACAAATAAAGTTAAAAAGTTTTCATGTTAATTTAAATAAAGGGTAATTTTATCTTTTTTTAAAAAAATTAATATTAAATTGATACCCCTAAACTACAATAAAATTTTAAAAATTTAACAACTTTAAATTTAAATGAATATAATTCAAGAGTATTTATTAAAATTCCTCCTAAACATAAAACATCTAATATCAATATGCAAAAATCATTTTATTTTATTTTTCATAAATTCATTTTAGTTTGCCAATCAAAAGATCTCATTGCACTTAGCTTCAAATCCATCTGATATTTGGGTCTCGGAATGGAGAGGTCTCTCTGTATTTGGCTTCTTCTGAAACCTTAGCCATTGCCATCACCACTCTCAGTGCCGCCTCAGCCCTCTGGTCTCCCCTCTTGTCGTCTCCTCTACACCCGCCTTGGCTCTATTTCTGCTTATTGTCGCTATCCTTCACTGTTTTTCTTCTTTCTCTCGCCGCAATATTGGCTTTGTTTCAGCATGGACTCTATTTTGCTTTCCTTTCTTCTCCTTTCTTGCCTTATGGTAAGGAATCTGGCTGATTTTTAATTTCAAAGCTTCAGACTGTTCGATGGTAGGATCTTTGCCCTCGGATTGTAGTAGTTGTTCTTACTGTTCTCAAGATCTCTGCACCTTATCATGGTCCTCTACTCTCTTTGCGTATACCTTTTCTCTCCTGACTTTTGGCTTTATTTGGTTACCATGACTAATGTGCTGGGTCTGATAAGACTGTCTTCTATAGTCAGCTCTTTGCTTTTGCAAGAGTTATTGATAATTGTAGATTATATGCATCTAAATTGGAATTTTTGGTTTAGCATCATTTGAAACTAAAGGGACAAATCTCAGTAGTTCAACAGTTTGGAAATTACTCTCTTTTATTTTCAATCAGAAGAGGATTTGAGGTTTATGATTTATAATGCTCCATGGCTTACACAAGGCTACTTTATATCCTTTTTTCACTGGATGCTGGAGAAACCTCTGTCTTTTTTATATTTTTCTTCCTTTCCAGTTTGGGTACAAGTTCATGGTTTACCCTTAGATTACTACAATATGAAAATGGCCTCTTTCTTAGCTGAGCATTTAGGACAGTTCCTTCGCTTTGATAAGGAAAGCATGTTTAGGAATCGTGGGCTGCGATTTCAAATCTTAATATCAAAGTTCAGTTTGCGAGCATTACAGTTTTTATCATCTAAAATTGCCTAATGATGATATGATTTAATTAGAGCTTGTTTTGGTAAGAGTTGGAAGAATTTGTTACAACTGCATGGAAATTGGTCATGTTTAGCAAGCTTGCCAGTACCCAGGTCTTTTTATCATCCAATACACATACATGTCAGGGCTTGGTTCTCGATCTAGTGGTATTATTTTTGACAAGAGCGCCAGGTCATATCAATTGATGAACAATGTAAATGGAATCCGACTCTGGCCAAAATACATGCAAGAACCCTTTCAGACATTGGGGACAAAGCGAAAGAGGGAGAACTTGGATAATCCTTTCTCCCGATCATTAAAAAAAAATAATAATAATAATAATAATAATAATAATGATTCCTCTCCTACTCAACCAACTGATTCCTAGGGTGTAAGGGAAGCGTCCAATCCTAATTGTTGTGTTGAGCCCCTGCTTGTGAGTACCACTTTTCATGTCAATACCTCCCATCTTTGTAAACGTAAGCGAGATAAATGCGAAGCTCAATCATTAAGACATTCAAAATTCTGCGGTTATCTTGTTGAACAATGGCTCGACAGGAGATTTCCAAATTTCAGTGGAATATGAGGTGGTCTCTTATCTACCTCTCTTCCAGCCAAAGACAATCTTTCTCAATGTCACCAACTCAAGATTGGCTCATACTAGTCAAGGCATTAAAAGAGTGGTAGCTCTGACTCATTCAAAAGCCTCTAAAGATCTGGGTTCTTGCAGAGCTTCAGCCACAAAGCTCCGTAGGCTTTCATGATAGTTTTGAGGGTCCTCGGCTGTCATTTAGAGGCCCTAAATGCAAAATTGCTAGTACTAGCTAATGTGTCCGGTCTTGTGTTTTTCTTCTTTGTTGGTTTTGAAGCGGTCAACACCACAAGCTCCATCTTCAATGTGCTGGATTTCCTCTTCATGATGTTGCTCTACATTGCAAGGAGGAATTCATGGGTGCTGATTGCTCTTGTCTGTGTTTGGTTCAAGTATCTTGACTTCTGGTTTTGGTGCTATTACTGCCTTTGACCTACTTGCTTTATATTCCATTGTCTCCATTTCACTATGGGCTTCCCTGCAGAATTTCGAACCCTATACATTTTTATAGTGTCTCTCCTTGCCACCCTTGTAGGAATGGGCAACGATTCACTAATTCTCTGTCTTCAATGCTGGCGAATGCAGCTAATGGAACAGAGCTTCTTCAAAGCTGAGACGACTATCATAACAAGTAGTCTCAAGTTGGATGCAGCACTTACATTAACCCATGTAGTCTTTTCTGTTACTATCAATTTGGGTGGTGTTAAGATGTTAGCTTGGTTTGTTCTGGTTTTTTATTGTTGTCTTGTGTTTTTATGGTGTAATAGCTTTTAGTACTCAAATCCCAAATTAACCTTGTTTAATTTACGTTTTTTTATTATGTATTCCTTTTTATTTTAATGAAATTGTTGTTTTCCCCCAAAAGAATCAAAAGATCTCGTATCTATTGGAACCTCTTTTTTTTTCCCCCTGAATTTCCAATCCGAACTTTTTACCAGTAATCGGGAAAATACATGTTTTTAACATTCATAGGATCAATTAATTGAGTGAGACTGAATGTAATTCTCCTTAAAAAAAATAAATTTAAAGTGATATTAATAGAAACCTCCTTTCTATTTTTTTTAAACACACATGAACCTCTCTAATATGAACCTCTCCTAAAGTCAGTAGTTTCAAAACACAAACTTACCTTGTATTTTAATAGTTTGATTTCCATTTACCCAACTGTTATATCTCCATTATGTCATATATTGGATCAAATATTCTATTTAAATATAGATGTTATTAAAAAAAATCATTCAAGATATCCAAAAAAAAAAACAATCCATATATTTTTTAAAGGGAAAATAGCATTCAAGGATAGAAATGAAACATTCTCATATATCACTAGCAGGACTAGAGGACCAATTTGAAAAATGACAATAATAACCTTGATTTTTCTTTTTTTCTTTTTCTTTTTAAAAAAATCACCCTCCAGTTGTTGGCCGTTTGAGCCCCACCATCACTAGCAAGTAGTTGTTGATCACTAAAGTTCTAGCATCAGCAACCAATTAAATCTTTTAGGTGGTCAGAGGGTTTGAACTCAATAACCCTTGGCCACCAAAAGGTTATAAAGCCACAATAGCTTTGTAACTATATAATACAAAACTTAATATATGATATCAATTTAATATTTCAGTTTTAAAATCATTTATTTGTTTAAACAAGTGTGTATCGTTAATTAACAAATATCAATGTGCATTTAACAAGTAAGGGTATAATAATTAACAAGTTCAAACTCATCATTTCATTTTCAGTTTACTTGTCAATTTACTAATATTTACATGCTTGTAAATTTACATGGTTACTTGTTAATTAATGAATGCATGTATGCTTTTTCATTTTTTTGAATGTTAAAACAAGTCCTATGCTTACCCTTTACTTGTCAATTTACTAATACTTTTTTGAAAGTTAAAACAAGTCCTATGTTAAATTTTCCAACTTGTTAAGTAACACGCCCTTGAAGGTTAAAATAGTCTCTTTAAATATAAATTTCTAGGTCCCACATTTGACAATTAGTATATATATCTAAAATTGAAAATTAGTGTTAAGTAATGCTTTGTTGGTTAAGGTAATTCATATAATCAATTTAAATTCAAGAAGTTCAATTAGAAAGATACGTGCTTTATCCAAGAGATAATAATATTTAGAATTGGTAATTCTAGCAAGTTAGATTTATACAAATGAAGCTTAAAATACTTGAACAAATAAAAAAACCTATATAACTATGCCTGGCTTTTAAATTGAACATATTTTAGACATATTGTATCCTCTATTTTTCAAGAATAAACATATTGACGAATGGAATATATATCTTACCTACGCATCTTAGTCCCTTAATGATGGGAAAATTGGATTGAAGAGAAAATAGAAAAGAAGAAAAAAAACCTCGGACCTCTTGTAAGCTCATTATAAAATATAAAATGGAATTTAGATTTCATACAAGCAATTGCCATTACGAAGAAAACCCCTGGCACTATTTTATTCAATAATTAACTTTTGATCATGACAATATAAACTCCTCTCCACTCCATCTTTCACTGCTTCAGGAAAAAGCTCATCACAACGAACTTGCTATCCAAGAATTCAAGCACTGTCTCTGCACAAATCAATCACTCGCATTCCCCCCCCCCCCCCAACCCAAAGAATTTTGGTCTTCATGTTGTAACTGGTGATATTGTATGTTCAATCTTGTACTTTAATCTGTTTTATGTAATGTATCCTTTGGTTTTTCTTCAAAAAGAAATATATATTGGTTTTTTTAACCAGTTTTACCTTTATTTCAATACATCCAATATTCTGGACTAAAAACTAGGGATGAATCACTAATTTTCAAATTGAATCCGATGGTCTCGACCAATGAAAAAAATCCTGATCACGTGGAAAGTAAATGAAACACACTTGGGAAAAACCCTGTTCATTTAGTCTAGAATCTAAATGAATATGTCAAATAAATCATGTTTTCCTTGGAATTTTAGTCAATTTACGCACATAATTGACAACGCATGTGTAAATAAAACATTTGCATCACTATATCTCATCAAAATAAGTTTCGGAATCAGCAGAAGAGATAAGTAGCATGTTGATTTAGTATACATGATCAACAATCCTGAGTAGATGAACTAAATCAACCTGAGGTTTAGCTCAAAACACCTTCGATTATGAAAGCATACCGGGCAAAGATTGGTTTTGGTGATTATACTTTTAGTGAATGAGACATTCTGCAAGTCAAATTTCTTCAGCGGCAATGAAGGGTAGCGCCCTAACAGCAAAACAAGTAAAATTTTAGTAGCCATTAACCACAAAAGCAAGTCGGATATGAAAAAAAAATATAGCATTGTTCAACATGATAACGTTATGATTATTGAGATCATAACAATGCCCCTAAAAGATAACGATAAAAAGAACCAGAAAAGAGACTAACATCCAAAATTAAACATCAAAATTTAAGCCTGAATAGTTCACTGGATTGTTAGGTATGTAAATGGAAAGATCATGAAAATATAAACAGAAATGGCCTTTCGATCCGGAATAAAGAATAAGGCAATAAAAAATAAAAAAAGGGGCAGATTTCGTCTGATCGATGAAAATTAGTACGTGATAGACATTGCATGAAAAGAAAAGTCATTTTCTGTTCTTTTCTTTTCCAATTTCCTTTGTTTCAGCCCAACTAAGCAAAGTTTATTTTTCAAAAGTAAAAAGGGTTCCCCATCATCAATTTATTTAAATGTAAGTTTTGTCCTCAAAAGATACATGCATCAAATTATTTCTCAGTTCAATCCTGCGACCTGCCTCGCAATTGACAAAATTTATAAATCCATGCTTCTTAGTCACCTATCGCTGAAAAATATGACAAAACCAAAGATAAATGTACATGTTGCAGGGACTAGCAAGTAAGAAACTATCAGAACATCTAAGAAGGACATTTTCAGACCAAATAAGGGAGACATGTACCCTTAAGAATCTTATAAATGTAGTAGACACGTAGAAAAATTCAAAGAACTCACAAGCCTCGACGCCTTGAGAAGTAGTCATTATCCAATGATATAGCAAGAGCGACAGCTACAGCTCTCTCTGACAGAGTCAATGGACGAACGACTTCCAAGTCCTGGATCTGAATCAAGAACAACAGACCCATTAGCAAAGGACACATGTGAACAGTGAGGTTTTAAAGATATAAAGATCTACCGCTCTCGCAGGCCCAATCTTAGAGTTGGGATCAGTAGTCCCAAACTGGATCACATACTGACCAGCATCTGTAAACATCTGCACCATATTTCCAGTAAAAAAATTGAAGTCATTGCATTACCACTTAGACTTAAATGGCCATCCTAGAAGAATCTAAAGAATTGAACATGAAGTATTTCCAGAGTCCAGAGCAATCCAGATAAAATACGCCATGTAGTTTAGCAACAAAGTTAAACAAGCGCAACCCCAGATATCTAATCCAAACAATTACAACTTAACCTAGAGAAACAAATGATCAGATCATTACAAGACATATCAAGGCAACCCCAGATATCTAATCCAAACAATTGCAACTTAACCTAGAGAAACAAATGATTAAATCACTACAACACATATCAAACCCTGTAGCAGATGCTTCTGCACAAATCCTCCTGAACAAAGACTGTGACAGGCATAATGGGCACGTATTAAGCATGCCATCAGCATAAAATTTTTTAAGCACTAAACACCTAAGAAATCAAGATAGGAGAATGAGGAGCTTTCTCAGGCCCATGATGCGTAGGGCCTGATTATTGTGCAGCTGCTAGTGGTCATTTTTTCCTAGAGTTTGGTGCAGAGGGATGGCAAGGAAGAATTACCATTTTGTAAGGGAGAGAGCTTGACCTCTCAAAAGTCAAGCCAAGAGTTCCTGTTTCTATCTTGTCATTTTTCTGTCATTGTCCAGCTACAGTAACCTATGGAATTAATTGGCAAAATACTAGTTACAACAGTCAGCAGCGAACCAAGAACCCTAAGCCAGTGGGGGCAACCTAATTTGAAAGGTAAAAAAAAAAAAAAGCCACAACAATAACTGTTATCACATCATATGAAATTATGCTAGTCCCATATAAACTTGTTAGAGATGTCAACTTTTCTTCTCTGCAGTAGGCGTCAATCTCCTGCGCAGATTTATCAGTTATTTATTTATTTATTTAGTTTGGTTTTTTCTAATTTATTTTTATTTCCTTTGCATTTATCCTGCTTATTTTAGGAAAAAATATGATAGATAATTATCTATTCAGAGTAGATTTACCCTAGATTTATTTCTTAGCTATGGTGGCAAGCTTGTTGCCCCTCCGATAAAAACCATATTTGATGAATAAATCTGTATTGGTCTGGAAAAAGAAAACAACCAGCCAAATTCTTCATGGTATCAAAGCATCATGATCCATTTTGGTGGTCTCTCGGCCCTAAACGCCAAAACCCACATCCGGGGATCCTCAACAATATTAACTAGTAGTCATTCTCTCCTCACTGTTCACTAGCCACAAGCTGGATGGTAACAACTACCTTCAATGGTCCCAAAGCTTCCTCATGTTCATCCATCACCAGGGAAAGGAGGCCTACATCTATGGGGAGCAGTAAAACCTTCTACTGCAGATCCAAAGTATTCAACATGGGTCACCAAGAACAAACAAGTGATGTCTTGGTTAATCAACTCCATGACGATCAAGACTGGGTGTGCTTTTATGCTCTACTCCTCAGCCCAAGAAATATGAGAAGCTATCCGAGATAGTTATTCTTCTACCTCAAATACAGCCCTTCTCTTTGAAATCAAAGGGAAACTTCACGAGCTGAAGCAGGGATCATATACTATTATCGCTTATTTTAACTCTTTAATGATGTTATGGCAACAAACAGACATGTATGAGATTCACTCTAGGTCGTGCACAACTGATGTGGCCTATTTCCAGAAGTTGGCGGAGGATGAACGTGTCTACAAGTTTCTTCTAGGGCTGAATAATGAATTTGAAGAGGTTCGAAGCAGTATCATGAGTGCTACAACCTTACCCTCACTACGTGAATCACTATCTATGGTGAAATGAGAGGAAGGCAGAAAGAAACTCAGAAGTGAGCCTTCTTCCCAACCCTCACGTGATAACTCTGCCTTTGTTGCACATGGGATTTCAGGCCTTAATAATAAATAGAAAAAGGAACACCTCTGCTGAGCATTGCAAGAAGTGGGGGCACACTAAGGAAGATTGATGGAGGCTCCATAGTAAAGGTGCATATCTGCCCCATAAGTATCATATGAGGGACACTCAATATCCTAAACCAACAAAAAAGGCAATGTTACCCTCCAAGTATTTGAAATGATGCAATTTTGACCCATTTTAAAGAATGGGTAAGGTTGATTGTTAAATGGGAAGTTTTGACTAAGATCTGTGTAGCTGGCATGCCTCGTGAGCTGATGGTGGCACAACTTATCAGTCAAACATTAGTCAATGCACAACTTGCTTTACCAAATTTTCCTAAGAATGTCAGAGTAGTGCCCCTGCTCAAAACTTTCCTAGTCCTCCTCCTCCTCCTCCCCTGCAGCCACCATTCTTGTGGTCACTGTCTTTTAAGAAACCATCAGATTCCATCAGAGACTATTGGGAATACTTTAAGCCACCTCAGAGCTCCGATGACTTCCTACAAAATCAACAACGGAAACAACATTCGAATATACTACATCTAGTTCAGGTAGACGACTACAATTTGACAATTGGGTTGCTATATCTGTCAAAAGATCATTTCCAGAATAAAGAGACGACAGAGTTGTGGAGTATCAATGACAATCAAAATAACAAGGAGCGGCCAGAAAAAAAAAAAAAGAACTTTTGGTTTGAAGAGCCTTATCGTTAAGTAGTGTTTGATACTGGTATAACCAGGATTAAAAATCAACGGATTTGGGGGGAAAAATCCAAAACATAGTCAAAGAGCCATTGGCAAAAACGAGGAGGAGGAGCCACAGAGACAACAGACATCTGAAAAATTAACAGCAAAATAAAACAACACGAGATCTGAAAATCAAGCCATGAAACACAACATAAAACAACAATCAAAATATATATTCACAACCACAAGGACATCGACACTACTAGCAACGCAATCTGAGCAAGAGGTGGCTAGCTATGAGTTCAGATCTTCTAGATGTGACAGTGCGTGGTGTCGATGAGTGAGGTTGAACACAAATGAGAAGAGGTAGACTGAAGGATCTGAGTCTTTTTGTACTGTAGACCTCTTTCCACAACTTTTAAAAGCTTGTTGCCCAACTTCAAAAGAATCAAAGCATCTGCCATGTGTAACTAGCTCAGTTTCAGCACCAGGAAAAACCAGTTGCCAAAATTCTCAAAGTTGCAATCTTGATGTAAACACAGTAAACGAGAACAAAGATCATAGGTATATTTTGATTATTGGTTTATGTTTTCTAAATCAAGAGCTACATTTTCTCTTCAGCAAAGAAGAAGAAAGGGGAGGCTGCCATCTGCTAATGTGCTTTTGCTTATGTGTCTGCCTCGTGCTAGCTTCAGCTCAAAGTGGCATGCCAGCTACACAAGTCCCAGTCAAAATTTTCCATCTAACAATCATGTTACCTATCTGTTAAAAAAGGTCAACATTGCACTGTCTGAGATACTTAGAGGGTGGCATTGCCCTTTTTATTAGTTTAGGATATTGGGTGCCCCTCACACAATACTTCTGAGACAAATATGCACCTGAACCCTCAAACTAAACAACAGCAGAAAAGAGAAGGAAGGGCTCAACTTGCATCACATGATGAAAAGACCTACAGTTGATGTGGCTAATATTAAAGATCAACTTGAGCAAATCCAGAAACTTCTTAGCACCCTTGACAAACCAAATAGAGTGAGTCCAACTATAGGTTTGAAGGCCCAATAAGGTATTTACCATGAAGCAAAGTACACAATAGCTTTAAGCCGTGTTAAACAAGGCAAAAATCTATAGGTTGTAGACTTGAGCCACAAATCACATGACTAGTGACTTCTCCCTACTTCATAATATCTCCCCTGTCACTCCAAATATTTAACAATTGCTGATGATTCTGCCATCAATGTTATGTTACATGCGTCAGCCCATCTGGACAATATATCTACCCCCTGAAATCACTCTGAAGAACGTTTTATTTGTACCAAAGATTGCTTGTAACTTGCTTTTTGTTCACAAGATGATTAAACAAAATCACTGACACAATGATTTCTTGGATATTAATTGTCTATTTCCAGATATGAGGATGAGGAAGATGATTGGCAGATGTTAAGAGATGGATGGTCTCTACTACTTTCAAGGAAGGATCAAGAAAGTATTTACTTCAGTCTTAGTTAGTGAGGAAATAAAATTGCTACATTATAGATGTGACATCCTAGTCATAAATATCTTTTGTATCCCACTTTATTGAATAAAGATTTTGATTTTCAATGTGAAATTTATAGATCTTATCCTCATGCACATAAACCAACTAAACCCTTTATATTTGTTCACATTGATGTGTGGCGTCCCTCAAGGGTTAAAACCCTTAATGATGCACGAAGGTTTGTTATTTTTGTAGATGACCATACATGTATTACGTGGCTTCATGTGTTGAAGGATAAATCTGAGGTTTCTGAAGTTTTTAAGCATTTTCATGCTACTGTACAGACCCAATTTGGTGCCAAAATTGAAATTTTGAGGTCTGATAATGGGAAAGAGTTCCTCAACTCACCTGGAAAAATACCAATCTCACCATGGTATGATACATCAAAGTTCATGACCATATAACCAACCAAACGGTGTATCTAACCAAAATCACAGACAACTCCTACATATGACCAGATCTCTCCTTTTCACTACCAATGTCCCTAACCAATATTGGAGTGAAGCTATTCTTACAGCTACTTATTTGATCAACAGAACGCCATCCAGACTCTAAATTTCAGAACACCTCATCAAGTTCTCCTTGAATCATATCCTCTTACCCAAGGCAAAACCAATGTACCCTTAAATTTTTTGGCTGCACTGCCTTTGTGCACTATTACCATGGGGGGAACTTGACCCTAAGCACTAAAGTGTCATTTTATCGGTTATTCACCTATACAAAAAAGTTTATAGATGCTATTATCCACCCACCAAAAAGTTCTACACCACATATGATGTAACCTTCCATGAAACAGTCCCTTCCCACCCCAAAACATCCATTTAGGGGGGAAACACTACAGAAAATCTTGAGAATGCTTCTGACCAGTGACAAGAATATCTGCAAACCTTGAAAATGCCCCTGACCAGTAATGACAAGTTAGAAAACCTGATACAATTCCTTCACAAGAACCTAACCCTGAACCTAGACCGGAAACACCCTATCACTAAAACTAGACTCATTCCAAAAGAAACAGACAGGGAACAGCAGCAAAGCATTGAAAATCAGGTGCAAAACAGTGGTGAAATCTTGGGAGCTACACAGACTCACAGCTAACCATCAAACTCACCCTCAAATCCAAGAACAGATGATGACCTAGCATGCTGATAGCATTGATAAAGGGGTTAAGATCTTGCACTTGACATCCTATTGGTAAATACATTTGTTATGATAGAGTATCAACTGCCCTAAGAACATTTGTGACTGATGTGACTCTTCAGCAAATTCCTAAGAGTGTTTACGAAGCACTTCAAATTCCAGAATGGAAAGATGCCATTCAAGAAGAAATGAAGGCACTGAAGAAAAACGGTACATGGGAAATTGCAGACTTGCCAAAGGGGAGATCAACAGTTGGATGTGGATGGGTGCTCACTAAGAGGTACAACCTAGATGGAAGTCTGAAGAAATACAAAGAAAGATTGGTAACCAAGGGATTTACTCAAACTTATGGAATTGACTGCCAACAAACCTTTGCACCTATGGCCAAACTCAGCAGTCAGCACTATTAAGGTACTTGTGTCTCTTGTCTGTAATCTTGATTGGCCACTTCATTAGCTAGATGTAAAAAAAGGCCTTTCTAAATGACAATTTAGATGAGGAAGTCTACATGGACATAACTCTTGGCTTTGAGTCAAGTGAGCTTAAAGGAGAAGTGTGCAAACAAAAGAAAGCACTGCATGGCTTGAAACAATCACCACGTGCTTGGTTTGAAAGATTTACCTATGTAATTACGAGGAATGAATTTCATCAATGTCAATCAGTTGATACCTTGTTTATGAAACATGCACTTGATGGAAAACTCATTGTGTTGATAGTATACGTAGATGACATAGCAATTACAGGTGATGATAAAGAAGGAATCTTCAATCTACAGAAACTCTTGGCCATGAGAGTTTGAAATGAAAGACATAGGAAGTATGAGATATTTCCTAGGGATGGAGGTTGCCAGAACTAAGGAGGGTATTTCAATCTAACAGCTATAGCTTTTGGCCTAGTGATCGTGTTTTGATCCTACATTTGGTATCAAAGTATCTAATTATAGCCAGTGCCTTATGCCAGGATGAGAACTTTAGAATATCTAATTTAGAGACTGCAAAAGAAATGGAGATGCTCCTAAAATTGCACATGAAAGAATTGAAGGTGTGAAAGAAAATAAGATGAGCATACTTGTTGAACAATATCAACTATCAAGATGAAAGAAGGAGAAACAATCAAAGAGATGTAGATAAGGTATACACTCATCAGGACCCAACTAGCTTGCAATTGAAAAGGCTTATCTACAGAAAGAGCAACTTAGAAAGCTTACAAGAGCTCCACTAGTAGAATGACAACCAAAGATCATAGCCACTAAAGAAACTAGAAGAGCCTCAATGAGCTTTGCCGCTAACTTATTTGAAAACTTGACAAAGCATGAAGGAAAGCTTGTCATGCTAAAGGGGGAAAGTGACAGAGAAAAACTCCCAAGCATTCAAGGCTACATCTTCAACTATATTAAGAGATGATTTTGAAGAAGAAAAAGAAAGTGATGGTGAAACTCTTGCCATATTTGTCAAGAAATTAGGCAAAGTCCTTGGAAGAAAGAAGTTCAACAACAGAAGATTTCAAAGGACACAAAAGAAAGTGAAGGAAATGACAGAACAAATAAATATTCTTAAAATAAATGGAGCTTGAGAGAGATCATTAGCAGATAAAGAGTGTGGAGAACTTGACTCAAGAACTCACTTAGTGATTAGACTACTACAGTCTTATTTATGGAGCACAGTAGATGTACCTAACAAGAGAGAAAGAGAGAGAAGAGAGAATATGAGAAATGTATTCAGCTCTGGGGTGAGTTTCTCCTATAGCCAATCACCTCTATTTATAGCATGGGAGGCTGACACAGATTAGGAAATCGCATCGTGGTACTAAATTCATCTCATTATGAGAGGATAATTTCGATACGATATTCCCCATTAACTGGGAGACAATAAGTTTCTCAATCTGGATTCCATCAAGAACTAATTCCCAATTCTAGTCAAAATTCATTAAACTAGATGACATCAAATTAATACTAATTAACTTGATATAATATTTGATTCCCAATTAAGGGTGGATATCACAATTCAACATCTTGCACTTGCACTAAATGGGACTACCATCGTACATTCACCACATCTCTCTTGCTTCACACTTGGTGCTCTACCATGACCACAAGGGCACGACATCCTCAATTCAGATGTTTGTGTACTAGAAGTCCAAAAATAGAGGCATTCACTGTTGGATTGATCTGAAACTCCTCCAAATTTGGTACCATAAAAGATTTTGAACAAGAGAATGGGCAAAAGAAAGGGGAGAATCATCACGGAAGTCTTGGTGCAGTGGAAAGCTCTTCCAAATGAAGAAGCCAGCTGGATTTCACTTTTTCAGCTGCAGCAACAGCATCCAGACTTCATTGCAACAAAACCTTGAGGTCAAGGGTTTTTGAGGGAGGGTGTTGATGCGTAATTTGTAGAATAATAATAATAGTAGTTAGTGAGTGAGTCAGAGTTAGCGGATTATAGGAGAGTGTAAATATTCAGGACAGCATCTGTGTGTGTGTGCGTGTGTGTGTGCGTGTGTCAGGATGTGGAAACCTAGAAATCTTAATGAAAATTAAGAGTACTATTCAAGAAACTCACTCTCTCTCCTCTCTCTAGTTCTCTATTCTTCTGACTATTTCTCTCTCTCTCTCTCATTTCTCATTCTTTCTACCACCACACATCAATCTAAGTGTGACTTTAATTCTGGTTCCATCAGGTTCTCTTGTTCTTTTCTATTTGGGTTCAGTATGACAACAACATGGACGCATACTTTTCTTTTACACCATGCAACAGTTTTTGAAAGAGTTTTATAAATCTTCTTAAAATGACTTTGACAATGAAGAAAATATTATAAATGATAACAGATGATTACCAAACATATTTAACAAAAATTACAAAGTAAAAGGTCAGAACAGAAGGGTAAGTATGAAACCAACCTCTTATAAATGATAACAGATGATTACCAAACATATTTAACAAAAATTACAAAGTAAAAGGTCAGAACAGAAGCGTAAGTATGAAACCAACCTCAAAGCCAAAACCCCTCCAATCACGATCTATATTGGCTAGAACTTCGCCATTAATATCTTTCAAGGTGAATGTCCAATTCCAAAAGCCAGGATTCTCAACCGCAGCAAATTGTTTATTCCTGCCATTTTAACCACTTTTTAGACTTACATTGTACACGATAATCAGAAGCTAAGCAATTGTTGAATTTGAGACTTTGATCAAACATGACATTGAATCTACTGGCTCATACTTATATCAGAATAGAGTAAGACTGGGATTTACAGTCAGTTACAATACTAACAGAAGCCTAACTCCTGAAAGCAACAGCAATAGTTAACCAACTAATAAAAACAAACAACTTCTTATTTGATGTAACACACACACACACCCCCCATACAAAGAGCGACTGATGCAAACTGAGGGAATATGAGGAAGAGATGTTGAAACAGAGAGATGAAGGGAGAAGAAAAATAGGAGGGGGACGTAGACAGAGAAATGAAAGGAAAGGTAAGACCAAAAGAAGTTGGAATATGTAGAAATGCGAGGAAGTATAGAAAGAGGAGGAACATGAAGAAGGTGAGGAAGATAATGAAGAGGAAGGAAAAGAAAGAACTGAGGCAGAGGGTGAAGAATAGCAAAAGCATGTCAAAACCAAAACTTTGCATAAGCTGCACGATGCCTATTATGGAAGCCCATAATTAATCCTTCCTTCATTCTGAAGGAATATCAAGATAAAATTAAATATAAAAGTAAAATAACATAAAAGTAAATAACTTTCCTTCTTTAGTAGGTTTTCTCAAAAGATACAAGTTCTCATATTCCATCATTATTATTCCTAACAACACACATTGAACATTCATTGTGTTGTATGTTTAGAAAAAATAATAATTGTCAAAGACCAATAACAAAGAATTAACATTAAAAAATTTCACTTCAATTGGAATATGCTTCAGTTTTGTTCAAAAAAAAAAAATTGGAATATGCTTCAATCAACAGAAAAGGAGTTATACAGAACTGTATGAACAAGAGCTATGACAAAAAAATGGCTCCCCCTTCCCACTACTCCAGGTAATAGATACACATGATAGCATAATTGGGGCATGTATATCTTGGATAGAAAGCAAAATATTATTTTCCATTGTATCCCGAGAGAGAGAGAGAGAGAGAGAGAGAGAGAGAGAGAGAGAACAACAAAAGATGCAAATAAAATTCTGAGATTGAAAAGTCTAGTAAATGGCACAGATGGTATCATGATTTTGTTATGTAATCATAACTATGGCACTCAGGATAGTTGATATTACCCAAGGTACAAATCATAGATTCTCCTCCAAAGATGCCACCGCCTGTGAACTACGCCAATTTCCTGAAGAGAGAATTTGGCACAACTTAACAGCCAAAATGCTGAAACACTCTATGACTAGCCTCAAAATAATGAAGATTTAAACAAAATGGCATACCTTACCATTAATTTCTGCATAAATTGAGCTTGTTATCCACCAAAAGGGCCTACGAACCTAGTTAGAGAGAAACATAGTCTTAAGCTAAGGAAGTTATCATTTAAAGACAGATATTCTAATATTTCATCATTTAAGGACAGATATTCTAATATTTCATGAGTAACAACGAGATAAAAAATATGCATGCCTCAGAAAGAACCAAAATAAAATTCTGCACGTGGTTCTTACCCGAAAGAGCTCATTACCCATAGCATCAGTTATGTAGGCAACAAAAGGCCGTCTTGTACGAAGAAACTGCATAATATGAAATATCAGACCAATGAATAAGAACCAAATATTTACGTGATTGTCATCCAATGATTATGGCCTACTAAAATAAAATCCAAGTCCTCGTACAGAACTTAACCATGGCTAACTTAAATTGTTTTGAGTATTAAGGAAAAATAACTGAAATGCTCCTGCAACTGAGATTCAGTGAAATAGTTAATGAAATGAAACAATTAGACAGAAACATTGTTAATTGTGGATAATGTTTTGAAATCTTTTTTTCTTTTTAAAGTGTTTCTTTCCTTGACCATCTTTCTTCTACATTACTCCCTTTGGTGATAAAGATTTTATTTTCTTAAAATCACTCAATCAGGTAAGGGAAAGAGACCATTGGCAGATGTGGTGCTTGGACACCTAAGACTAAGTTAAATGTTAATAATAGCCTCACTTTTAAAACTCGATGTGGATGTAAAGTGAGTATGCCAAAAAAAAAAAAAGTACGTAAATGCAGAGTGTATTAGGAAATTAAATTGATTACCTGTCTTGCAATTACATTGCTCTGTTCTCGAATAAAACCTACAGGCTACATTACAACAAACAGTAAGAGGCACATTCAGATTTGATTATGATGAGTCATGCAATGCAAAATTACTGATAGATGGTATAATTACGAAAATAAGAAGTATAATGATAGCAAATAACTTACTGATTCGGGATAGCACACATCAACGATTGCATACCGATTTTCCTTCAATCCAACCAAACAAAATTTCAAAACAAGTTGAAAGCAATTGACTAAAGAAATGAAACAATACAAGCAACAAAAGTAATAAAATCACTCGAAGGTTCCAGGAGCAATTCATAACCAAAACAAACAATGGATCCTCAATATTAGAGTCTATAAATGTCAAATTCAAACCATTATCTGTAGGTAATTACAGACAAGGGCATAACAAGATTGATAAAATTGCATATCTGTCAAGGAGATGCCCTGAAAGAAAAATAATGCCGAGCAACAGAAGAGCTGACAGGACAATCCTGTCTCAAATCAACTCTAAAAACCAAGGTTCTCTCAGATGTCCAAGCATTCTCAGTTTTTCACATCGAAATACAGCAATGGACAACATATATAGCTCCTTGCTACAAAACTTTACCCTCCTTTCTTCTATAAAAACCTCCAAATTCAGTCAAAATACACTCCCAAGTTTATTATACCAAAGCATTGGTTGTTCCCTTGAATTCTTGAGCAATTTTTTTTTTTCAATTATTTTCTGATTTTGGTAGGAATAAGGAGGGGAAGGTTTAATAGCAATATGAAGATTATGTAGTTATTGATATTTGGTTAGAGAATGATGAGAAAGTTCTTTTAGGGGAATTCCAAATGTATTTAGAATTTATTATTATCTAGAGTCTAAGTTTATTATTATTTATGATTCTTAGTTATCATTTTATCATTATATTTAGGAGTTTACATTGTAAATAATCCCTATCTGTATATTATTAATTATTACTAATGAGTAAAGGAACTGCCACAGAAGGTGTATCCTAACACTTGGATGAGCAAAGTAGCACAAGAAAGCAGAAAAAAATACAGCCCTGTCAACAACACAGGTTGTGTTGTCGGACACTTGGTTAGCTCTATCTGAGAAGGATACATCTCCCCCCCCCCCCAAAATAAAGTAATGGGGCATCCTACCCATGTTTAACACTCTTCCAACACTACATGGCCATGTTTAGTGGACCCTACAAAACACAATTGGAAGAGACCAGACTCAGAAAATCCTAGAGATCAAACTACTTTGAAGTTCTAGAGACCACTATTATCGTAGGTTGCTTTTTCATTTTTATTAGTTCACTCATTATGAATTCCTTTCTATTTGAAGTTGTATTTTCTTTATTCATGAGCAATTAAAAAGTGAATTAAGAATCATAAATAATAATAAACTTAGACTCTAGATAATAACAAATTCTAAATACATTCAGAATTCCACCAAAAGAGCTTTTTCATCATTCTCTAACCAAATACAATCAGTTCACTCATTTTTATTAGTTCACTAATATTTTTGTATGATTCCCAAATCTTGCAATGATAAGGCCTTTCCTTTGCTCTAATACACAATGAATTTTGTATAGGCCCAAAGGAAGTCAAGCCCAATTTATCACCACCATCAATTCAGCATCCATATCGTGCTTGGCTGCCCCATTTCACCCAAATAACAAAATGAAAATACATCCAACCTCAAAACATGTCAGTCAAAGAAATTCCTTTCAAAAACCTGAAATCACAACACCAGAGGGAAGCAAGACAGAATATCATTTCCCATGAGCTATTTAGAGTCACCAAAATACCTTTAAAAATTCTGGCAATCCACTCCAACCAAATGCAACAGAGCAAAACAAAAACCGAGTGTTTCCACAAAACTCTGCTATCTTTGTAGTAAACTAAGCACTCATACTGGATAATATAAAAGTAATGCAAATTTTCTATGCAGCTGAGCTTTTAGTTAGCGCTCTAGATTTCTTAAATTTTAAATAGAATAAAATAATTACAACAAATCAAAAAGGACTATTGAAAACTTGACAAATATAAAATATGAAAGAGAAAGGTGACTACAGCAAAAACAAAAAATAAAAAATCGTTGCATGTGTCTTTTTCATGCATAACAGCTGTGTTATTCAGGCCAGCCTTTAACAGCAAGCAGGAACAAATAGAAGATTGTTTAGCAAACAAATTATTTCAGTGAGAATAGGAACTAACCAGAGATATATTCATCAAGTTCCTCAATCTAGATACTTCTACTACATTCCTTAATTTGTTATTTTTGGTTATATCTGAAATATGACTTCCCAGACAGTATCAGAATCAACATGAGAAACTGGGGGTTTACAGGCAAATGTAAACACACCACACCATCAAAGAATAGTTAAAGAGGAATACCTGTTCAAAGCCAAAAGCAAGATTTGCCCACTCAATATCTCTAGTGATAAGCAAGTTGGACCTAGCAAGCAGACGTGCTACCTTGGCCTGAAAAGATGACAAGGTAAGTAGAACATCTCCATGTTAGAAGTAACAGTAGACTTTCAGAATTGCTTGCAATGAATCAACATCAATTACAACATGAATATAACAAATCCAAACTCAAAATAAAGGTTATACTGTCACAACAATCATGTTAAGTATAATACTATTCAGGATGCACTACCAGCAGTTAATTTACCAGCCAGCTCCAATTAATCATTAAAAGTGATATTCCTTGATGTGCGTATTAAGAGTAACAATAAAAAGTGCTGACAAACATTAAACCCAAGGATTAGGTTATGGCAATTAAAGAGTGAGAAGCAGGAAATTTTCAACTGGAACTTTTGGACGAAGGAATTTGGGAGTCAAAGAAGTGCCAGCATCTTGTGGGAGAATATGGACAAGAAGGTAAGGAAGGTTGCTAAAGCAATTTTGAGAGAATCAAAAGGTTTTGGACCATGAGATAAGGAGCCTTAGTGGTGGAATGAGAACATACAGGAGAAAGTCAGACATAAAAAAGAGTGTTTTAAAGCCAATACATTTGTGCAATAATGCTGAAAATTGGGAAAAGTTATCATATGGCTGAGAAAGAAACTAAGAAAGCAATGAATGAAACACATTTTAAAGCATTTGAAGAGTTTTACAAGGGCCTAGAGACAAAGAATAGAGAATGAAAAATTTATAAGATTGCAAAGAACAGGAAAATAAAATCAAGAGATTTGGAACAAGTATGATGAATAAAAGATGAAGGAAAAGTTTTGGTTACGAATGGAAGCCTACTTTTACAAGCTTTTCAATGACGGAGGGGGCTTATCTAGTGATTTGAAGGATTTAGTAACTCAAGAAAGAGAACAAAATTTGATGTTTTATCGAAGGATTCGCAACAACAAGGTTAAGTAAGCTCTTAAGAAAATGAAAAATATAGAGCCGCTAGACCTAATAGTATTCCTATTGAAGTGTGAAAATGTGAAGAAGGAGTGTTGTGGCTAACTAAGCTATTTCATAAGATCTTACGATCCAACAAAATACCTAATGAATGGAGGAAAAGCTCCTTAGTTTCTATTTACAAGAATAAAGGAGATATTCATAATTGTGCTAATTATGGAGGAATTAAGCTTACAAGTCATATAATGTAATTGTGAGAAAGAGTGGTTGAATATAGGTTGAGGTTAAAGACTAGTATTTCAAATAACCAATTTGGTTTCATGCTAGGAAGGGCTACTACAAACAAAAACAAAAAAAAAAAAAAAAAAATATCTACTAAGAGGATTGATGGAGAAGTACCAAGGCAAAGGTAGAGACTTACACATGATTTTCATTGATTTGGAAAAAGCTTACAATCGTGTATCAAGAGAAATACTTTGGAAAGCTTTGAAAAAGAAAAGAGTTCAAGTATAGCAATACAAGATATACATGATAGGGTAGCAACTAGTATAAAAACATCTATTGGTGAGACAAAGGACTTTTCTATAAAGATTGACCTTTATCAAGGATTATTTTTGAGCCCTTACTGTTTGACCTATTTTTAAATATTTTAACTAAGCATATTCAAAGAGAAATCCCTAATTTTATGCTTTTTGCTGATGATATAGTTCTTATTATGAAGTCAAGAGAAGAAAACTCCAAACTTGAGTTATGGAAGACCACAGAGTCGAACAGTTTTCGTCTGAATAGAATTAAAACGGAATATATTCATTGCAATTTTGATAAGAGGTCAATCAATAGTAATTTGAAAGTAAGACGGGGAGGTTAAATCATATTTTAAGTAAAAAGATTTAGATATTTGAAAGCAATTATTCAAAATAATAGTGAAATCGATAGGGATGCTGCACATAGAATACATGCTAGATGGTTTAAATGGAGAATTAAAAGAGTTATTTGCGATCAAAGGTGCCCAATAAATTTAAAGAGAAATTTTATCAAACTATTATAAAACTAGTCATGTTATATGGTAATAAATGTTGGAATTTTTTTTTTAATAGAAATATATGCATAAACCAAAATGGCAGTCTCAATACACAGTTACTAATCCTCTCTTATCATCATCAACTACCTCCTTACAAAGAGGTGGAGATTGATCAAAAGAACAAAAAAACCCAATGATATAAGAAGCTAAGCTAGCTAACAGATGGGCACAACAATTTGCCTCCCTAAACATAAAACTTAAAGAAACATTACTATTATCATACAATATAGATCTACCATAATGAAAAGAGCATAAAATAAGAGTAGTAAAGATGCAATGTTGAGATGAATGTGCAAACATACATGAAAAGATAAAATTCATAATGAGCAAATATGAGAAAAAGTAAACATGGCATCTACTGAGGAGAATATGGTAGAAAAACATTTGAGATAATTTGAATATGTGCAAAGAAGGCTGGAGGAGGCACCGGTAAAAAGAATGGATTAGATCGTCTTGAGCCTTCTAAAGAAAGGTAGAGGAAGACAAAAAAAAAAAAAAAAAAAAAACACTAATGAAAGTTGTCGAACGAGACGTCCTAGTTAACATTATTTCTAAAGACTTGATTAATGATAGATCACAATGACGTCATGCAATTCATATAACTGACCACACCTAATGGGATAAGACTTGTTAATGTCTCCCCCAAACAGCCATGTATATTTATCTTTTTTTCTAGTGATTAGCGTGATTGCAAGTTATGGCTTAAAGCAAGGCAATCAATAACCACCATCATCTTACTGTAATTACGAATAGACATGCCACAGCATTGATGGGTGACCAAATTTCTTGTCTATCTACAAAATCATGAACCTGAAGGTTGAGCTCACTGTAAATGCAACATATTAAAAAGCCTTGATATAAGGCATCAAATTTAGGACATTATTGTATTTAAGATAAAACAAGCATTACAAGTCAAGATTAGGTGGGGGAGGAAAAAAAAAACAAGAATTTAAAAACATTTGAATATTCATTAACTTCTGAATTGCAGCCCAATGTATCTTTAAATATTTTGACTTAGCAAGAAAATAATTGCCAAACAAATTTCAAAGATCAACTACCGCATAGAAAAGAGAAGAGGTGAACAAAAAAGCATAATATTCAGCTTATAAACAAGTTAGTTGGCTAGTTTCAGAAAGTCAGCAGCACTTGTTGAAACAGAAAATATTAGGCAACTAGAGGCCCCTACACCCACGATATTTAAAACAGAATCATAACCAAAGCATGGGAGTAATAGTAACAAAATCCAGAAAGGTGGGTAATCAACATTGCTAACTATAAGAAATTGTCTCCTAACTAAGAACAAGCACTGATGCTGTACACCCCGGTGAACTTGAAATATTAAGGAGCAAGATAAATCACCAATCCTGGTCCAGAGAGAGAGAAAGAGAGAGAGATTATCTCTCCTAAATTAAGGACCATCACAGATGTTTATATGCCAATCATCATATATTTATTATATCTAGCCATGCAACGCTTTAAGAATAAGAATGCTTGACTTACACTATGGTAGATGACAATTTGACAGTACTTATGTATTGTCAGAGAATAATGCACAGTGATTATCAGGAAACAAAGCAACGCTATTATTTTCTTGTCTTTGTAGATAGAAAACCATGGTAGCACACTAATATTTGGGAATGGATCAGGTGCATTTCCTTGGCAGTGGATCTCATTGTTATTATTATTTAGCACACTATACACATCCTTCTCCATCTTCTACACCTCCTATTTATTAATTTAAAAAAAAAAAACTGAAGGGGGTAAAAAGAAATGCACCACCAAAAAATTGCATCAGATTGCCAAAGTCAGTGCAAATATGAGCTTAGTTCACCTACACTTGCATTCGAGCAACCCATTATATAACAGAAATTCACCTCTTCTGGACTCTCTGGATCCAAGAAATCTGAGACAGATTGACTGAGGGGAGGTTGCTTCAAGACAGGTTTGCCCTCTTCCATACTATCAGATGAACGCGAAAACCACCTAGGATTTTTAAGAACCAATTGCTCACCATCACTCATATATTTAATGATTTTACTTCTCTTCTTGCGCAGGGAATTTTTGCCTTTCCTATCAGCAACCCAGACCTTCGCCAAGAAATCCCTAGTCAACTGATGATCAATATCATTTTCATTCCTAATGTTGCCCCCAAATCGTCGAGTCACAATCATGGCGTTCTGTTCGAGCCCAAGTAAACCCATTCTCGATAATCCATAAGGCTTCAACTTCCCTACAACATTTCCGGACAAATCTTTAACCCCAGACCCACGGGAGCTGATAATTTTGGATAAACCATACCAACTCAGCTTGACCTGATTCATCTTAGCACTGTTTCAGCTCCCAATTCCTAAAATGCCACTTGTTTGATCGAGAATGGAAGAAACAAAATAGCATTCAACAAACTTTAAATTCTTGAATTCGAATGCTGTCTCTCAACTCTTCCATTTCAAGAAAGCTACTAGAAAGTAGAATGAGGCTCTTCTCTCGTCTTCCCGCGTGTTGGGTCTATTCGTAATCTACCAGAGGTTGCGAATGAGGAACGGCTTCTTCTTCGAACAAGTTCTGTTTTCAGTTGTAAGCAGTGTTATTAGAACAGGATCGCATCGGCCGATCCAATCGATTCAACCGAGAACCGATCCAAGTCTGATTCGGTCATCATAAAAAATCAAAAATTTCAAGAAGCGGGCCACGAATCAGTATAATCGGCCACAAACTGATAGAATCGGCCAAAATCAAACAAGAATCAGTTGAACTGATTACATTATTTTTAAATTTTTTATTTTTAATTCATATTTTTAAATTATAATTTATACATATTTATACCTAATAAGTATTATGTAATAAAAAAATGTATGAAATATATATAAATTATGTATATGTGTATATATTTTAAACTTATGAATTATGAAATACTTATATATGTTTTGGATGAAAATGATGTAATATTGATGGATGTTATATTTTTTATTGTATATTATTTTGTTTAAAATTTAAATATTCATTTTTATTACTATATATGATTATATATTTCTATTTTAAATATATAATATTTAAAATATATTAATTTATTTATGACCGGTGGGACTGCGGTTCAAACCGCAGTCTGACCATTGAATCGCAAATCAGTATCTCAATCGGTTTAAAGGCCAGTCCGGTTTTCATAACATTGATTGTAAGATCACAAAGAGGGCAACAACATTAGGAATGAATCCTTATGGACTCTCATCTTAAAAAAATTAAATAATGGACGAATCTCAACTAATGCCCTAAAAAAAATAGTAATAATCATATGGGATGCCCCAAAAATTCGAAAACATTTATACAAGCTTAAAAGCCTCAAGTACAATTAATTTTTTGGTCCAATTACCAAAATATTATTGCCTTTTCTAAAATAAAGTATCTTAAATCTAGCCACTTGTAATAACCTTAAATATATGTATATATATATTTAACATATAATAACTTGTTAAGGATATATTTTATTTATGTTTGGGATAATTATAACAATATGAAATATTAATAGAGTGGAAGTTTGCATGCTAAGTCATTTGAAGGTCCCAAGTTCAAATCTCCAGTGCAAGAAATGGGATTTTTATTTTGCTTAGCTCCTCTAAAATTACCAGAATATCCTTCCTCCATCAAATATATTTTCTTTCTTCTCTCTCTTATCTAAGTTGGTTTTACAGAGTATGAGAAAGAGGTAGAGAAGTCTGGAAGGTTGGTGCACTTCGTCTCTCCATTTTTCTGTGCCTCCATTCCTCTTCTCGTTTTTAGTGGTCGCCTATAAAAGTGGAGGATGCTGCAGCTCCAAAATGTCCAAGAGGTCCACTTTCACATTTGCTGTCTATGTTCCTCCTTTTTCCGTCTACTGTTTTGTTTGCATTGTCCAAGTTCGGTCTATTGTTAGAGTGAGAAGCTAAGTCACTGGAGACATTGATCTGCTATCAAGGACTGGGTTGTCCCAGCTGATTTGGTCATTTTCCTTTTGGTGAGTGGTGATCGGTGTATATCCCTTGTTCTGCTCCAAGTTTTGTTTTTCTCCTTCTCATAACGTGTGCAACATCGGCTCTATCCTCTGTTCTGTATGTAAGGACCTTCTCCTTCCTCCTCTGTTATCCGTCACTGTCTTGGCTAGTCAAGTTGAGGTGAGGAATTCTTGGACCTTTTATTTATGGATTGGCTGTGCGTGTGAGTGTGTGTTGTTGTTGCTGCTATGTTTGTGGAGCTACAGCACTTTATTTTTGCTCTACTATCGTCTATGCTGTTATAGAAAGAAGAAGGTTGAAACTTTAAGCTTGAAATTCATCTAAACTTGGTAATAATATATGATATATGTGGGTTGAGGATTGGAGTTTCAGAAATTTATCTCTTCTGTGACTGTAGGTGCATGCATAGAAAAAGAGGAATTTCTATTTAAATGAATATTGTGGTTGTGCAAGGAAGCAAGATGATATTGTAGATTGGGATTCCATTTGGAAATGATTGAATTGGTGATATTGTAAGGTTTCAATAAAGTTGAAATTTAGGAGGGAAAATATTAATGTTAACTTGATAAATTATGCATGTATGTTGTTTGATAAAATACCTAATAGAAATTTTACCTTAAAAAAATGGAATGGCATGACTAAAGCTTTATGGAGGAATTCATAAAGATAAATAATAATAATTGGACTAATTTTAAATCATAAATTTAGCTTTGAATTTTAGATAATAATGGTTAATTGAAATTCTATTAAAGATTGGAAATCTGTTAAAATTTTATTTATTTATCTATATCTTGATAGGGTGTGAGAAAGAATGGGACCCTGACCAGAATTAAAGGAAGGATATCTTTGAGAATTTAAAACTTCGACATGTAAGTGAATAGCATCCCTTTAACTTATTTTTATTTTCATTTTCAATAAATTTTTATTGAAATATTTTATCTTAGGAATTACGTTGGCTTTAGAACTTCTAGAATATTAATGATGAATAATTGGATGATGATATATTTGTTTCCTCAAGAAATATATTTTGAAGATCATGAATTTAGTTATTTTAAAATCTCTGAGAATTCTTAGTTATTCAATTAATGCAATTTTATACATTATTTATGAAATATTATTTTTGACAAGTGCTACTTTGAACTTTGAAATAATTCATGCAAATTTGATATTGAAAATGCAAATTGCATTTTAGAAGTAATTATTCTTCTCGTATGTTTGAAATTTGATTTTTAAGAGGATTCTAAACAGAATACTATTGCTAATGGCAGTTCCGTTAACTTGTAGCGCGCTATGGTTAATAACTAGCTAGTTTGTTTCGTGAGCTTTATTCTCACGTTTGTTATTTGTGGGTTTTATACCCGCGTTTGATTTCATAACTTTGGCCGCGTTTGGTTAGTATTACCATTGTAGATAGTGTGTCCACATTTGCTTTCATAGCTTCGGCTATGTTTAGTTACTTATCCTCATAGATTGTATGTCCACGTTTGTTTTTGTGGCATAAGCCGTGTTTGGTTATTTACTCTCGTGGACTGTCTATCCACATTTGTTACTTATTCTATTAAGTTCTCAAAATTCTAAATATGGACTAATATCTGTTTTCAAAATTTACATGATTTTGGCTAGCAAATATATCACTCTGATTTATGTGTGAATAAATGGTTTTCCTTAAGCATGATAAAAATAAATTGCTTCCAACTTACTTTCATTTTACGATTATGATTACGACTTACAAATTTAGAAATTTATTTTGTTGAATTATTTTTATTTAGTTTATACCATTATTAGAGTTTGTTAATTTAAATTTTAAAATTTTACTTTGGGAATGCTATTCACTGAAAAACTTATTTTGACCTTAGATTTGTTAGCTAACACTGATCCCACCATCGACCTTTGAAGGGCAATGTAACTATATTGGGTGAAAATTTTGGTTGGTACTGTTGCTTTTGATGTAAATATATAAGTCATATGTATTTTGATTTAAAAGAAAGATTAGTGCTCCACATAAATGTTATTAGTATTTTATTTTGATCTATCTATATATATATATATATATATTGTGGCTAGCTAGAAGGAGCTAACCTCCTGATTGATACTATATTTTATAAAAATTGTTGTAGAATTTTCGAGAGATCCTATTTATAGGGGAAGTTCTGCCAAAATTTTTACAAAAACATTAAAGTCTTCTTATGACAGTTAATAGTAAAAGCATTATAATTTCTATATAATATGATTATTTTTTTTCAAAAAACAGATTGAATTTTCATGTTAAGGCTTATGGGAATGCACAATGTAATTTACACCTATGCCGATCACCCTCTATTTTCAGGGTGTGACACTACTAGAGCTTAGGTACCATCTACCGCCACTAGAGCTTGGGTACCATCTACCACCACTACTGTTGAACTACGGCTACTAGCGCGATGATTAACCATTAATCAAATGTGCCAAGAGATTGGAGGGATTTGAACCATTTGACCCCTCAGCTCCCAAAAATAAAAGAAATCATAAGCCAACAAACACTTTAATATATATAGTGTAAAATTATACATACATACATACATACATACATACATACATATATAATATAACTTTGACTTCTAAGTATTTTTATTTAAGGTTAAAGTTCCTTTTTTCTCATCAACTTTACTCGAAAGGTCATTAAGGACCATAAACTCAACCATGAATTAATTTTATTGCTCACTGTTAAAGATTTTCGTCCTTATCACCTAATGTTAAAAACACTTTAATGTCTATTATTTATTATTGGGTCCCACTATTTTTAAAAAAATTTTATTGGATTAAGTATTATTTTTGTCCCTCAACTTTTGTCCAAATGGTCAGTAAGCACGCTCAACTCAAATATTGTATAATAAAAAAAATTAAGAAATATAGTATAGAGCCCACTAACAGTCAGCTAACGGTGCGAAAGGAACTCTTTAAAGTTAAATAACTTAATTAACCCATTGTTGAGTTTAAAGTCCCTAATAACCTTTTGAGTAAAATTAAGAGGCAAAAATAACCATGAGCCCTTTTATATATTATGGCATATTATGGACATCTTGTTTTATATATTTGAACAATTATTTATAAATATTTAAACATCACTTATTTATACATAAAAAAAGGTTGTTAATTTTTTAAAATTGACATTATTCTATTTTTTATAACATGTTCCTTCAATATCGACAAGTTATATATATTATGCTAAATAAAAAAAATTTATATTATAAATTTATTTTTCAAGCATTTTCATGAACTTTTGTTAATCAAGGACATTTTGTTATTAATGTTCAAACATTCACTTATAAATATTCTTATATGACTTGTTTATAGATAAAAAAAGTTGCCAATTTGTTTAAAACCCAACTTATTCTACTTTTTTTATAACTTGTTCCTTCAATATTGATAAATTATCAATATTATGTTAAATAAAAAAAATATAAGGCTTGTTTGACATTGCTTTTGTTTTACTATTTTGATGATTAGTATCTTGTAGAACACGTTCTAAAAAAAAAATAAGTGTTTTTTTTTACATTGTCCTTTATTCTTTAGAATAATAATTTTAGAACAGTTAAAAGAAGTTTTCATTTTTTTATTCTCTAGAATGATATTTGATTTTTTTTTGCTCCTCAAAACACTTTCTAAAAAAATATATTATCAAATAGATTTTTTTTTGTTTTAGTATAATGACCCAAAAATTTATATTAAACAATTTTCCTTCTCCATTGAGATTTTATTTAATTATTTTAGTTATAACACATAAAGAGTCTTAGCCTAATAAAATTTGTACTGGTTACTTATACAGAAGTGTAAAGTTTGAATCTTTCTTAAACTAAAGATTAGTTTCTTTTTCTTTACATGGAGAAAGTACTAAAGTGTCCCTTGCTTTCATGCCAAAAAAATAAAATAAACAAATAAATAAATAAGTAAAATATTATAATAGCAATAATAAAAATCTGGTGGGGAATGATTAGGTAACTTTCTCCACAATCTTTGGTCTTGTTCTACATTTTTGCCATGGCCCTCTTTATTTAAATTTCTCTTCCTCTTTGTTGGTTAGATTGGAAGAATAGAGTGAGAGGGCGTTTGCATTTGTTCTCTGTTTTCGTCTTTTTCCATTGCACTGACTTCAGCTTTGCCATTAGCGTGCTGGTCTTCTCCTCGTCGGAAAGTTGTTCACTCCCTCCCCCTCTGTTCTTTGTCTGTTTCTCACAGATTGGTTGGTTGAATCTACTCTTCATTTCCTTGCTGTTTTGTGATTAAAGAAGTGTGTACATGCGTGTTTATCCCTTCTCTTTTCTTCCCTTCTACTGGAAGTCTGAGTATGTATGGTAGCTTGAATTCTCTCTTTTGCTGGCTAGAAATTAATGATTCTTCCTCTTGTTAGTATAGCAAAGTTAAGTCCTTCTCCTTTCCTTCTACAGTGTCATCCACGTGCTGATCATAGTGATGGCACAGCTATTTTGTTTGAGTTTCCTTTGCTCATCGTCGACTTATGCCTTATTGCCACTGTGGGTTTGTCTACTACTCTCCTCTTTGTTAAGATTCGACTGTGATATGGTATTTGGGTTGGTGAATTTCCTTCTTCTGTCACTGTTTTCTACTCTGTGTCAACGTGAGTGGCTATCGGTGGTGCATGTTTGTGTGTTCAATTTTATCTATTCTTCTTCCTCTGCTGTTAGTATCGCGTGTGTGCGTGTGGTAAGTTGATTTCTTCCCTCTTCCAGTCGATGGTTTTGCTTTCTTCTTCACTGTTGCTATCACGATTTGCTTGTGAGATTAAGGTGCTATTTTGCTTGATACTATATACCATTTTATTTTGATGTTAAGTTGGATATTAATGATAAAATTAATGTTGGTAGTTGGTTAAATTAGTTGCATGTCTATTGTGAACCGAACTTTGATGAATGCCTTGGAGATGTTTGTGAAAATGCTCGAGAGAATGATGCTAAGTTATCATAATATAGCTTCACTAGTACAAAATTTGGCTTTTATAGAGGACTTTTTACATCAGTTGGAAGGCAAATGATGTAAAAAGTCTAGGCGGTGGCAATTTTGCAATATTAGATATAACTATTAGACTTTTTACATCGGGTGCTTGAGTGCTCTTGAATTTTTTAAAAAATTTAAAAAATACACATTTTTTACATCAGGTGCTTTTCTACTCGATGTAGAAAGTGAAATTTATACATCAGGCGCTCTATCACTCGATGTAAAAAGTATTTTGAATTTTAAAAAATATTAAAAAATAAATACTTTTTACATCAATTTTAGTGGTAACCGATGTAAAATGTATTATCTACATTGGTTACCTTAGCAACCGATGTAAAAAGTCATTTAAAATTTCAGTTCTCATCATCTTCCTCACACAGAACATGTTTGCATCATCTTCCTCCTTGTCTTCTACTCTCCTCACCTCTATATTGTGTTGCCGTCCTCCTCCTCCTCCTCATGCCTTCTCCCTAAACAAGATACCTAAAACCCAAGATCCATTTTCTCCAAATCCTTCACCTCCTTCCTCCAATGTTATTTTTGCATATTCACAGGACAGTTTTAGAAAATATACTCTTACAGATTCATTAACCGTTGGATCAAGCTAAAATTTTGTCAGATAGTTTGGAACATCCAATGCGTCATTTTCAACAGTTGGATTGTTGATTAGTATCCAAATGTGAGATTTATTTTGTTCATATTACAGCCTCTATTTTGTGTGCTTCCACCATTCTTCTCCTCCTTCTCTCACCTTCTCTCTCTTGTGTAGCATCTCATTGGTGTCATTCTTGTCAAATTTGGGTTCCCTTAACTTGAATATTACTCATTCTCAATTATTTATATGTTGCCATTGAATATGAATTTGATCCTATTTGATATTGCTTATTTGCTTTTGGTTAGATTTGCTAATTAAATGATATGCAAAGTTAATACCTTGTTTGATTTGTGCATCCAAGTTCATGACTGAATTATTTTCATTTATATTTTATATATGTTTGCAGTAGCCTCATCAAAATAAAATGAGAATAAAAATATAATCAAACAACTATATAGATAATGCTAAGGTCTTAGTTCTTTCCCTTACCTTATTTTTGGTTATTCAATATGTCATGATAGATTTGCATACTAGTTTGTACAGTTTTTAGGTTGCTTGTGGTGGAAATGGTGATAATATTGTTTCTACAACCATGTTTTTGGCTTCTATAGTGATTTTCTTATTAATGATTTTCATACTTTCTTTTGTTGTTGTTTAATACCTCTTCTATATATGATGTTATTTTGGTTTCATGGCATAAATACTACATGTTTAAGAAATTTTCTTTTCCTTATTTTTTTAATTAAACAATTTCATGTATTAATGAGGTGAACAAAAGGATTCATGCTTCGCACCTTAAGTTGGCTTTACATATATTTTTCTGCTCATAAAATGTTAAGTTAACTTCAACGAAGTACTACTTACTTGGTTCATTTTCATTTATCTATCTATTTATTAATATTAATTATTTTTCTTCTTCTTCATGTTCAAGGTATCCACTATAGGAGGAAGTGGTTGCAAATGCAAGAAAACAAGACATTCTTTAGTACTTTTGAGCTAGTCTTGCCCTGTCTAAAAGGTATTGTATGGTTGAAATATTAGAAATAGTCAAATATTCAATACTTATAAATATAAGCTTTTATATTTGCATATTCAAATTACTTGAGTAATAGCCATTCTTGGTTGTTCTTGGTAGTTTGCTTCAAATTTTTTATTTGTAGTTAACCACTTTTTTCTTTCCAATGTCTCTTTAGTTGTGTTGAGCACCTTTTGTATATGATTTTGGCCTTTTATTCTAAGATAGCTGTCCAATATAAACTAAAATTAAATCTACAATATGATTTTTTTTGTAGTATATATGTACCTATAATGTTTTTTGTAGTTAATATATAGTAGTTTTATTTTCTTCTACAAGGGTATGAAACCCATAAGACAAAAAAGCTAAGGCCTTATCAGATTTTGGGAATGAAGAGTATCAACACTTAGTGTGTGTATGTGTGTTCAACTTGCTCATATAGACAAAGAAGGAGTTGTTGTCAAGAGGTTGTTCCCCTTGCTTTTGTGCACTTGTATTTTCTAAGGAATTTTAGGTTCTTTTAATTTAGCATACACAAATTTTGTTTATATTGTTTAATTATAATTCCAATTCTTTTGTTATGATTTAAATAAATAAAAGTTGAATATAAATTGTTATATATTTGAATAAATTAAATAACTTTTTCTTATTTTATGGCTATTGAATTTTATTTCTATTTATTTTAGAGGTGTTTTTCTGGATTATAAGGTTTACAACCTAAAAAAACAACTCTATTTTTTTTCAAAATAATATTGCTATCTACAGCGGTTGTAGATAGAACTAATGTAGAAAATGGACTTTCTACATCGGTTGTGGCAAAAATTGATGTGGAAAGTCCACCTTCTACAATGGTTCGGTGGACTTTCCACATCAGTTCTCACTAAAACTAATGTAGAAAGTCCATTTTTTACATCGGTTCTATCTACAACTGCTGTAGATAGCAATATTATTTTGAAAAAACAAATGGAGTTGTTTTTCTAAGGTGAGAACCAATGTAGAAGGTGGACTATCTACATCAGTTTTGCCTACAATCGATGAAGAAAGTCCACCTTCTACATCTGTTATACAACTGATGTAAAAAGTCTCGTACTTTCTACATCCCTTGAAACAACAATGCTACGTGAACCAATGTAAAAAGTATTTTTTAACCGCTGTAAAAAGTATTTTTGGTAGTAGTGCTTGAAATATATGTGTGTAGTGACTTGAGCTAATGATTGAAATTTTAAAATACTAATTAGGATCAAGGATTTCATAGAATTTTTGTATAGTACTTTATTACGTTTGAAGGAAGCATAAGAATAACTAACATAGGTTGTTATGATTTATGATTATGAATGAGTTACAAGGAGATATAAGGATGAATTATGATTTGTTAAATAATCTAATTGGCTAAAGTATACTTTGAAACTCAAACAAAGACAGTGCTATCTAAATTATTATTTGCAAATTATGAAGTTGCTTAAGATTTAGTTTATATTATGTTTTAAGGTATTTGAACATGAAATTTGAAGGAGATATGGCTATTTAATTCTCATATTAGAGCATAGAAGAATTTCAAATGCAACTTGAGGAATTATATGTCTCTACATATATAAGTTGTAAGGTTGAAAATTACTTAATTGGAATCATGTATCACCTATAGGGAAATTGTTAAACTATTTGGTAATTATGATTTTGTTAAGTTGGAATAAGGGTTGTGTTTGTGGTTGAAATTGAATACTGCCAAACATTGTAAAACTACTTGATAAAAGCTATTAGGAGGTTAATGAGAAATTTAAAGAGTTATTGAAAAGTTTGAATGTAAATTTTGTTTGCTTATTATAAGAAGGGAAATCATAATGACAAAAGGATTATTGGATTATGTGCTAGATTATTTAGGGCATTATTGAAGCAGTCGAAAATTTAAGAGGTCAAGCTTTAGAATTCTTGGAAACTCCTAGGTGAGTAGATAACATTTCAAATAAATTTCTAATAATATTTTTATAAAAAAAATTTATTTGAACTTTAATATTATTCTCTTGTAAATTGTATTAATATCCTTTTCAATTCAAATTTTTTATAATAATTATTTTATTAATATAATGCTTTGATTTTACTAATTTTTATTGCTGATAAGTAATAATTGAAATGGATATATGACAAATGGTATTGTTTCTCAAAAATAGTTTAATTAATTGATTCTATGTTGATATAAATTTTTGTTAATACAATGATTAATGTATGCAGGAAATAATAGTAAATTTGAGCAATGGCAAATGATAGTTGAACAATGTTTAAGAATAATAATTTTGAAACTGTTTTCTTGCTCCATACACACTTGCTTTTAATTGGAGGACTAAATTCAGAACATTGGTTAATACCAGCAATTCTGTTAGCCCTTGGTGCACCATGGTATAGTTAGCTAGCAAGGTATTTGTAAGAGGTGCTAGCCTCATATGTAGGCCAACACACATGGAATAGAGGGATGGATATTCGTGAACATTACACTTATACTTGTTTCGTGGGCCTCATGACTATGCTTGTTTCATGGCTTAAATAGCCGCACTTGATTATTTCGTGGCTTTATGCCATGCTTGGTAGTTACTTACCTTTGTAGACTGTGTATCAATGCTTGATTGATTATTTATCCTCGTAGATTGTGTGTCCATAGTTGTTATTCATTCTGATAAAGCCTTCCTATATTAGATTTAAAACTTATCATTTTTATATTGGCTTCTTTAAAGAAATTTTTCTTAATTGCACCATAATTTAAAATCTTTATATATATATATTTAATAGAAAAATTTTGATAAACTTTTCTAGTTTTAATGCTAATGTTAGTTTCATGGTCATACTATTGAGCAAACTTGTCATTCATTTTTAATTAAAGTAAGTTTCATTATTCTCTTAATTTGTTTAAACCAAATTTGTTAATTACTACATGTCATATTTTATCTTTAATTAGTTATAATTTATAATCTCAATTGGAATGTATTAACCTCTAGAATTTCATATTATTTCATCACATTTTCTTTAGATTCTAATCCATTTTGACTTAACTATTTATGTTTTTATTTCTCAAATTAGAAAAATGTGCATTTTGTTTTAAGTTTGTATTCTTAGCTTTAATTTAATATTTTTGACCTAATTTCTTGTTATTTTAGTTTAAGTTTTGATTAGAAGCATTTCTGGAGCTTTTGTGGATGTTTTTGGAAGGCTTTTGGATGAAGAAATCAAGCACAAAGTGAATAATTTTTGTTAGCTGCAAAAACAGTTTAAATCTACTAAAGTCGTCCCAAAGTCGTGACTTTTATTAGTGACTTTTACCACTATCAAAAAACATTGCGTTTTATTAAGTCTGAAATTGGTTGAGTGGGACATTTATATTAAGAAAGGTCAACCTAGAAGTCATTCTACATACTTGAAGATACTTTGGGAGCTTTAATGTGTTAGGGTTTGAGCTTTGGATGAGTTGGGTCTAAGAGTTGAAGTTTTGAAGAGATTTGAAACTCCATTTCTTCGGTTCATTTGTTTCTTCTCCATTTCTTTTCTTGTAATCTTGTAATGGTTATGAATATCTTGTGTATTTGTAACTTTTTGATGTTAATGAGTAGCTAAACTCTTTGCTCTAGGATTACTTTGAACTCTTGTATGGATTAACATTATGTTCCTCCTCTCTTTTTATGATTAATGATATTTATGTGTTTATATATTTTACTCTTTTCTTAATGCTTCTACGTGATTGGCCACCATTTAGATGTTGAGTTCACTTAATTGATGCTTGAGAGGGCTAGGTTGAGTGTAGAACTTGGATAAAATAGTGTAAGAACTTAATATTTTCATGTTGAATGGATGGTTTTACTAGTAAGATAGAGATATACTTGCTAGCCTTGCATAGCCACATTAGGGTTGGTGTTTAAAATTGAATTTTATTAATTGTAACAAGAGATAGGATAATTAATTTAACTAAACACTTGTTCATGACTTGAGAGAGTTTGTCCAAGTATTTTTAGAAGCCTAGGTTAGCACTTATTTTCATTAAAAGCATTTATGAGTGGAGGTAATTTTAGTGTTATGAAATGCAACGGGGATAAATAATCCTAAGTCTCAATTTGTGTTTGAAGTTTGCAAATCAATTACTTTTTTTTATTTTCTAGTATTAATTTAGTTTGCAAAATCATTTTCACCTAACTTTGTGTGGCTCAATTTGATTGAACTCACTTAATCTTTTGTTTGATCATTGTTTTTGAACAAATCCTCAAAGGAATGATACTTTACTTTTATTATATTACTTGTTACGATCAGTTTACTTGTTGTGAGCAACAGAACGCTACTCACTAGAAATTTCTTTGCCTTTAGTATTGTAGATGACCTTGTCTGTTAATCGTTGAGGAGCAGTATCACTTTTTAAACAGTGGTAGTACGTTCTATTTATTTTAATATAAATGTATTATTTTATGTAATTGTAACTTAGTGTTTCACATACATCGTAGTTACATCCTGGTTTTATTTTGTTGATATGTAAGTTGTTGGTGTGGTGCTAGTCTCCTTGATTGGATTGGTTGATAGTTTATATCATTGTAAAAAAAAATTAGAGGTCTAAATTATAGGAGAAATGTTGCCGAAATTTTTACAAAATATTTAAGACTTTATGAATTTTATTATTATATATAACTTTTACATCAATATTTTAATTTAACCTCTAGCTAATCAAGGTTTATGAAATTATGAGTTCACCTCATATTTCATGCTAGTCATACCTTAAGTTTCGAGGTGTGACATTTAGAAAATAGAAAACTATTTCTAAAACAAGTTGCCAAACAAGATCTATATGTTATAAATTTATTTTCCAAACATTTTCATAGGGATTTATTAATCATGGGTCTTGTTAATGTGGGAACATTCACTTGTAAATATTAAGCTATATATATATATATGTTATAAATTTATTTTTCAAGCATTTTTATAAGCTTTTTTAATCAAGGATATTTTGTTCTTAATGTCCAAACATTTACTTGTAAATATTTAAACATAATTTGTTTATATATTAAAAAAAGTTGTTAATTTTTTAAAACCCAACTTATTCTGTTTTGTTTTAATCATGAATTTTTTTATTTGTTAAGAAGTCATATTCGAATATTTATAAGTGAATATTCAAATATTAATAATAAGATATCCATGATTAATAAAAGCCAGTGAAAATACTTAGAAAATAAATTTATAACATGAATATTTTTTTATTTAGCATAATATTGATAACTTATCAACATTAAAGAAATAATTTGTAAAAAATAGAATAAGTTGGGTTCTAAAAAATTAACAGCTTTTTTATGTATAAATAAGTGATATTCGAATATTTACAAGTGAATGTTTTGATATCAACAACAAGATGTCCATGATTAATAAAAGTTTGTGAATATGTTTAGAAAATAAATTTATCATATATATTTCTTTCGTTTAAAAATATAAAGTATTTTTTGAGAAGTTTGATGTTAAAAAATATAAGGCATTTTTAATCTTTTAAGGTGTAATCATTATCTTTTTCTTTTCAGAACTCTCTTATTAATGAATGACTTTATATTTATTGTAAGGTATTTAATAAGGATAAATATAACAAAATATGATTAGTTTGAAATTAAGTAACTACTTTATTAGGGGTGAAATTTATTTAAAAATGCCTTATATTTTTAAACAAAAGGAGTATATTTTTCATTTAACATAATATTCACAACTTATCAACATTAAAGAAACAAATTGTGAAAAAAAGTAGAATAAGCTAGGTTTTAAAAAATTGACAATTTTTTTTATATACGAACAAATTATGTTCAAATATATACTAGTGAATGTTTAGATATTAATAATATAACTATAATTAACAAAATCTCAAAAAAATGCTTGAAAAATAAATTTATAGCATATATTTTTTTATTTAACATAATATTAATAACTTGTCAATATTAAAAAATAAGTTGTAAGCAATAGAATAAGTTGGGTTTTAAAAATTAACAATTATGCATAAACATGTAATGTTTGAATATTTACAAGTGTATATTCATATATTAATAACGAGATGTCCATAATTAATAAAAACCCATGAAAATGTTTAAAAAATAAATTCATAACATATATATTGTTTAACGTAATATTGATAACTTATCAATATTAAATAGCTAAGTTGTAAAAAATAGAATGAATTAAATTTTAAAAAATTGACAACTTTTTTAAATATGAACTTTTATTTAAATATTTATAAGTAATTATTCAGATATACACAATAATGAATACTCCAGCCGTTCAAAAATATAAGATATTTTTAATCAAATCTCACCCTAATAAAGTAGTTACTTACTTTAAAACTAACTTTATATTTTTATATTTATCCTTATTAAACTCTCCATAATAAATATAAAGTTGTTATCAATAGGGACACTTTAAAAAAAAAGTAATGATTATACATTAAAAGATCAAAAATATCTTACATTTTTAAATATTTAATTTCTCAAAAAATATCTTATATTTTTAAATGGAAGGAGTATGTCATAACAGATAAAAAATACTTAGAAGGCATATGTGGTTCAAATCGTCTGTTGTCTGGAACATACAGCTCCATCAATCAATTAAACCACAAACCACAACTTTAAAAAAAAAAAAAGGAAAATGAAAAAAGAAAAAGAAAAAGACAACAGCAACAGAGTCAATGGAAAAAAATGAAACCACAGCTTCAACAACAGATTTAATCGAACGAAGTCACAAAGCAACGTAGACAAACTCTACAGTTTCTCTTTCTGTATCCACAGCTTAAAAAACCAAAAAAAAAAAAAAAACAGCTCCGATTTTAAATGCACAAATCCGAGCAATCAAATTCAGATCTCAATGTCAAATCTCCAATTTTCTTCCCAGAAATAAATAAAACAAAAACGGAACAAGGCTTTTGCAGGGAAACAGAGAAGTGAGATCATAATATCTCGGATTTTGCTCGAGATACCAAATTTTCCACTATTTCGGCTCACAGGAAAATATACACTTTCTCAAGAACCAGATTTAATGCCGTGCGATAATGCATGGAAATGTTTTAGTATATTAAAAATAAAAATAATTATAAAAATTTAAAAATTATTTTAGAACACTTATAGTTTAAAGTGAAATAACTTATCCTCCTCTCTATTTTATGTTAATTATAAAAACTTCTTTTCTATTTTTAGAATCTACATGAATCTCTCTTAAAATCAATAGATATAAAATATAGACATCCTTTCTACTTTATTTAAGTTTAGATTAATGAGTAAAAAGGACTGTGAAGTATTGCACAAAAAGTGCCTTGAACTTTGAACTCTTAAAATGTATAAAATTGACCCTAAAATTTTAAATTCATAGCAAATTAAAACTTACCATTAACTTTTTGTTAATGCCATTATTGTTCACCATAATATTCATTGTGAGGCCCAATCAAATGCTGACATGACACTCCCTTATTGATGTATCATTTGTTAATTAGTGCTATAGACCCTAAAACTATTATACAAGTAGCTTCTTGGACCTTGATTTTGAAATTTTAAGCAAATTACCCCACTATTTATATATAGGATATTGACTATTATGTAAACTAAATTAGCTTCGGTGTGGTCCATCACAGTGAATGCTTCATTGGCTGTGGCAAATGACCCATAATTTTGTGAAATGATGTTTTTTGCCTCTTTTTCTAGCATTTTCCAAACGATTGATATTTCATACTTCTATATACTTTATAACTCTGATTTAATCTTATTTTGAATAATTTATTTATTTAATGGTGAAAAATTGGGATCCCATTAGAAAAAATTTTAAATATTAGAGAATTTAGCTAATAGGGTTTTAAATTTGTTGTTGAAATCATCAGCTTTCACTTCCATCGTCTATAAAGTCTTTTGATACCTAAATTTCTTTTTAAATGGGATTATAAGTTTTCACCATTAAATAAATAAAAAGACTAAATTAGAGTTATAGAGTATAAGAAAGCATGAGATATTAATCTAATGGCCTAGCTAAGAAGCAAGGAGCTGTGCATGAGGTCCAAGAAGGAAGAGTCCAAGCCAAACATTTAAAAGAAGGGCCTGCTCAAGGATCCATTATAAGAAATTAGAGGCCCGATGACTAGGGCTAGGACCAAATTTATGAATGAGGCTCTTAATGAATTGATTCAAGACTTTATTGAAACCAAGTCCATGTCTAATAAAGAGGCCTAAGGCACTATCTTCACCCTTTAAAGTATCTAAGAAGATTTATCACATGCAAAGTTAGAGTGCAAGATTGGATCTTTGATTAGTTAAGCAAGCATTGATTGCTTGATTAGTTTTCTATTTTTATTTAAGCATTTATTAATAATATCTTTAGTGATTTACTTAATTTTTGGGATTGCAAACTTGCAATTTAAATTATTATATTTTAGGTAGGATCCTAGAAAGTGTCATCATTTAGGAAAGTTTTTATATTTGATTTTTATCATAATTTTGGTCAACTTTCCTATTTCTTTTGCCATAGGTGGCGCCATCTATCTCCTTCCTTCTATAGTTAGGGTTTCATTTAGTTGCTTACATATAGACCTTATGTAATTGGTTTTGAGAGAAAGTTGAATAGAAATTTTGAATTATCCATATATTGTGAGACCTTTTCTTGTGCCGTATGAGTGCTTTAGAAGATTAGGATTATTAAAGAATGGTCTTCCTTTGTGGGTGCCCTTAGAGTTAGGGGTCAAGAGCCAAGTGCCTCTTGGGCTTTAAATCCTATACCATTGGAGAAAAGGTCAAGAGATAGCTTACTCTTAGGTCAGTTATCCAGACCTATCTTGTTTGGTTTCTTATTCATTGTTTCTTCTAATTTTTCGCTTATACTCTGTTCTTTGTTCTTGTTTATGTAGTACTTGACAATTGCACAACAATCTGTTAGAATCCAAAAGGTCTACTTCTAGGTGCAAGTAGGGATTTCCTTGTCATAATCATTTGAAAAACATTGCAAAAAAGGTAGCAAAAATTGTCATTTTACAAAATTATGAGTTGTACATTATGGCCAATGATGTGTCTATCACAGTGGATCACGTTGGGTTTAATTTGGTCTATATAATAGCTAACGTTCTATACGTAAGAGTAGGATAAGAAATTGTACATGCTTTGAATATACTATATTTGCAGAGAATTATTGAAGAGCCTTAATAATAAATCACTTACTTACATCATATTCACTACGCCAAGCTCACATATAGTAGCATACCATAATGTCATTCATTCACATGCCAACATCAATCAAGCTCATAAATGTAAATATAAACATATATAAGAATTTAACTCTCAATTACCTTAGCTCTTGGTTTACAACACCAAGAGTACAACTTAGATTTCAAGGAAGCTCACAAACAACCATGAGCTCCAAGATTAGTTAATCTATAGTTTAGGATTAACAACATCATTAATTACTAATAGTCATTAATTAGCTCTTAATCACGGTTAAAGCCCAAGACCTTAATTGGCAATTTTAGCAATAAACAATCCAATTATTAACTTCCATTAGATCATTTAATTTCTATTAATCCATTGTATTGTTTACACTTGATTAATTATTGCTACGGTTAACTTTAAACTCATCATTAACCACTTTAATGATAAAAAAAATATTAGAAACTTAAAACAATGCCCTTAGACTCCACTAGAGTCATCAGGGTGTGTAAGCTTGTTGGAAATTCAGATAACACTTCTATAACCTAAAAAACTTGGAGAAAATGCATGGAGAAGAGAGGAGAAGAGATGGAAAGCTTACTCAAGGGTTAGATGGCTTGATATCACCCCTAAGACATAAACCCTAACATAGCATCTCATCCCTCTTAGCCTCTCTCTCAAAAATTCCCTTATCTTTTGTCATCTGATGTCATGAGTTTGAATTTTAAAATTCATCCCATCCCCATGTAGCGCCCAAAGTAGCCTAATTACACTTAGGGTTTGATTTTATCTGTCATATAGGGTCTAATAGACTCAATAGTCATCCAATTACTTTAGTTGACCCCTAACTATCTTAATTAACTAATTCAACCCTGTTGCTTAATTTAAATAAATCCTTAACAAAATTTTGGGATGTTACACATAGCATTCTTTCATACAAAAATATGTCATATCATTTTTCTATATGTAAGAGCAATATCACACATCAACAATACACATTGGCATGATAAGCCTTTTCCAAAAACATCAAGGTCATGACCAAAAGTGCCCAAGTCAACAATTATAGCTCATATGCAAATGATACATGGTTAGCACAATACAATCATCCTATGTTGGCACAATACCAATCCAATTACAGATCAAGGTACTAGAGACTTTACAACTACAAGCTATAGTATGTATTTTTAAATTACTTTTTGCAAACTAATAAATTATTAAACCAATTTACTAATTTTGAACACTTACTATGGTAGAAAAGAGTTTTCCCTGTAGTAAAAACCTTTCACAAATATTCTACAATGGTAGAAAGAATCAAACATAATAAATTTATTTTACCATGATAATTAAGAAAAGAGTCATGCTCACGAGAAAATGCAAACTCAATAAACTCATTTACCCCATCCCAATATTCTCTAGACAATTGATTAGCTAACATTCATTTATGATCCATATAACTAATATAGTCATAAAAATTCAAAAACAAAGACTTAGAACATTTTTCATAAAAATTTGACAGAGTCTCCCTTAAAAGTTGAGCATTTCAAATAATAAAATCCAATAATTTAGTATGTCAATTCATCCAAATAAAAATTTTAGAGTATAAAATAAACAAACTATCAAACAATTGTAATTTATCTCAGGTTTATTTATTAACTTAATATTACTATAGTCATAATTTAATAATAACTACATTCAACTTCTTAACTAACATAAATTAAATTTTCAAATAACCAAATCAAAAGTAATTTACTTAACTACTCAATCATATATCAACTACAATTAATTTCAAGTCCAATTCTAACTAACATGAGAGTAGTTTAATATCAATAAAAATTTAACCAATATTATATATATATATATATATATAACTTATCAACATAACTAAATAGTTATATAAATTAGAAAAAAAGAACTTGCTATAGGAAATTTCGGTAATGGACGGACAGATTTTACGCGGCGTTGGCGATAGATGGAGCTTCACAGTACTGCGTCGATGGAGCAGCTTAGATTCTGACGATGCATAGGTCTAGCAGGAGACTAACAGATCGAATATCAAGAGACGAACATTAAGAGAAGAACTCAATTTGAACAACTCTAGCAACAATAGATCGACGAACAGCAGAGATGACGCAGATTGATGAACAGTAAGGACGGCGTATTGATGAATAGATTTGCAGCGGCGAACAGCATAGATGGCACAAATCGATGAATAGTAGGGAAGTGCGGTGCGATCGACTTGAGGAGGGAAATAGATCTGCAACGGCGAACTTGCAGCATGAAGCAGCGGACTTGCGGCGGACTCTTCTACAGAGTGAAGCGACGGTGGAGAAGGAGATGTTGCGTGAATGGAAAGCAAGATAGTTGGAAATGTTTTTAGGAGGTAATGAAAGTCGACCAGATTTGGAAAGGGTATACTAATAAGGCTGAGCTGAAAAAAATATACTTCAGAACTCTTAATTTTTAAACGTTCTTAAAGGATAACCTATAGAAGTGCTTATATAATAAACACTCTTATAAGGTTAGGTATTTTTTTTTTTAAGTGATTTATGGGAGTACTTATTTTAAAAGTGCTCCCATAAGTTAAGGCTTTAGGAGCGCTCAGGGAATAAGCACTTCTAAAGGACAATTTTATTTTTTTATTAGTAAACTAATTGGAGCACTTATTTTATAAGCATTCTGATATCTTGTTTGATTTTTTTTTTATTTTTATTTATTGTAACATATAGGAGCGCTCTTTTGACAAGCACTCCTATATGTTACCTTTAATTTTTTTAAAATTTTTTATTTCAATATATAGGAGCGCTTATCATAAAAGCACTCCCATATGTCTATTTAATCAGAGAGCTTTTTTAAAAAGTGCTCCATTAGCTTCCTCATCTAATAATAGGAGTGCTTTTCTTTATAAGCGCTCCTCAAAGGTGCTCATAAAGACTTATTTTATAATAGTGTCACTTTATATTATACCTAACAGAAATGTCATTTTATGAAGAACAATCATTAGGATCCCAATTCAAAACTAACATTTAAAATATGTTAATCATTTTAAATCACAAACGAAAAGAAGAGGCATTGTTCCCAGGGCAATAAGTTTTAGAACAACATAATACTATCAAAGTATTTATCCACACTATGTCTCAAGTGTGCACCCCAATCATAATTACAAAACCATGGTCAGGAAATCAACACTTTACAACTATATTTTTACTATTAATACTCGACTCAAGCCCAAACAACACTTTTCTAAACACTGGTTACCACCCAAACAAAACTACAAAATAGGGGTCCACTTGATCACAATATTACTTTACAAATAGCATAAACAAATAAACATTCCTAAAACATGCATCATTACATAATTATATATTCATATAATCCTTTAAGACCATGAGGAGCAGACAGGAGTCTCATGGCTGGCAATTAAGCAATATAAGTGCAATTCACCAAAATTAAAGTCTACATGCTCTATTGAATATATTTGTCCTAGGTTGGCAGATTATATATTGCACAATCAAAATAAAGAGGCTAAATTAAAAAATGGTGTCTCATACACCAAATTATGCCTAAAGTGCTTCTCTAGCCAAACTCATTCCTATAAAAGTTAATAACCATCAGAAATGAGACTTAAAAGTCCTAGTGACCAAGATTAATATGTAATAATACATGTGAGATAGATAGTCTTGTGATTACTAAGTGGGCATATAATAACATATATCCAATCATATGATATCTAATCAACTAGACCAAAAAAAATTAATGCATGACATCTGTAACATCCTAGAAGTCTAAACTTAATTAACTAAGCTTAATGAGGGTAATTAAGTTTATTGATGTGATGTGTGGCTAAAGCGGTCTAATTTGTGTAATTGATTATGATTTTAGCTCTAAATGCGAGTTTGAAATGAAGTTAGGCCACTCAGGCATCAAGAGTGGACTGTGAATATTCCCCTTACCAATCAATTACATAGTGATAGAGAGTAACCCAACCATGCCCATCGACTGGGGTTCACAAGATATAGGCATCACGTATGCTAGAAACTATAGTTTACACATCTCTACAAGGTGAACTCCTACCTTTAATCATATATGAATGCTCATGCACTCTTAAGTCCTACTAATGGATCTCAATCAATGCTCTAGACTAAGACTTCCTAACCTTACATAAAACAGGGCCACTAGCCTCTACTTTAAACTAGGGCATTACTTCTGCATGCATACATATATGCAACACAACACATGCACTCAAGCATCATTGTCACACACTTTTCACATGCATCAGAAGCATAACTGACACACGCACTGTTCACATGTAGTATTTAGCACAATAAACTACTCTATTCATTTTAAAAATATTAATATAAATAATTTGCATAATTAGCTTGTATATAATTTTACAAGCTAGTAGGTAAAAGAGTTTATCTAGTTCCCTCACACCTTTTTTACTAAGAGTTATCGTTTGTACTAGATCACTTGTAATTTGTAGACTTCACGAGTAATCCCCTAAATACTCAATCTACATAAATAAGTGTCCTTGGTTAACTTCTAAACTTAATACAAAACACTTGATTAAGCTAAATCCTAGCACTTAGCACTTATACATATCTCGTTACACTCCTTGGACTCACCTTAGCCTATTAAGCTAATTACACACCCTTAGGCCATTAAAATGGCTAAACCACCTCTTAACACATTAAACAAGCATTTTCACCCTTTAAAATCTCTTAATTTAAGTCTAATTTAACCTATAACTCAAAGCCTCAACTATTAAATCCTAAACTAGTCGCAAAATCTTAGTTTCACACCTAAAAGCCCTTTTTCAATGTTTAACTCAAAATTTAACCCCTTAAAGCTCCCCAATTCAATTTCTCTATATCTAAACCCTAAAGAAATTAGGGTATAATAGGAGTATAGGGCAGTACAAAACTTACTGAACTAATTACTAGTCAGAACTAACCTTGATCTTCTGAAAACCCATGTATTAGCAAAGCTAGTCCTTCTCTCCCTCTTTCTCATGCACTTCTCTCCCTTTTCCTTTTAATCCATGAGTTGAGCCACACACATGTTGTGACATGTGACAAAATTAGTAGAATCTCATTGCTCCTTATACGCTCCACATTGGATCGCCGTTCTACCACCCAATCCTAATCATTCATCAATCTAAAAGGTCACAATATTAATACACCATCCAAAACTACTATTAATCTAGTAATAACTAGATTACCCTTAAATAGAAATTAGTTTTCAAAATTAAAAGTTTAGGATGTTACACACAATAAGTTTGGAATTCCAGCCTATCTCTCTATGATAGAGTTTTAACACATGAAGGTAATAAGTTGCAAAGAGAGGGAGAGGGAGAGAGAGACAAGAAGAAGATGCTGAAGAAGAGGATACAACAATCCATTGAGTTGCAGAGAGAGGGAGAGAAGAGAGAGGATAAAAATATAAAAAAGTAATGTGGGGTCTACAAGTGATATTTTATGATAAAAATGTTAAAAAATTCAAAAAAGTGGGACCCACACTAATGAATATTAGGCAAATTAACACCAGGGTACTAGGAGAATAAATCTTTTAAGTTAAGGGAAAAAATAACCCTAGTGATCTTAATAAACATGAGTAAAATTAAACAATCTCAATAACTAAGTAATTTAATTAAAGCACATTAAAGTATGGCATTCATAAAAAAAAAATCATACTCATAAAATAACCCGAGCATCATGAACAATGTATTGTTACATCATAATCCGTATGATCAAATACAATTGCCTTATAGCACTCTTTATATTTTTTAACTGAATCTATAGGCATAGGCTATTAACTCATGTATGTCTAGACCATGTGACTAGACTAGCACTACTCTCCAATTGTGAGGGGTTATCAAGTAAAGGTTTGTAAATGTGCCCAAGGGGGTGAATTAAGCTAAATAAAAATTTTAACAAATCTTTCTTAATAAAAGAGATTTAGGAGATTCAAGCTTATTTTAGTATAAGCAAAAAGTATGGGTATAAAGACAAAGAGATAGAGTTTAAAGCATACGAGTCCAATTATCCTTAAATACCATTAAACACCACTAAAATTCCCTGTTTAAACAAAATCTTTTTCATTTTGTAATAATTAAAACTAGGGTTCAATAAGGTCAACAAATTCAACACTTGCTCTCATTTTCTCATTCAAAGCCATCAATATCATTAATGCAATCTTTCTAAACTTGTGATATACTCAAATTAAATTCTCAATTACCTCAACTTTTAGGTTTAATACCATAAAAGTATAACTTTGGATTTTAATGGAGCTTCCCTCCGATGTGAGCTCTAGAAAAATATGCTCCACAAATAATGGCTAGAAAACAACACTAATTACTAATCATAATTAATTAACTCTTAATCATGATTAAGCCCCTAATACCTTAATTAAGTGTGATTAACTATATTTAGCCCCAAAACTTACTTCCATTAGCTTGTTTAACCCCCATTAATCTTAACAAGCACTGTTAGCTGCCTTTATTATTTTAAACTTAATTATTTAACATTAGGGTTAGCTCTAAATCCCTCATTAGTTGCATTTAAAGCTACTAACCACTAAGACTAGGCACAAGAGATTTAAATAATCTTTATTAGATGTCAATGAAGTCATTAAAGTGGTTATAATGAGTTCTTAATTCGAACAGCACCTTCTCCCAACAACCAAACCAAAAAAGGCATGCTCGTAAAGGTAGAAGAAGAAGAAAAGAGCATTATCCAATGATTTGGAAGCTTCAAACATCTCCAAAAAGCTTCCCAAATGAAACCCTAGCAAAGCTCTACTTTCTTCTCTAGGCCTCTCTCTCAAAATACTCCTTTGTTTTTGTTTTCCTTATGCAAACTTGGGATTTAAAATGTTTTCACGTCTATCGCGGCACAAAGGATCATTCGCTATAACAGATAGATTGAAATGGGCAACATTACTTAAACCCACTAATTTAGGCCTAAGAAGACCTAACAAGCCTTTAAGCCTCATTTTAAATCTCTTATAAGGTCCAATAAAGGGCCTCCAAACTCTATAATTAACTTCTAATTAATTTAATTCACTAATTAAGTTCCTTAATTAATTCTTTCATTCCTTAATAAAATTTTGAGATGTTACACATACCTTTTGTGGCGTGATCCTTCAGGTACTTTTCATCATTGATTTTAAGGAACTAATGCTTCATATTAGCTCATTGTACTAGTATTAACATGAACAATTACTCTAACTTGAATGTTGTGCTAGCACCACATATCACAAATATCCATACTTCCTCTTTGTTGAACCCTAGTTTTAATGTAGCAAATTATAAAATATTTTGTTTAATAGGTTAAAATGTTTTTGAGGAAAGGGTTTTTGAGATATAAATGAGATAATATACTTTAATCTCTTATTTTTAATTTTTTTTAATATCACTACTAGTATTATTATGATACTACCAGTATTGATATGAAGTTCTTCCAATATTAAGCCTTAAATTCTCATATTCCCTATGGTTAGTGTTCTTGATAATACTAGTATTCCTTTGAAGGCTTATTTCATTTAATTTCTTATCGCTTTGGGTAGTAAAGCCTCTCTACCAGCATTAAGCTTAATAGTGGTCATATATCACTTTGGGTATTAAACCCTTACTACCAGTATTAGAGTCTTAATAAGTGTTTTGTTTCATTACTTGACACTACTAGCATTGGAGTCTCACTACTGGAATTGATGTCTCATTTCCCATAGTGTTCTATTAGTTTCATTCTCAGAGCTTCAACCTGTATTCTTTTAATACTACCAGTACTTTAGTCTTATTTCCTGAAATACTCAATCACTTTCAATATTGTATGCCATATGTTCAAACATCTTTTATGTAGAAAATTTTTAGTATTAATCCCTTCCTATTGGTATTTCTAAGGCTTTATGATGCTCTGCCTTCATGATTCACTTTGTTAAGCTTTATTTTAAGGATTAAATCCTTTCTTTTCATTCCTGATAGTTATATTAACCTTTTTAACTATATAGAAATATTCTAAGCACAATTATGGGTAGATTTAAATATTTATCAATTCTAAATCATCTCTTGCTACCCTTATTGCATTTCTTTTCTATCCATATTCTCTCACCTTCTTTTTGTTAGAACATTAAATGTGTTTAGCCATTTATTTCCTTTCTTGCCGTAAGCAAGAAGCTACACTGAAAAGCATTGTGTAGGCACCATACTTTCTAGAGAAGCTCAAAGGAAAGAAGATGAACGCTCTAACGGCTATTTGAATGTGTCTAACAGATTCATTAATGAATTTAACTATAGATAGATGCATTTATGAATATGGATTCATAAGAGTTATTGCTTGAGCCAATGCATTCAATTCTTTACCAACCTTCTATGATTTCATTTAGTGTTTTAGCACTTCATGTATTATAAATTAATTCTTTGAGAGAGTATTTGCTAAAATAGTTCTCTTTGTGAACTTAATTTGTTTATCTATGTTTTACTACCTTAGAACAAAAGATTTAAGCTTGGGGAACCTAAGTAGGTTCAATCAATACCTTTATAAGGAAGAGTAATTTAGACAAGTTGTTTGGGATTATATTGAGGCAAATAAGAGCCTGAATTAATCTTGGTAGTATTAGTGGACCAAAATCTCAAGTGGAGCTTGACGATTGGATGTAAGCTCGTGTGTTTGGAGCTGAACCAAGATAAATCAATGTACACACTTTCTCTCTCTCACTTTCATATCATTTGGTGGTATTGTTCCTTCTCTAATCTCTTTTGAATCAAGCATAATTTGTCAAAATTTTTATTAGCATAATTCACCCATTCTTGGACTCATTTACACACACTCTCTTAAGGCATTCTTATGTTCTTTCTCTCTAGGGTGAAGGTGTCTCTCTCTAACTTTCTATCTAAGAAAAAACCCTTAGCCTTAATGTAATGACTCAAAAATTAAAATAAATTGCAAGTTTATTATTGGATAATTTAGGTGTATTTTTATAAATTTTTAAGGTAATTATAACAAAGTGAATTGGTGGCTCAGTGAGAATTATTCAAGGACTCTAGCTATTAGTGTAGAGTTCAAATTTGAGTGGTGCCAATGGAGATATTTTGTTTTGTTTTAGCATTGTAAAATTACATAAACACCCCTTACTTGAAAAACAATTAAACCCAATTAGATTTGTTTTTCTTCTCCATTTTTTCATGAAGAATAACTAAGAGGTGGGGGGGAGAATGCGTTTATGAATCTTTGGATTGAGAAGCTTCCATTGTCCATTTCGATCATTTGGCATCAGTGAATGTGGGTATGTCGTCCACCACTGTTGTGGGCTCTAAGAAACTCATGAATCCTTTGTTCTTGTCCTTCCTCTTCTTGTTCATGTTGTCAGAACTTCTTCTCCCTTAATTTTGCATTGTTGTTGATATAAAGTAGCGGTAGGTTCAAATCTTCTCCTTTTCCACCTTGTTGTGGATGTTGTTCCGAACTATTATCTTTCCCTTTCTTACTCGAATGATGTGGCTGCATTTGGGTGTCTTTGTTTGCTAATTGATTCTTGTTTTCTCAATTGGTTGGTATAGCTTCATTTTGATAAGAAAAAGGATGAGGTGGATGGTCAATTGAGGGAAGAGAAAGGGAGGAAGTAGCTTTTAAAGGAATAAAGTTCTATTTATCTATGCAAAAAATAAAATCAATCAAGAATTGGAGTTTAGGAAAATTTGTGTTTTTTTGGTGGTCAGTGTTTGAAGGTTATCTAATTCATATTTTGATAGTTATAGATTAATTTATAATTTGGAGTTTGAAAAAAAACTAATGAAATGTTGACATTGAGAATTGTTGGGATGGTATTTGAAGAGAAAAGAGGTTAGATTTATAATTTGAACACTAATGCCCACAATGTGTTTGGTAAAATGCTTGTTAGAATAAATTTTGATTTATATAGAAAAGCAAATGTTATAATTGTTTTATTGTATTGTTGTTCATTAAAACTATGGAAAGCACATATTCTTTGTTGTGGAAGTTTGACTTGAAATTAGAGATTTTGGAAAAGGTATTTTGGTAGATAATTCAAAGGCCAAATCATGGTTATATATTCATTTTTTGAATACCTATGGAGCGTTTGATGCAATGTTTGAGAAAGACCAAAGTTAAGATTTTCTTGCTTTATTTTTTTAAAAATTATTTTGGATTGAAGATTTTAAATGACAAAGTGCCTGTTGAATTTCAGTTGAATATAACAGATTATAAAAATAATTAATTAAATGATAAATTTTAATCATAATTGATTATGTTATAACACAATTTATTTAGATACAGTTTATCTAAAATTAATTTTAATAGAATTGAAAATATTTGGATAATTTATTTAGAATCAATTTTAATTACATAAATTATCATAAAGGACATTGCCTTTCAAAATTAAATTACTCATAAATTTGTATCTAATATTATTAAAGTCGTTACATTTTATTTAAGAAGAAAAATATATTATTTAAATTACATATCTAATTAATTAAAAATTTAAATTATATTAATATTAACATTTAAATTTACATAAATAAGTAACTCAATATATCTTAGTTAAAATAAATTTAATGAAAGAGAAAGATTTAATTCTTAAATACCAAACATCAATTTTGTAATAATTAATGAAGATGATAATATACAAATTGATCACTAATGAAGATATTAGCAACATAAAAAATGTAGCAATATAACAAATGATGCAAAATCTTGTTTTCTTTCTGGACCTTTGCAATAATCTTTGTAATAATCATAAATTTTAAATTAAATAAAATTAATTTTCCTCTATCAATTAACATTTTATTTGAGTTAATTTTATAGTAAGTGTTAAGTGGAGGATAGTGATTGATAGGAACTTATGCTAGCAACTTTTTTGAAGATTTAAAATTCAAATTTTATTAAGGAAAAAAAAAGAGAGAAGAGAAGTAAGTTTGGTTTTATTTTTATTAAATTTTGGGCCTTTCTTTGTAATTTTTCCTAGTGCTTTTTGATAATCTTTTGGCAGAAGCTCAAATCACTAGCTTTCTAAAATAATCGATTTTAACCAAAAAATTGATTATGGGCCGTTTCAAGTGTTTCAGTAATAGCTTAAAAAAATTGATTTTTTGAGTCAAAAAATCAATTATACACATATCTGAACAGGCACAAAGCATATAAAAGGAAATGACAATGATATCATTTCACACTATAAATTTAAAGACCAAACATTAATGCAAGAATGCCAATTAGCAGTAAGTATTACTTTTGGGAATGTATTAAATAAGTGGATAGTGTTCCATTTAACTCCTTAACAAATTCTTTCCTTTAAAATATTGGTTAAGTTTATTTACTTATATTTTATACTGCTATATTGTTAAATTTCAATGTTGGTTATTATAAATAGAAACACTTCCATTATGCTCTCAATTGATAGAAGAAAGAGTTAGAATTTTCTTTGATTGAATATTCTTACTTGACCAATGTTTGATATTGATGATAATGAATGATTGATTGTCATGACTTATTGATATACTTTTTATTATTTCCTTCAATTGTAAATGGGTATCCTATTCACTGAAAAATTATCTTTGGTTTTAGATACTTTGGCTGATGTTATACCTCTTACAGACGATTAAGGGGCTTATCTACTAACTTAAAGTGCAAGAACTAACGAACAATCCTTTTTTATGTAAACTTGAATTTGTAATTAAACTTTTGTTTTTTAATCTTGTTCTACATGCTCAACATAAGTTATAGTTAGGGTCTTAATGACTCCTTATTTTGTGTTAGAATTGATATGTTTTTTTGTTATATTTTAAGAGCCATCAATGAAAAAGAGAAACATTTTCTTGCTTTTATAAAGAAAAATTAATTAAGTGCCTCATGTGGATTTATTGTAATATTTAAAAAACATTATTTAAAATGATGAAAATTGAAGCAAGCAAATATGAGTATTATACTCATATTTATTAATTGTGGATAGGTGGGGCATATCTACATTAAAGAAAGAAAGAGAAAGGAGACAAGAAAAAAGTAGTTTTCAATCTAAAACATAAAAGCAAAATTTTTTATGCACTGTCAGAATTTTCAAAATTGCTCATTAGTGCCATGACACCACTGAAGGAGTGCCATGGCACCAATCAAAAATGTAGAAACACACAGTGTTATTTTTCGTGTGAAATTAATCTACATAACTCATCTTTCTGGATTGGAGGAGGACCTTTGAGTTGCTGCAATTGGAGAAAACCCTAGGAGAGCAAAGGAGAAGTTTTAGAAGCTTGGGATCAAGAAGAAGTGGAGCAAATATTCATTCTACCTTATTCTTTCAGTGTTTTCTCTCTTTCTTTTCCTTTATGCCGATAGATTCAAATTTTTCTTGTGTTGTTACAGTTTTCATTTCATATATATGTAGCTAAACTTTCTTGTTTTAGAGGACTATGAACTTATTTGTGTAAATAACCTTGGATTTACCACTTAGTTTTTGAGAAATGAAGTTTTGATTACTTATTCTTGAGCTATTTTGTTCTTGTTTAGTGATTGGCCACCACTAGGTGAGATTTGGGCATTTAGGTTGAACCTTAGAAGAGGAAACTCAAATTGAAACTCGAGAACTAGCAGCCTAGGATTAGTTTAACTAATTTACAATTAGAACAAGAATGTATCTAATGGACCTAGATAATTTTCTTGGGTTAAGGTCTTTAATGCAATTAACTAATTAAGGTAATAATTTTCTTTAATTAAATTAATTAGGATCCTTAGTGATTGGAAGATACTTAGGATTAATTTAGATTTTTGGATTATCAAAACTGAATTTTAAGACAATTAATATGGTAATGAGAGGGTTAGGAAGAAAATAGGGGATTAGGACTCTAGAACACTCTTCTCTTGGTTGACTTGAGTTGTTTATGGATTGAAAGTTATTTTAATCAATCACTTTTAATATTTTCATTTTAATTGTTCTAAAATCAATCTCTAGTTTTATTAGTTTAATGTGAATGAATTTGAAAATTTAATGCTTAATTACCATTTTAATTAATTCCTTGAGGGATCGACCTTGATTTACTACTAGCTTCAATTGTGACCCATACACTTGCGGCATCTTTTAATTTTTTGTGGGCATCAAGTTTTTGGCATTGTTGTCGAGGAATTTAAGGCAATTGGTGATTAGCATTAAAGAACTTTTAGTAGTTTTTGATTAAGCATTTTATTTTATTTTATTTGTGAGTTGCATAGTTAGATTCTTGACCTTTCTCTTTTGATCTTGTAGGACTATACTTTATGCCACATAGAGCTAAGGGTAAAAAGACACCTATAAGAACAAAGAATATCCAATAACTCTTGAACATAACATTACCTTTCAATTCATCTCACAATGACAAAGAAATTGTAGTTTCAAGATGGCTGAGGAAAATCACAACCAGTCAATTCATGATTTTGTTGGGCAAACCATAAAGAATACTTAACCTAGCATTGTAGTGCTATAATTTTAAGTTAACAATTTTGAGATTGAGCTGGTGATGATTACCATGATTTAAATTGCTGGTTTGTTTAGTGGTGCTCTACATCAAGATGCTAATCATCACATTATGTCTTTCTTGGATGTATGTGATTCCTTTGAGAAAAATGGAGTACTAAAGGATGTTTTAAGGCTTTGATTATTTTCAATCTCTATTGAAGGCAAAGCTAAAGAGTGTCTACTCAATCTAGCAGAAGGGTTTATTAGCAATTGGGATGATTTGGAAGTAAAATTTCGAGCTTGCTTCATTCCAAACAATAAGATTGCTAATGCTAGGCGTGGTTTAATCAATTTCATGCAACTACCGGATGAGTACTTATATACTACATGGGAGAGGTACAAGAAAATGAAGAGAGCATGCCCAAGCCATGGGATGGATGATTGTACTATTGTTCAAAATTTCTGCACAAGATTGAATCATCAATTTGATTTTATGTTAACTTTAATTCTGAATAGGAATTATGATCAAAGACCTCTTGATGAAGTTATGTAAGTCTTGAACACTTTATTAGAGAGCTACTCACATATAGGGGATGAGAGACAATTAGTTCCTCAAAAATCAAGCACCAATGAAAACTCTTCTACTCAGTTGGCCGCTATCTTATTTGCTCTTAACAAGAGATTTGATTTATTAAAGAGTCAAGTAAAGAAAAATAATGTGATGAATATGAATTCTATGCAAGTGACTCCTATTATTTGTGATCATTGTGGGGATGTGTATATGCCTGACTAATGTCCTATGTTTATGCAAGCTGAGGTAATGAATTATGTAGGGACTTTTCAAAGAGGACAAGGAAATCCTTAATCAAATACTTACAACCCTACATGGCGAAATCACCCTAATTTTTTTGGAAGAGTGATACATCTCTTACAAAGCATCAACTTCAGGTGTAAGGCCAATTAATACTCCTAGTTTCTCACAAGTTGGAAAGAAAGTTATGCCAACTCAAGAGTCAAAAGTTAACTTGGAAGAAGTGATAGAAAAGTTGGTAGAATCTCATATCAAGAACACTCAAGAACAAGCTACTATAAATGCTAGAGTAGATTCATCTCTCAAGAACCTTGAAGTACAAATGAGTTAGATGGGGAGGGGAACGAAGAGTGTAAGGCAATTACTTTGAGAAATAGAAAACAATTATCGAAGGTATCTCATCCATTAGATTCTTCGTCTAATCAAGTTGCTAACCCACCTCAAAAGAATATGCAATTTGAAGTTGTGAATTCTGAGAATGCTCTTGCTAAGAGTGAAGAAAGTGAAGTTAGCAATGGGAAGGATAAAATAACTGAGCATCCTAAAGTGGTGCTACCCCTTCCTTTTCCTCAAGCATTTCAAAAGAAAGTAGTTGATCAACAATACTCTAAGTTTCTTGATATCTTTAAGCAACTCCATATCAATATTCCATTTTTTGAGGCATTAGAGCAAATGCTTAAGTATACTAAGTTCCTCAAAGATATGTTGAGTAAGAAAAAGTGATTTATTGAATTTGCTACAATGGCTTTGACTAAGGAAACTACTAGTCTTTTGAAGCCATATATTTTACTAAAGTGTAGGGATCCTAGTTTATTCTCTATGCCATGTCTTATTGGTGAAAAATTTAAAGGCCGTGTATTATGTGATCTTGGCTCTGTTATGAACCTCATGCTTTTATTTGTCTTTAAGAAGCTTCAATTAGGGGAGGCAAACCTACAACTGTCATACTATGGTTAGTTGATAGAACTCTCTCATATCCTCATGGCATCATTTTATCTTGGTAAAAGTAGGTAATTTCATCTACCTTACTAATTTTATAATCCTTGACATTAAAGAGGATAAAGAAATACCATTGATTGTTGGTAGGCCATTTTTAGCTACAGCTAGAGCTTTAGTACATGTAGAAAAGAGAGAAATCATCTTAAGGCTTGGTGATAAGCAAATCACATTTAGTATGGATAAAGCCATGAAGTACCCAAATAGAGTGGAGGTGTGTGCAAAGATTTCTATTATTGAAGATATAGTCCAAGACGTTCTTAAATCTCATACTTTGCAAGATCTTCTTGAAGCTGTATTAATTGGAAAAAGTAGAAGGGAAAAGGAAAACCGTGTGCAAGTCGAGCAAGCTCTAAATGCTTCTTTATCCTTTCCTAAAAGGCATTGGCAATATGAATCTTTAGAGTTAAAATCATGCACTACTACTTTTCAACCTTCTTTAGAAAAACCTTCTCTATTAGAGTCGAAACCACTCCTACCTCATCTAAAATATGCTTATCTTGGGAATTTTGAGACATTATTAGTGGTTATATCTTCCTCACTTACTCAAGAACGAGAGGAACAATTGCTAAATGTATTCAAAAACCATAAGAAGGCTATGGGTTGGACTATTGTTAACATAAAGGGAATTAGTTCAGCTATAGTGATGCACAAGATTTTAATGGAAGATGATCACAAGAAATCTATTCAAAATCAAAGAAGCCTTAATCCGATCATGAAAGATGTGGTAAAGAAGGAGGCAATCAAGTGGTTAGATACTAGGATTATATTTAATTTTTGATAGCTCATGGGTTAGCCTTGTATAATGTGTTCTTAAGAAAGGGGGCATGACAGTAATCTCTAATGAGCAAAATGAGCTCATTCTTACTCATACAGTCACAGGTTTGAAAGTGTACATGGACTATAGAAAATTGAATAATGCTACAAGAAAGGACCATTTTCCTCTCCCATTCATTGACCAAATGTTAGATTGATTGGCCGGTAAGGAATTCTTCTACTTTTTGGATGGATACTTAGGATACATTCAAATTGCTCTAGCTCTTAAGGATCAAGAAAAGACAACATTCACCTGTCCATATGGCACTTTTGCCTTTAAAAGAGTGCCTTTTAGCCTTTATAATGCACTAGCTACTTTTCAAAGGTGCATAATGAGTCTATTTTTAAACATGATAAAGGAGATTATGGAAGTCTTCATGCATGACTTTTTAGTGTTTGGTGAATCTTTTCATACTTGCTTGATGAATTTGGAGAAAGTGTTGAAGAGATGTGAGGAAACTAATCTAGTGCTTAACTAGGAAAAATGCCAGTTCATGGTGAGGGTATTGTTCTTGGGCATAAAGTCTCTAAGAAAGGCTTGGAAGTTGATAGAGCAAAGACTTTAGTTATTAAGCAACTTCCTTACCCATCAAATGTCAAAGTTGTGAGAAGTTTCCTAGGACATGGTGGTTTCTATTAGTGATTTATCAAGGAATTTTTAAAGATCACTAAGCCTTTATGCCAATTACTTAAGAAAGATACTCTATTTAAATTTGATGATGAGTGTATCAAAGCTTTGGAAGAACTCAAGAGACGGTTGATCTCTGCTCCTATTATTGTTACTTTGAATTGGTCATTACCTTTTGAGGTGATATGTGATGCAAGCAATTATGTGATTGGAGCTATCTTAGACAAAGGAAAGACAAGATCTTCCATCTTATCTACTATGCAAGTAAGACGCTTGTTAGTGCTTAGGTAAATTACACTACTACTAAAAAAGAATTGCTTGCTATTATGTTTACTGATCATGCTATTATTAAATATCTAATGAGTAAGAAGGAGTCTAAACCTAGCCTAATTAGATGGATTTTGTTGTTACAAGAATTTGACATTAAGATAATTGATAGAAAAGGATGTGAGAATCATGTGGCTAATCATTTTTCTAGGTTAGAAAATGAGTTAGAAGTAACTAAATTAATGATAACTTCCTTGATGAACAAATTTTTGTTGTGAAATGTAATGAATTGCCTTGGTATGCTCATTTTGCAAATTTTTTAGTTTATGGAGTTATTCCACTTGATTTAAAATCATACTAAAAGAAGAAGTTTTTGAATGATATGAAATTCTTTGTGTGGGATGAACCTTTCTTGTATAAGAGATGTGCTAATTAGATTTTAAAAAAGTGTGTGCCTCAAAATGAACAATGTGATATCTTGTATGCTTGTCATGCTGCTCCTTATGGAGGCCATTTTGGTGGTTCTTATACTTCTTGAAAGATATTACAATGTGGTTATTATTGGCCAACTTTGTTTAAAGATGCTAATGCCTTTGTTTCTCATTATGATGCATGTCAAAGAACAGGTAACATCTTCAAAAGGCATGAAATACCTCAGTTAGGTATTCTTGAAGTTGAATTGTTTGATGTATGGGAAATAAATTTTATAGGACTTGTTATTTCATCTAGAGGTCATCAGTATATCTTAATATTGTTGAATATGTGAGTAAATAGGCAGAAGCCATAGCATGCCACACTAATGATGCTAACACGGTTGTGCATTTTTTGAAAACGAATATTTTTACTCATTTTGGCAAACCTAAAGCAATCATTAGTGATGAGGGGACTCATTTCAAAAATAAGTTATTTAACAATTTACTTATAAGATATAGCATTACTCATAAAATGTTTTTGGCATATCATCCTCAAATCAATGGGTTGTGTGAAGTGTCTAATAGAGAGTTAAAAAGAATTTTGGAAAAGACTGTGGGTCTTATTAAGAAAGATTGGCCGGATAAGCTCGATGATGCATTATGGGCTTACAGGATAGCTTATAAGTCCCCAATAGGTATGTCCCCATATCAATTGGTATTTGGAAAAGCTTAGCATTTACCTATTGAGCTAGAACATAAAGCATTCTAGGCTATTAAGAAATTGAATTTTGACATGAGCAAAGTAGGTGAGAAGAGGATGATGCAACTAAATGAGTTAGATGAGTTTAGATTGCAAGCTTATGAAAGCTCTAGGATTTATAAGGAAAAGACCAAGAGATTGCATGATAGCCATATTTTACCTAGGAATTTTGAACTCAGACAACTTGTTTTATTATATAATTCTTGATTGAAGTTGTTTCTAGAGAAGCTAAGATCTAGGTGGTCTAGTCCATTTAAGGTGGTTTTTATTACACCTTATAGAGCAATTGAGATTATGGAAGAAGATTCTATAATAGTTTTCAAAGTTAATGGCCAACACCTAGAATTGTACTTGGGTGGTGATTTTAATTGAATGAAGGTGTTGGTTAAGCTCTTAGATCCTCCATAGTCCTTAGAGATAGTCTGACTGAAGATTATAACTTTAGCATTTCTTGGGAGGCAACCCAAGTGTTTGGTTTTTAGCTTTTTAGTTAATTTTGTGTTTTTAGTGATTGTTTAAATTTTCATGTATTTTGTTCAGTTGTGTAGGTTTTTTGATCCCCTAGAGTGTGACTTATCTCAACTAAGACCGACATTATGGAAGAAAGCTGTTTGACTAGGGAGTATCTCTACTTAGTGCTTATGGTTGCTACCATTTTATTGCTAAATTGTTAGTAAATTATTGATATTTTATTGATATACATTGATTTCTGTGATTTATCTAATGATTTAGATGGTCTTGGGTGTTTGGCTATTTAACTATGTTGTTCTTGCATGTTTGGATGATGATAATTGTTTGATCATAAGCAATGTAAAAACAAATCTGATTTGATTTGTAGTGTAAAGCTGATGCAAAGTTTTGATTCTAGGAGGGGGTATGATTTTGCATATTTTATGGTTTTGAAGAGTATTGAGATGCATTTCTAGTTATTTATTAAGTTTGAAAGTGTTTGAGCAAGTGAAAATGAAGTTTCAAGGTGTTGTGAGGGAAGAAAATTAATGTCGGTACACTTTTGCTAGTACTGATAAATTCTGCAAATTTGCCTTTGGTGTCATGGCACCTGCAGTTGAATGCCATGGCACCTATGGCAACAGAGCACCAGAGTTCAGGGCATAAGGAAGGCTCTCTGGTGCCACGGCACTGAGATCTTAGTACCATGGCACCATGGTTTAGGAGGAGTATTTTCTTTTATATAAAAAAATTTCATTTTTTAATAATATATTTCTATATTAATATATATATATATATATATTTATTTTATAAAAAACATTTGAAAAATAGTTTGAATTACTTTGTCGATATTGTTCTTGTTTAAACAAAAATTTCATATTAGATTTTTTAATATTTTTTAAAAAATAGAGTTGAGTTGTTGTTGTTGTTGTTAAAAAATATAGAGTTGAGTTATTGTTGTTGTTAAAAAATATAGAGCTGAGTTCTTGTTGTTGTTCTCCCGTCAATCATCATCGCCTGTTGCTCTAGTCCTCCATTTCCTCACATATATTGAGCCTCTTTTCATCTTTATCCACTATAGCTTTCATCTTAAGTCACCGGCCAGTCTTCCATCTCCTTCATCCTACCTCACTCCACTTGAATCTCACTTTGCTTTTTCTTTGCCCATTGTGCCCCACCAAGCTCCGCCGTCATTTAGTGCCATCGACAATCACTAAAGTTGTGTCACCATCATTGAACTCCTACATTTCATCACACAACATCATTCCTTTTCTTTTTCTTTGCCTGTCGAGCTTTTTGTTGTGTTTCTCTATAGTCCTCCATCATAATCATCCTACATCGGTGACTATCTGCCAAGCTCTCATCTTCTACCATTGAACACCCTTCGCTCATCCCATACCTAAGTTTTCCTCACCTGTCCATCCATCTTCAATCTTACCTTGTGTCGCCTGTCAGTACATTGTTGTCTTTCAATGCCATCAACAATTACAGAAGCCATTACCACTGCCACTTAGTTTCCTCTATAGTGTCCTCACTCCTAGCCATTCTCATTCTCTTTAATCTTTATCGCTCTACCATCCGTCTTCATTTTTGCCAAGTTCCTCTTTTGTCTTCCTTTGTCATCCACCACCAATCATCCTTGCCATCATACTTGCCTTCCATTTCCCTACTTATCTCTATTCATCCCCTTCATTTATTCTAGTACCGTGCTGATTTTCCATATCTGTTCCATCCACGCAATTTTGGTCAGCTCTTCAACATATATATATATATATATATATTTCTTTCTTTTTCTTTCCCTTTCCTTTTGTATTGCTATTTTGTTTTGGTTTCATTTTTGTTTGGTTCTTGTTGGTTTTCTTTTTCATTTATTAATTCTCCTCTTTCTTGCTGTGTGAGCTTTGTTCCATTGCTCTACAGGTCAGTACACCTCTTGTTTTATCTCTAATTATTTGATATCAGTTAGGCTTGCTCTAGTATTTTCAATGGTTTTGATTCCCAATCTTTGGCTCTTGCTCACATGCCCTTATTCTAATTACTATTTTGCTGTAGTCTGGTTCTATTTTTCACCTTTACACATTGAAATGTCATGACTACTCTTTGGTTCTGTAATGTATATTTAGTGAATCACTCAGCTTCATTTCATATTTGGCTTTCTTTGTGGAAGGTTTCTTATGGCAACTAACTACTCATATTGCTCATATCTATAATTGATAATGTCTCTTGTGATTGGCTTTCATTTTCTGGAATAATGTGGGCTATGTTTAGAACTTATTTATCATTTGGCATATTGCTCTAATGCTATTTAGATTTGATCAAATGAGTTATATATGACTTCCTCTGATTAATTTAGCATTAGGCTTTCATTATGCTAGTCTTTATTGTCCACAGTTGCTTATGCCTATGTTTCTTGTTGTGCAATTCCTCAATTGATCAACTGGCCATGTCTTTGTTTTCTTTCTTAGACATGTTGCTCTTAGATTCTTGATTGTCTGATGATCTATTAGGTTTCACAATTTTCTAATTAATAGGGTTATACCATGTCTTGCTTAATATGTTATGAACTTTATTGAAAAAGTTCATTTGGGCTTATTTTTGAGGTTATGAGTTATGAAGCATTAATGTTGATGTTAACTTTTTCAAGTGGTCCTGAATTTCTTGTTGTCTAGCTTGGTTTTTATTTTGAAACTTAAGGGAGTTGCTGTTTTTCTCTCCCTATTTTTCTTCCTTTTGGCCAATTGCTTCAAGTGGATTGTTGACTTTCTTCCACTTCTTGTGATCAAATTTATATGTGTGTATTACTTTGTTTTATGTGTTAGTTGGTTTCTTACAGGTTCACAATGGCACCTTCCAACAAGTAAAAGACCATTAAATGTAAAGCTTCATGAGAGGCTACTTCATCCCAAACCAAGCGATTTGCTAAGTCACATGCTTTTACTCTTGATCATGAAGACTCCCTACCTTTGGCTGAAGTTCAAGCTGTGCCATGCCTACCGAAACCTTTTGTGCACCAATGGCTAAGCTCAAATATGCACAAAGTTTCTCTAACAGTTGCCTCATCCAAGAACGTGCATTCCCTTGTGATGACTCACACCCAGCTTTTGAGATTATTCAAGATAACTAGTAGAAGAGGCTTTGCTTCCCTCCAAGAACTGGTTATCTATCTTTGGTGCATGAGTTCTTCACTAACGCTTTGTTTTGTCCAGAAGGAAAATTTTATGTGCAAGGAAAATTTGTTCAATTCACTACATATTCCATAAGGATTTTTTATGATCTTCCAGTAATTGACTATTGTCGCTACCAAGAGTTGATGAAGGACAAGTCAACCTGCCCTTATGAGTTGAGTACTAAGCGTTTGACTTTATGTAAGGTTAAATGAAATTAGGGACTTTGCCATTTAGACCTATAAGAGGATGCTAAATTATGGCATTACTTTATCATTCATAATGTCTTACCTCCCATGTTCATGAAATCTCAAAGGCTAGGGCTGTGCTGATTTATTGTATTATGATAAAGTGATTAGTAGACTTAGCAGCCATTATCTATAACAATTTGGTTTTGGTGTTACAAGCTATGATCTAGGACACCAAGGCTACAAAATTTACAATGATTTATCCTCATCTCATTTCTACCTTGTGGCTGCAACAAGGGGTTCCATCACTCTCTACTGACTAATTGGAGGCACCACAACCTTTTAACCAAAAGTCCCCTAAGAATGCAATCATTGAAGATCAAAATTTAAATGTTGTAATGGAACAAGAGGTGGCACCTCCTAATAATGAGCTAAGTGGGCCATCTATGCCATTTAAGGAGTATGTTCTTGACATGTTGGCTACTCTTATGGTGGCTTAGAGCAAGTTCAACATGATGTTGCCATACTACGAGATATAGTTGTAGCCATTGAGTGATGACTACCTCTCACACCTTAATTTATCCCATTTAGGGGGACCTTAATTTGTACTTAATTAATTTTCTTTTTGGATGATTGTAAGACTACTTATGCATTTTCTTTAACTTTGCTTTACTTTAAAAAAAATTATTATGAGGTCTTATGTCCTTGCTCCATGTCTCCTTGTGATGTTCTGCAGATTACAGAATTTTCATCCTCTCTCTCTAAATTTGGATCACTTATCTTTCTCCATTCTATCAGGGGAGTGTCAGTTTCTTTCTCCCTCTTTCTCTTGTTTTTATTGTTAATCTAGTTTTCACATTGTGGATAGTGTGTTGTTCAAGTATGGGGGAGGGTGAAATTAACTTTGCATTGCCTTGCTTGTCCTCAAATTTTGGTGTTTGATTAATTATGTGTCTTCATTTTTCTTTTGTTGTAGTGTGCGTGTGTATATTATTTTTATTTGTTGTTAAAAAAATCATTTATTTGTCTTGTGTCTTTAGTTTATTTATGAATGTTGTCAAGATTACTTATGCTTGAACTTAAAGGTATTAAGTTGAATTGGGAGTCTACTTTACCTTTTTATTGAAAGTTTGCAATAGGCAAAGAATTAGGCTTGGATAATTTAACTTAGAGAGTCCAAAAAGCTTGTGAGGAATTTAAGCCCAGATTTTCATTTCTTTTAAGAGAGAATTTACTTATTGTGATTCCATCTATAGAACTTGTCTTAAATCTCCCTTGAAACTTCAAATGTCTTTTTGCATGCACAAAGATGACTTAGGCATTTATTTTCAAAGCTAGTTTGGCCAAATGACTATCCTTTTCACATTTAATTCCTTGTTTACCCTTTGAGCCTTAGCCTTTCCTTTTAAAAAACTGATGAATAATTTTATAGCCCTTTATTTGAATCAAAATATCCTTTTATATTTTATACCTTTTAATCACTTTAGGTGGTGCTAAGTGGGGCAACTAGTAAATGAATTGATTGAAAAAAAAAAAGATTCCATGTTTGTTTAGAAAGTAATGAATGTGCAAATGCTTTATAAGAGTTGAGAAAGATAGAAGAAAAATGATGAAGATGAAAAAGAAAAAGAAAGAGAAAGAAAGAAGAAAGGAAACAAAAAATGGATGCATAAAAAAAATTGATAGAGTGGAAATGGAGATAAGAAACAAGCCTATGGTAGATGGATTGCAATAGGTAAAATTGAGTGAAATACAAGCCATCAAACACATTAAAAGTAGAGTGCAAACATTTGACTGATGAGGGACAATTTATTGTGATTTATCCTTACCTAGTTATCTATCTTATTTCTCATATTCTTTTAAAAGGGTAGAAATGATTCTTTTGAAGACTAATTGCTTGAAAGTTTAAATAACTTTTGATCTGACAATTTTTGCAATCCTTCTATTTAGTTAGTTCTTTTCAAAAATCTTGAGGATAAGATTTGATTTAAGGGTAGGGGTGTGATGACTCCTTATTTTGTGTCAGAATTGATATGTTTTTGGTTATATTTTGGGAGCCATCAATAGAAAAGAGAAACATTTTCTTCCCTTTATAAAGAAAAATTAATTAAGTGCCTCATGTGGATTTATTGTAATATTTTTAAGGAAATTGTTTAAAATGATGAAAATTGAAGTACACAAATATTATACTCATATTTATTAATTGTGAATAGATAGGGCATGTCTACATCAAAGCAAGAAAGAGAAAGGAGACAAGAAAAAAGTGCTTTTTAGTCCAAAACATAAAAGTGAAAACTCCTATGCACTGTCAAAATTTTTAGAATTGCTCATTAGTGTCATGGCACCACCAAAGGAGTGTCATGGCACCAAACGAAAATGCAAAAACACACAGTTTCATTTTTTGTATGACATTAACCTACATAACTTGTCTTTTTGGACTGGAGGAGGACCTTTCAGTTGCTTTAACTGGAGAAAACCTTAGGAGAGCAAGAGGAGAAGTCTTGGAAGCTTGGGATCAAGAAGAAGTGGAGCAAATATTCATTTTACCTCATTTTTTTAGTGTTTTCTCTTCTTCTTTTCCTTTATCTAATAGATTTGAATTTTTCCTGTATTGTTATAGTTTTCATTTCCTCTATGTGTAGCTAAATCTTCTTGTTCTAGAGGACTATGAACCTATTTGTGTAAATAACCTTGAATTTACCATTTAGTTGTTGAGAAATGAAGTTTTGATTACTTGTTCTTAAGCTATTTTGTTCTTATTTAATGATTGGCCACTATTAGGTGAGATTTGATCATTTGGGTTGAACCTTGAAAGAGAAAACTCAAACTAGACCTTGAGAACTAGTAGTCTAGAATTAGTTTAACTAATTTGCCATTAGAACATGAATGTATCTAATCGACCTAGGTAATTCTCATGGGTTCAAGTCTCTAATGTAATTAATTAATTAAGGTAATAATTTGCTTTAATTAAATTAATTAGGATCCTTAGTGATCAGAAGATACTTTGGATTAATTTAGATTTTCAGATTATCAAAACTGAATTTTAAGACAATTAATATGGTAATGAGAGGGTTAGGAAGAAAACAGAGGATTAGAACTCAAGAACACTCTTTTCTTAGTTGATTTGAGTTGTTTGTGGATTGAAAGTTATTTTAATCAATCACTTTTAATATTTTCATTTTACCTGTTCTAAAATCAATTTCTAGTTTTCTTAGCTTAATGTGAATAAATTTGAAAATTTAATGCCTAATCGTCATTTTAATTAATTCCTTTAGGGATCGACCTTGATTTACCGCTAGCTTCGATTGTGACTCATACACTTGTGGTATTTCTTAATTTTTTATGGGTATCAGGTCTTTACTTTAGTTGTATACTTTGTTTATTTGTTGAAAGGATTAGAGCTCCTGATTCTTATGATTTTTAGTAGAAAAATTTCGTTATAGAATTTTTGAACAGTTCTATTTACAAGAAAAGTTTTACCAAAATTTTTATAAACATATTAATGCTTTTGTTTGAATGAAAATATCGAAGATGTCCTAATTCTAGTACAAGTATAATCATGATTTAAAGATAGAAAATTACTTGGATTAATACTTAAGGGATGTGTGTTTTCTGGTTCATATCCCATGCCTGTCATACATTTTTTTGAGACATGACGCTTAATCTCTTATAAGGTTTGTTATGTTAGTTCTAGAAGGATTTTTGAATTAATATTAATTAATTCAAATTTAGACTAAGGGCCGGTTTATTTAAAACTAAAAAATAAGTAATTTTTAAATAATTTAAATATTGCATAGAAAGAGATTTATTTTGTAGAGATTTTATAAAAGACTAACATTATTTTATATTTAGTTATAATAATAATAAAGGATTATTAGTTAGTTATTTTTAAATTTTATAATATTTTTTATTTTTCTTAAAAATAATTTTTTATTTAATTATTTTAAAATGTTATGATATCTTTGTGTATCTCACATTTTTAAAATAGTCTCCCACAAAAAATAACATAGCAAACTTTTTTTTTTTGAAAGCTGCTCAAAATAATTAGATATCTATTTTTTTGAATTATGATTATTTTTAAAAATTTAAGCAAACATACAAAAATCTCAAAAAATAATTTTTATTGAAAAAATAAATAACTTTTTTTATAAAATAAATTGAAACAAACGGGCCCTAAATCAGTGTAGTTTACATTTAAATCTATCTAATAGACTAAATTCAAATTATTTTATTTAATATAAATTAAATCTAGGGCCAAATTTAAAATGCGTGTGTTTCGAATTTTTAAACTATGCATTATCATAAAAGTTAAGATGAAATTAAATTTAAACATTTTCTCACATGTTTTTCCCTCAACTTGGCACTCACCATTCGTGTTTCACTGTAATATAGCCTTTTTTTTTTTCTTTTTAATGATGCTGTGCTCACACATTTTCGATCTTTTTTCACTCCATAAATTTCTCTTAGGGCTCTTTAAAAAAACTAATCAATTAAATTAAGGGTTAATATACAATTTGAATTTTAAACCATATGATTTGCTCTTTAAACTTTTATTTAGTATATTTGGAAGTGATTCTCGTAGAATCAGATTTGATTTTCTTGGCTATTTAGAAATAGAGACTTTATTTGAGAATAAGGACTTTAAGTCAGATTTGTAGCAATTGTTACCATTTTTCTTCCTTATAAGCCATTAAGCTTAATTATAATTTCATGAAATACACAAAATTTTCTCATTTGTTATCATCAAGACCAAGATTCAACAACATAGACATATACTTGACTTTTTTAATTGATGACTTGAATATAATATGGGAATTAGGAGCAGGGGTATATGAGGAGTATGGGAAAGAAAGAAAATCTTTTTAAACTAAACAATTGAATAAGTCAAACCGTGGTTGGTCAAAAACAAAAATCAAACCATGAATTTCAATGTAGAAAGCTGAAACTCTTCAATGAGATATTACAAATATATAGAATTTAATTAACAACATATATAAACAAATTTAACATAAGAAATTATGTTCATGTCCTCATTAATTATTTTTTTTAGAAAAAGAGGGATACAAGTTATTAAGAGGAAAATCACATCCAAGAATCTCCTAAGAGAATTTTTCACAAACAAGAATAAAAAATAAGTCACCATTCATGGAAAAAAAAATCTCTATTACTATTTAATAACAAACAATTTCATATTAATCCTTGTTTGCAAATAACTCTTGGACGATCCTTGAATGTGATTCTCCCATTATTAAATAATATTTCTTTCAAACCAAAATATAAGGCATTGGTAGTTAAACATGATTTATGAAAAAATTAGTTAAAACCTTAATTTCTTAAAAAAAATTACTTCTTTCCTATTTTACCATCATTAAATATTTTATATAAGTGTTTTGATAATGATAATTAAAATTCTAATACATCATTTTTTTAAAGAAAAATAATAAATAATATAGGAGTATAGTTGAAAAAATAATTATAAAAATTACTCAATACTTTATATTTTAGACTAAGTAAGGTTTTTATGAGACGTCTTATATTGTGGTAGGGAGAGAAGAATTATCAATATCTTTTTTTTTCAACAATTATGCAGATGTGATACCTATAAACTAAACTAAAATAAATTAAATTAAAAGCCATCCTAACCAAACCCAGCGTGAACCGACTCAATTTTCTGTTATCTCTCACAATAACATATTCAGGCCGAAAACAAATTTGCAGCAGCGAAAAAAGAAAAAAGACAAAAGAAGAGGGATAACAACAACAACAAGAACAACAATAATACAGGAAAAGCCATTATTTTAGCATTGAATCACTCAACAAGGAATGAGCACATGAGTAGAGGTCCCGGGCACCCTAGCAGTAGTTAGGTCACTAGGTTGGCAATTTCAGCGATTTGCTCCTCCAGGTACCTAAATATTCAAAAATTAAATACAACGATGGTTAAAAAAAATAATAATCTTGATTAAAAAAAATAATACTCTATAATATAAATGCATCTATAATTCACTCAATTGTGTCAATGCATTTTGAGAGAATTATGTTGAAGTTTTATATAAAAAAATTAATTATCACAAGATTTATCAATAAATTTTTGTTTAATTATTAATAGATCTCGTAGCGATTAATTTTCTTATGTGAAATGCATATGTAACTTTTCCATGCATCTCTGGGAATATTCACAACTTGATATCACCAATGTCAATGCTGGGGGTCAAATATCATAATATATTGAACTACTGAGCAGGGGACCACATGGGTTGTTATTGTCAAGGACAAGAGTTCAAGATAGAAGTTTACTTGCCTCTGAGTGTTGAAATCTTCGCTTCAATCTTGCCATGAAGAGGAATGCTTGGACATAAATCCAATCATTCATGTCACTGAAGAATTGAAAATAGGCTTGTCTCCATGAACTTTTGAGGATCAAAGTTCCACAGACTCCCCAAAATCCGATGGTGGATCCAAAAAACATGCTGATGTAAAATCCCAGGCTTATTAGTTGATCAGGGTCTGAATGATCAGAACTTGGTGCTTCTCTCAGACAATCTTGACTGAGAGGTGGGCCACAAAGTCCTTGGTTTCCTGTGTAAGCGTAAGCGCCAAAGGTGTCCAATTGGGAGCCGCGAGGAATTTCTCCTGATAAACTGTTGAAGGACAAATCCAAGAACGTGAGATAATGCAAACTTGAGAAGCTAGCTGGAATTCCACCAGAAAGATAATTTCTTGATAAATCAAGCAACTCCAAATCTTGTAGCTGGCCCATGTTATTGGGAATGAATCCGGTGAGATTGTTGTTTGAAAGGTTTAAAAGATGCAATGCCAAAAGTTTTGTTATGATATCTGGGATCTCCCCTTGTAAGTGATTGCTAGAAAGATCAATCCCTATTAGGAAATAGACAGGAAGACCTGGGAGGATAACCTCAGTTCCCACTCTGTCGAAAGAAAACTGATCTCCTGGTTTCTCAAAATACATCTCCACAAAATTATCCAAAAAATTATCCCGAAAATTATCCTCATTAGTTGAATGAGAAATGTCTGATGAAAAGTTACTTGTCATGGAAACTATCTGATCGAGGCAATGAGGTATTATTCCTGTAATCTCATTATGAGCAAGGTCCAAAGCTTTAAGTTGTTCTAGATTACATAAACTTGTAGGTATGCTTCCTTGTAGCTTATTTTCCCGTAGATCCAAAACAATCAAATTAGGCAAGTTATTCCCCATCGATTTAGGTAAGTTTCCACTCAAATTGTTCTGTCCAAAATCAATGAGCTTCAACCTGGTGGAATGCGTGAAAGATGGCATTTCACCATAGAAGTTGTTGTCATTTAACATGATAACCTTACTGTTTTCCAAAGAATCAACTGAGCTTGGTATTCTACCTGACAAATTATTATGGCCCAAACTTAAAACCTTCAAGTCTTGAAAATGCTCCCAGCAATTGGGAAGTGTTCCTGACAACGAATTATTAGACATGTCAAGAACATGCAATTCTTTTTGCGTTAAGAGGTTTGTTAAGTTGCCATGAATTTTGCTATCAGAAAAATCCAAGTATTTCAAACCTGGAGATAAGCCCCAAAACCATTCAGGAGTGGAATCAAAAATTCCACAACGAGAAATATCCAGCCACTCAAGTCTCTTTTGATTTCTGAGCCATCGAGGGAAGTTAGGACCCAAGTTGCATGATGATGCAGATAACTCGTACAATTGAAAAGATGGCAGCCAATTTGAATTGAAGTTGAAAGAAATGGAATTGCATGAGACATCCAAAACCTTCAAATTTGATAGAGATGATAGATGTGCTTCGTTGATCACTCCGCTCAATTTATTTGAAGAAAGTATCAGCTCGCCGAGGCTAGAAAGCTGACCAACAGTCCACGGAAGAGTGCCATTAAACTCATTTTTTGACAAATCGAGAGTTTCCAATGATGTAAATTGTGTGAACTCAGGCAATAACCCACTCAAATAGTTGTAACTTAGGTCCAAATGTTTCAAGCTACACAAGGGCCTAAAAGATTGGGGGATCATATGTGAAATTGACCCATAAAGATTCGTTTCTCTAAGGCGTAGTCTCACCAAAGATGAGAATGTCGAAAAATTAGGAAAGGGTCCATTGTTGAAGGGGTTTTGAGTGAGATCTAACTCCTCTATTCCATTTTGGACACAACATGGTTGTCGTATCCATTGATTAAGTTGGCCAGACAAATAGTTGGTAGACAACAATAACACCTTGAGCTGGCACAAATTACAAACGAATTTTATTGTGTCACTCTCAAGTTTATTGTTATGAAGGTCAAGATATTGAAGAGAAGTCATATTTATGAAGGCATTTGAAGGAATATTCTGTAAAGAATTGGATGAGAGGTCGAGATGTACTAAGGCTTCGCTCAATTTAAACACCCAAGACAGAGTCAAAGAGTTTAATTGGTTTCGTCCAAGACTGAGGATTTTCAGATGAGAGGAAGAGTTCGTGTAGGAAAATGATTGGGGATTGACTTGAGGAAGTCTAGTCTCATCTAAGTGAAGCTCTAATAAAGAAGGGATATTGCTGATGGATGATTGCCAATCAGTTGCTAGTCTTAAATCAACTAAGTTGAAATTGACATATCTCAAAGAAGAAAGATGAGAAACCCACGCAAGGCTATTCGAGATCAAATTGTAATTACCTCCAAGGTCTAGAGTTTGAATATTGGACAAATTTTGCAATTCGCTGGGAATAATGCCTGTGAGTTTAGCTTTTCTCAGTTTCAACACTGTCAAATGACCAAGTGAACCGATGCACTTTGGGATCATTTGTCCTTCAAAATCATTAAAACTGAGATCCAACGAAGTTAGATGTTGCAACTCACACAATGAAGCATTGATAGTACCTTTCAATTTAGCAGAAGAATCAGAAGCTGTGAGATTCAAGTGGGTGACACGACCTGTTAAATTATTGCATGAAATTCCCTTCCACTTGCAGCAATCAACTTCTCTTTCCCAGGAAGAAAGAATGTTCCCTTCATCAGCGAAACCATCCTTTAACTTGAAAAGGGCTTCCTTGTCTGTCTATTCGCAACTCTTCAAGTTGGAATTTCCTGCACACGAAAAGATGCATAAAACCACAACCAAACAAAAAAGGCAGAGGCTGAGTTGAGCGTACTAAACATGTTTTGGCCTGTTTTGGCTCGTAAAATGAAGTCAAACTTTCATTTATAGACACCAAATTTTCATAGGTATTCGATGATCTATTTGATCTGAGTGGATCACAATTATTAATTGGAATCATGATCATTACAAGACTTGACTTGTAGTGAACTGCCTCTAGAAAAGCTAAAAAGAGAAAAGACTTGCCCCGCTTTTCTCTTTCTTTGTGATTAACGCGGTATCTTCACTTTTTCCTACGCGCCTTTGAAACCCAAGCGCCAAGCTTGAAGGTCATTCAAGAGAAGAATCGGAGAAGCATCACTGAAAGGGACATTATAACTGCCGTGACAAAGATTTGCAGGCCACTTCAAGGAGAGTCATGCGAACATTAAATGGAGAGTACATTTCACATGATTTTATTCAACATTTCATCTCCACTTTTTGTAATGTATACGTTAGACTAGTTTTACATTTTTTTACTATAATATTTTTGCAAGATTAAATTATAAATCATCTATTAAACTTTGAGTTATTTATAAATAAACTTTGGTTTTATATCAATGACATATTATATAAATTTGGCCAGGAAAATAAATTATAACATTTAATATCTAAATAATAGGACTTGTTAAAGAAATTGAGACTTGTTATTTCAAGCTAGTAATAGGACTTGCTATTTCACAAATGGTTATTTGTTATATTACCAATGGAGACTTGTTAAAGAAATTGAATATGGAGTGGCTTTTATAATGTTTGCTTGTTTTTATTACTAAAGTTTTACATGTTAAAGGTTAGATGAAATTGGGACTTATTATTTTATAAATAGTTACTTATTAAATTAACAATAGGGACTTATTTGTCAAATTATCAAGATAAATTTTTAAAACTAGTAAGGAGGCTTGTCATTTGATAAATAGTTACTTATTAAATTACCAATAAAAACTTGTCATTCCTATTAATAGAAATAAGTAAACATTTATAAAAATTAGTGCATATTTAATTTTTTACTAAATCCCATTAGTAATTTAAAATATAAAGTGAAAACAAAGTTTAAAATATATATCATGATTTATTTTATATAATTGAAAGGAATTGCTAGCTTAGTGACTAACAATTTTTTTTTTGGCGGCTAAGGAGATGTGGGTTCAAATCCCCCATCAGCCACTTTAAAAAAATTTTAACTTGTCTCCCTTCCCAGTCCAGTGACTAGCCACCGAAGTTGGAGCTCTAGTGGCAGTTGATAGTGGGAGGATTTTTTTTTTTTTAAAAATGAAGGATAGTTGTGTCTTTTCACACTAAAATTTAATTATATTTTGATCCCTCAGTCCTGTAGAGTGAATTCAGATTCTTTTAATCTTTTTCTATAAATAAAATACTCTAGAAGTCCTTAATGGTATTGTTACTAGCCAGGGTGAATAAGAAAGCACCAGAATTAAATCTCTAGCCACTAGCCAGGGTTTTCAATTTCCTCATCAATATTCTCGATCAGTTCTATTTTGACTCTTTTTGTTGGTGATGGAGATGGCGAGGACTGAACTTGGACTTATGCATGGTCACACGTCCTGAGATTTTTCCATTAGGGACGTAAAGTGATTAACGAGCTAGAGACCTGTTCAACTATTTTATGTGTCCTCGTCTTGTAATGCATGTCATTTTATATTTTATGTTGTCGTTCTTTCTGTTTGCATATGAATCTTGCGCTTTAAGTTAATGATATATATATATATATATATATATGAAGCCTTATGAATTCTCTTTTTCAAATTTAATTGGCATGTCGTCAAATTAATTGAATATATATGGTTTAGATATACTCTTCTATGGCTAAATATGGGCTTAATGTCAGGACACCATCTTCCAGTGCATTTTTTTCATTAGATATTCGTAAATGGTCATTAATGTGAGAATTGTAACTGCTTTATGAAATTAAGCTACGCACGGCATAGATCAACATTAGGTCCCTACCATCGCTTTGATGGCACAGATAACGATTTTATTGTTTCTCTTATGAAGGAATGTGCCAAAATAGTTTCATTATGAAGGGGTATGTCATGAGTCTCACGTCGAAAAGCCTCACATGTGATGTAAAGTTTATAAATTCAAAGGACTCTCCCTCTTAATAAGCTAATATTTTAGAATGAGCTTTTTTTTGGACCTGTACTCATTATATTGATGCTTTTATTGAGAGTCAGGTGTCACAGAAAAGGCTATCCATGGAGGATTTTAACTAGTAAAAGGTCGAGTGAAGTGCCGTAAAGTAAAGCCGCCAGGGATGTCGGCTATTAATGGAGTGGCATTGTCACAAATCCCATATCAGGGAATCTCACAAGTAATGTAAGGTTTATAAGTTTAAAGAGTTCTCCCTCCTAATAGGTTAGTCTTTTGAAAAGGATTTTCCCTTTGAACTTGTGCTCATTACAAGCTATTCTAGTCTTTTGAATGTTTATCTTGTGGATTAAGTTACACCCTTGTTAAAAACTGTGAGAATTTCAACTAGCAATTATGAAAGAAATATTTACTAGTGGGTTCCAAAAAAATCTGAAAATTTTTGGATTGAACTGAAATAAAATGGGTGGTTAAAAATATTAAAATGCCCTTTTGTAAGATTAACAAGTTCTTGTTTATTGTCTAATTTTATTTGTCAATTGCTCTTGTACTTGTTAATTCATTAACAGTACTTGTTAGATACCTTAAGAATATTATTTGTTAATTTTACGACTTTATTTATTAATTTATCAATAAAATTTATTCACTCAATTTGATTAAAAAACGTCATAATTAGTTATAAACATGCAATTGGCCTAGTTGTAGACATGCAAGTGAAACCCAAGGTCATCTGCAGACACCAAATTTTCATTGGTTTTCGATGATCTATCCGAAATGAGTGGATCACAGTAATTCATTGGAGTCATGATTATTACAAGACTTGACTTGTAGTCAACTGTCTCTAGAAAAGCAATCGAGCAGGCAAACAAACAAACAAAGACTTGCGCTACCTTTCTCTTTTCTTGTGATGAACGCCGTATCTTCACTTTTTCCTACGCGTTTTTGAAACCCAAGCACCAAGCTTGAAGGTCATTCAAGAGAAGAATCGGGGAAGAATCACTGAAGGGGATATAGCTACCATAACAAAGATTTGCGGGCCACCAAGAGTGGAAATAGGGGATTCTAATTGGAGCCACAGCTCTCCTAACATTTTAATTTTTTTAATAAAATATAGAAGTTATATATTTTCGACCCTCATAAATCAATACATTATATAAGCTTTGAGATACTAAATAGAATTCTCATTTAAATTATATAATAGTCTTTTTATTTATGTACAATCTAACTATTTTGATAGTTTAAAGATATAATTGTTATAAAATTCACTTATTTTCAACATGTTACAATTTCTCTTAAAGTATTGATGTCATTTAATTTTGATTTTATTTTATATTTGATGAAAGAAATTGTGAGAATTATTAATAATAAACTTTGTCAAGCATTACAACAAAAATCTCAAGATATATTTAATGCTATATGTTTAATATCTGCCCTAAAATTATTTATCCAAAAGTTAAGAGATTATAATTAAGATATGTTCTTTTAGGAAAACAAAATTACTTTTTCCTGCAATAACCAAGCTTTTGAAATTTATTGTATAAATATTTTTTATTATGATATATTTAAATCTCATCAACATAAAAAAATTTGTAACAATTGAGCATCATTACCATGTTGATATAGAGTTTTTTAGATGAAATAGAATTTAAATCCCAATAATATATTTAAATTATTTTTTATTATATATATGTAAAATTGAATATAAATATATACATTAAAATATTTATATTATGTTAGTAATATATATAGATTTAATTTTTTTTAATTATTATATATGATTTATCATCTCGGCCTTCCTTAATAAATTTTTTTGACTCTGCCTCTGCAGCCACTCCATTGTTAAAACGAGAGTCATGCGAACAATAAATACAGAGTACATTTCACATGATTTTATTCAACATTTCACCTCCAATTTTTGTAGTGTATATAGTAGACTAGTTTAACATTTTTTACTAAATTATTTTTAAAATATTAAATAATAAATCATCTCTTAAACCTTGAGTTATGTATAAATAAATTTTGGTTTTATATCAAAGATATATTATATAAATTTGGCCAGAAAAATGAATTATAACATAATAATAGAAATATATAATTTTTGGCGACTTTGTTGCTAAAAGGTTGTTACTATAACAATCGTCGCTAACAATTTTTGGCCGCGATAAAGGTTTTTTGTCGCTAAAAGAATTTTTAGTGGCAACATCTATCATCGCCAAATTTTTTTTACGAAATAATAATTTATTTTATATCACATCACTCTACCACGTATACATCACTTGGTGGCGATTTTTGATAAAATTCACTTTTGCAGCGACTTTTATTTGTCACCACAAAAAATTTACTTTTAGCGTAAACTTTTTTAATCACCGTCAAAAGTCTTTTTTTTTTTTTTTTTGTAGTGTCACCATCCATTTTGGACTATAATAAGGTTATATGACTGGGAACATGGTGGTTTTCAGCGATTTTTCTGGACTGATATTAAGGTACTTATGCTTTGATTTTCCAGCTAAACTTTGCTCAATTTAAACACTCAAGAGAGGGTAAGAAAAGAGCCCACAAGATTTCGCATATTGATGAAGCTCGATTTATCAAAGGGATTTTGCTTGTTGATGATTGCCAATAAGTTGCTCAAATTAGATTATCTTGTGCCAAATTGAGATATATCAAAGAAGAAAGGTAAGAAACCCACTTAAGGCTATTTGAAATCATAGAGTTAACTCCAAGTTCAAGAGTTTGAAGATTGAACAATTCTGCAATTCGCTAGGAATGATGCCCCTGAGTTTAGCTTTTCTCAGTTCATATCTGTCAAATGGTCAAGTGAACTGAATTAGGACTGAATAAAACATAATTAGACCACCCATGAAAACTGAACCCTATGTCTTTGAATTTAATATATGGCAAATAAAGTGTATACCTGAACCGAAGGAAATAAGCACACCCCTACAAACATAGATGCTGACTGCTGAGTCATGCAACTTGTTAGTAGTAGTGCTAGTTTGTTGAAACCAAATGGGTGAGGGAGACAAATTAATTTTTGTTTAAGGTGGCCAAAAAGGGTTTGAACCCACATCTCCTTGACCACTAAAAACATAATTAACCACTAAGCTAGCAATTCTTTTAAATTATATTATGTAAATCTTTATTTTTATTTTCCATGCCAATACACTTGTTAGGAGTATAATGGTTACTTGTTATTTTACAAATAACTACTTGTTAAATTACTAATGTGATTTGTTGAAAAATTTAATATATAGTTGTTTTTTTAAATGTTTACTTATTTTTATTATCAAAAGCTTACATATTAAAAACTTTTATGAACTTATTATTTTACTAAAATTTACTAGTCAAATTATTAAGAAAAAAAATTAAAGTTAGTAACAAAACTTATCATTTCACAAATAGTTACTTGTTAAATTAATAATGGAGACTTGTATGTTAAAGAAATTTAATATAGAGTAATTTTTATAATTACTTATTTTTATTATCAAAACATGTCCAAAGCTTATATAAATTTGCCATTTTACCAAAATTTACTTGTCAAATTATTAAAAGAATTTTTTAAATCCAATAACAGAACTCATATTTTCTAAAATAGTTGCTTATTAAATTATCAATTTAAATTGTCTGTAAAATTATTGAGAAAAATTTTCAAAACTGGTAATGGGACATGTCATTTTACAAATGATTACTTATTAAATTATCAGTAAGGACATGTTAAAGAAATTGTGTAGTGGTTTTTATAAATAGTTACTTGTTTTTATTACTAAAATTTTTTATATCAAAAGCTTATTTGAACTTGTTATTTTGTTAAAATTCACTTGTCAAATTATCAAAAAAATTTTAAAGCCAATAACGGGACTTGTCATTTCACAAATAATTATTTATTAAATTACTTGTTAAAGAAATTTAATATAGAGTGATTTTATAAATGTTTACTTGTTTTTATTATTAAAATTTTACATGTTGAAAGCTTATATTAACTTGTTATTTTGCTAAAATTTACTTGTCAAATTATTAAGAGAAATTTTCAAAGCTAGTAACATGACTTGTCATTTCACAGATAGTTACTTATTAAATTAATAATGAGGACTTGTATGTTAAAGAAATTTAACATAGAGTGATTTTTATAAATGTTTACTTATTTTTATTATCAAAACATGCCAAAAGCTTATATGAATTTGTTAGTTTATCAAAATTTACTTGTCAAATTATTAAAAAAAAATTTAAATCTAGTAACGGAACTTGTCTTTTCCCAAATAGTTACTTATTAAATTATCACTTTGAATTTGTCTATCAAATTATCAAGAAAAATTTTCAAAGCTAGTAACGAGATATGTCATTTTATAAATGGTTACTTGTTAAATTATCAATGAGGACTTATTTGTCAAATTATCAAGAAAAATTTTCAAAGATAATAACAAAACATATCATTTCACAAATAATTATTTATTAAATTATCAATAAGAAATTGTCATTCATGCTAATAAAAATAAGTAAATATTTATAAAAATCAACGCATATTAAATTTTTTAACAAATCCTACTAGTAATTTAATAAGTAGCCATTTGAAAAAAAAAAGTGAAAATAAAGTTTAAAATACATATAAAGATTTATATTATATAATTAAAGGAACTTGCTAGTCTAGTAGCTAACTATTATTTTGGTGGCCAATGAGATGTGGGTTCAAACCACCCCTTGGCCACTTTAAAAAAAATTTAGTTTGTCTTCCTTGTCAGTCAAATGACCAGCCACCAGCTTCAGAGCTTTGGCAGCTGGAGAGAGTGGGAGGATTTTTTTTAAGAAAAAAGAGGGATAGTTTTGTCTTTTCATACTAAAATTTAATTATATTTTAGTCCCTTGATCTTATACAGCAAATTCAGAATTCTTTAATCCTTTTCGATAGATAAAATGCTTTAGAGGTCCTTCACTATGATTTTCGCTATATTTTATGATATTTATTGGTGTTGTGAGAGACGTAGGCATAATTCTCTTTCTCTCTTTCTCATATATATATGTGTATATATATATATATATATATAGGTGAATAAGAAGGCACTAGAGTTAAATCTCTTAGCCAAACCAGATCAGTTCTGTTTTGACTCTTTTGTTGGTGGTGGTGGTCGTGGTGGGCGAGCACTGAACTTGGACTTATTCATGGTCACATGTCCTGAGGTTTTCCATGAGGGACATAAAGTAATTAACGAGCTAGAGAGCTGGCTATGGCTAGTTGCTCATCTATTTTATATGTGTCCTCGTCTTGTAATGCATGTCATGAATATTTTTTGTTGTTGTTCCTTCTGTTTGCATATGAATCTCCCGCTCTAAGTTAATGATATATATGGAGTCTTATGACTTCTCTTTCTCATATTTAATTGACATGTTGTCAAATTAATTAAATATATATGGTTCAGATATACCCTTCTATGGCTAAATGGGCCTTGTATACAGAAACCATCTTCCAGTGCATTTTTTTTTTTTTCATCAAGTGGGATCAATTCAGTACAAGTTCGTAAATGATCATTAATGTGAGAATTGTAATTGCTTGATGAAATTAAGCTGCGCACGGCATAGATCAACATCAGGGCCCTACCATCGCTTTGATGGCACATATAACGATTTTACTGTTTTTCTCTTAGGAAGGAATGTGGCAAAATAGTTTCACCCTGAAGGGGTATTCTAGTATTTTGACTGCTTATCCCATGGATCAAGTCACACCACCGCTAAAAAAAAGTGAGAATTTTAACTAAGGATCATGATGGGGGAATATATATGAGTAGGTCTAAAAAAAAAAATCTGAAAATTCTTCACAAGATTCCTGGACTGAACTGAAATAAAATGGATGGTTGAAAAGATCAAAATATCCTTCTACAAAACTAACAGGTACTTGTTTACTGTGTAACTTTACTTGTTAATTGCTAATTTATCAACAGTACTTGTTAAATAAGTAACTAATTAAGTTCGTGACTCTATAATCTTATAATCTCAAGAAACATTACTTGTTAATTTTTCAATATAACTTGTTAATTGCTTAACTTGACATGTAAATCCTTATAGGACTTGTTCACTCAATTTGACCAAAAAGCACTATAATTAGTTGTTATTTTTTTATTTCACTTGTTAATTTATCAATATCAATTGTAAACTATTTGATTTATCAATAATCATACTAATTTAATCATTTATCCTAAATGTAGAATCATTAGTTGTTAATTCTCTAACTTTAATTGTGAATTTATCAATATCAGTTGTTAATCATTTTTTCTTTCTTTTAAAGAAGGACATTTTGATCTTTCCAATCACTCATATTATTTTAGTTCAATATAGAAATCCTACAGTGAATGTTCAAATTTTTTGGGATCCACTGGTAAATATTTCTCTTCCCTGATCCTCAATTGAAATTCTCTCCTAAAAAAAAATTGTGTTTTGTTTATCCAATGGACAAATTCCACTTTTCAAATTTCAAATTTCAAAATTTAAATTATATTTTAAAATATATATTTTATAACTGACATAAAATTTGCTACCTTGTTTCTCTCCCTCAAAAAAAAAAAAAAAAAAAAACTAGTCAAGTTGCTTTGCCCACGCTGCTCTCCTTATCTCCACTGATAAGCCGTCACCTCCATTTTTTCTCCTTCAGAAGACGCTCTCAATTCTTCCCTTCTCGTAGCTCTGTTTCTCCAAATCATATGAAGAAAGGCATGATCGCACAATGGTGGGAATGGTGACTGAAGATGCTCTCAAATTTCTCTGATCCTTGACTTTCCTCTAACCACCAAAGCATCAGTTTTGGAGAAAGGAGGAAACGTTGGGGTTAGATCTTCAGATGCCAAAGTTTTTTTTTTATTTTTGGAGTTTCATGTAACTAGTTTTATTCAGAAATTAAATTAAAAAAATCATAAATTTTAATTGAGAATTAAATTGTATTTTGATAAAAGTTAAGGTTAATAAGTTTTGGCTCCCTTCTTATGTGGAGAAAGGCCAAATATTAAAACACATTGTGAGTCTCACTAAGTAAAGTGGGAAAGAGTCAAACTAGATCATGAGAAAAATGTTATATTTAAGATTGAGCTATAGCTATTAAAATGGGAAGAAAAGAAAGAGTTATTTTCTCATATTCACAAGGTAATATTGATAAATCAATGTTTGTGAATTCATTAATCATTAAATTGGGCTAAAATTTAGTCATTAGATTTGTTACATCCAACTTGTCATTTTCAATGAAATCGTTGATTTGTTGTCGATATGAGAGTTATTCACTTTATCATTCATAACTATTTTCATATCTTTACAAGGTAGTTTTGATAACTAGTCTAACCCTAGGACTAATATGATATTAGTGTTAGGTACTCTAATTAGTTATAAATATGTGTTACTGTTAATTAGCATAACTGTTTTGTGTAGATTGTGTTGTGGACACTGTAGGTGAGTGTTCAGGAAACCTTTCTATTAAAGAATAGGTGTAATCACTTCTTGATGTTCTATTGTATATGTTATGTGATTGATTGTATGTATTTTGAATTATGAAATATATGTGTTGAGAACCCATGTGTTATATTAAACTCTATTTTGTTGAGAAGATATGTTGCCAAGTGGGATATTAATTGTTTAATGAGAAAGTGTTTAGATTAAAAAGTATATTAGAAAGCATGATTTTTAATGTGTTATGTATTTATATGTATTGAAACTGTTCTTAATTGCATAATATGTTGGTGTATGGTTGAGAGTTGTGTGGTAGATAAATCTCACCACGTAGTATGTCTCCATTAGACCCAATAGATGGCACATGTGACTTGGACTAGTTTATCTTTGGCTGGATAAATTAGAGTACCAAGCATAGTGTATGGAGAAGGGAAGGATTTGTCATACCATATATGTGTATTTGAAAATTGAATATATAACTATTTAAAATGTGTTTTGTTCCCACTTAGTGATCCATATATTTAATTACTTTGCATGCTTTATCTCATCCTATAAATTAGTTACTGGGACCATTGTATCTCATTTCCCATGGTTATTATTTTTACAATAAAGGGTCCAGCCGAAGAAGCCTCGAGAGAGTAATTGAATGTATGTTGATTCTCTTGGCCTATGTGCCCCTCTTTTTTGTTGAAGTAATGCATAGAACTTCATTTTAGAACATCTTTGTTTATTATGAGTATGCAAACTCTTTAATTTAAATTATCCTACATGCATTTTATAAATATCAATTTCTATGGTAGAAAAAGATCTACCATGATATTAAAAGAGCTTGATAAATCCAAAAAAAATATACATTACTTTTGAAATACAATTAACTTAATTAAAAATTGAACCAAACTTTAAACTGAAAAATCAACTGTTCTCAATTTTTATAACCTAACTAGTTGGACCAATGATGTAATAATTAAATAAAAATAATATTAAATATATATATGAAATAAATATAAAAAATAAATTTATAGTATGCCTAATTGTTAATAAAATGATATAACATAATTGTAAATTAATAATATTATAGATAATTGTAATGACCCCAACAAAAATTTAAACTAAATAAATAAATATATATAGGATAACTTACTTAAAGTGTGTTTATATTAATTTTTGGGATAAATATAACAAGTTAGAGACTTGGTCTAGTGGCAGCTGAGCAACCTTTCATATATAAAGTCCCAAGTTTGAATCTGGAAGAGGCCAAAAGCAGAGTTAAAATTTTCTTTTTGCTGGCCGTGCGAAATTACCAAACTGCCCTTAGCTTCATCTGATATTTTTAACTCTTCCTTCTTCTTTCTCGGTCATTCCAGAGCAGAAGCTCCGCGAGAGAGAGAGAGAGAGTTTCATCGTTCCTTTTCTCTCTGTGTTCATTGGCCGGTGACTGTGGGTGCGTCTCTCGCCTTGGTTGCTGGAGATCGAAAAAAAAAAAGAAGAAAGAGAGAGATCTGAGATTGGACGAATCTTGCTTAGCCTTTCGTGGTCACTGCTTTCTTCCCTTCTACCGTAGCTGGAGCTGCGTTCGCGTAGCTCATCGTCGCTGGTGTGCTCGTGGCTGGTCCTTCCATTTCGGTTAGGATTTTCCCTGTTTCTACGTCATTCTCCCTTGTACGAGCTCAGCGTTCCACCATGTTAAGTCGTTGAAATGGGTACTGCTGGTTTAGGCTGAGGCGACGCTGACTCTGGTTTTCTTTTCTTCTGAACGGTGCTGCGTCTCCTTCTTTTTCTTGCATCAGCTGGAGAGTTCCGTTTTTTTTCTCCCCTGTTTTGCTGTAGATTCTATCTTCTTTGCTGCCTCTGCCATTACTGGTGTTTAAGGTAAGAAATTTAAGGACTTTTCTTACTGAATTTATGTGGGAGGGAGAGTTCTGTTTGAGGACTAAAATTATAAAAAAAAAATTTGGTGGGTGTTCTGTTGTTGCCTTGACCGAAAAATGTATATATATATATATATATCTGGACTGAAATCGAAAGAGACAAACTTGGATATATGATTGGTACCTATAAGATGTCATTGAAGGGCTTATATGAGGAGAAAAAAAAAATTTGACCTCTAATTGTTGATGGGAATTATTGGTTTAGAAATTCTCTTGTAGCTTTGTAAAGGAATTTAATTATGGGCTTGCACACAATCATGTGTATATTTAGAGTTCGTTTGATTTTTGGTGAATGGTTAAAGGCTTAGGATTGAGGAGGTAGAAGTAATGCACCTAAGGTAAATGATACAAAGATTGGGAGAAAACTCCTATTCCATGGAAATATTATGGCATGGTTAAAGTTTTATGAAGAAAGTAAGAGAAATTAATGATAATGCTTGAATTAACTTTAAATTATAAATTTGGGTTTTGAGATTTTAATGGTGGTTAGTAAAGGTTGTGTTATAAATTAAAATTTTATATATTTATATTTTATATTTTATAGGGTGTGTGGAAGAACAAGACCCTGAAAAGACTTAAAAGAAGAATACTTTTGGGAGTTAGAACTTCAACAGGTAAGTGAATAGCATTCCTTATAATTATTTATTAAAAACCTTTTTATTGAAATATTTCATTTTTATTAATTATGTTAGTTTTAGAAATTTTGAAACAACGATGAAAGACAGTTACATTATAATTTGTGCATTTTCTCAAGAAATATATTTCTAATATTGATGAAAGCACATTTGCTTATTGAATTTTGAAATTTTCTTGGTTACATGATTAGTACAAGTTTGTACATTCATTATGATGTATCGATTTGGCAAGTTTCATATATTTGAAGTAATTCATGCGAGTTTGATCTTGATAATGAAAGTTTGAACTCAAAAATGATCATTTCCCTCGCATGTTTGAAACGGGATTTCTAAGAGAACTCGAAACAGAACACTGCTGCTAACGGCAGTTTCGTTAGCCCGTAGCGCGCTGTGGTTAAATACTAGCTAGTTTGTTTCGTGAGTTTTATTCTCACGTTTGGTATTCGTGGGCTTCGTACCCGCGTTTGATTTCGTGGCCTGAGCCGCGTTTGGTTACTTACCCTCGTGGGCTGTGTGTCCACGTTTGTTTCGTAGCTTCGGCTGCGTTTGGTTACTTACCCTCGTGGATTGATGTGTCCACGTTTGTTTTCGTGGCATAAGCCGCATTTGGTTATTTACCCTCGTGAACTGTGTGTTCACGTTTGTAACTTGTTCTGCTGAGTTCTCAGAAATTTGAATGTTAATTAGTATGCATTTTCAAAATTTACCTGATTTTGATAAATAATTGGTGTTGTTTTGAGTTTTATGAGAGCAGATTAACTTCTTTTAGCACGATAACATAAATTGTTTTCACTTCATTCTTATTTTACAAAAATGATTATGACTTACATGCTTATAAATTTTGGTGAAATTACTTTCAATTTCTTGACACCATTAATAGAGATTGTCAAGTTAAATTTTAAAAAATTTTATCATGGGAATGCTATTCACTGGAAAAAAATTTATTTGGCCTCAGATTGGTTAGCTGACGCCGATTCCACCAACGACCTCAAAAAGGGGCAACTAGCTACAGTGGGTGGATCCTTTTGATTGGTATTGCCACTTTAATGTCAATATATGAATTGTATGTCTTTTAGAATCGAAAGAAAGAGTAGATGCTCCACATAGGTTGTTGATGAATCTTATTTTTGCCTGTACATTGGTTGCTGGCTGGAAGGAGCTATGCTCCTGACTTATACTGTTAGTTGTAAAAAAAAATTTTTGTTGTAGAATTTTTGGGAGATCCTAGTTACAGGGGAGGTTCTGCCGAAATTTCTGCAAATATGTCAACATTTAAAAAAAAAAAAAAAAAAAATGAATGACATGAAATTAATGTTCATTTGGAGGCTTACGGGAATGTGAGAATGGTTCGTACCCGTGCCGGTCACCCTCTATTTTAGGGCGTGACAATAATAATTTTATCAATTGTTAAATTTAGGTGGATCTTAATTAAATTAGATATGAATAGACTTAAAAATATTTACATTTGTATTTATAATTGTCAACATCTTTATAAAAAAAGGGTCTCAAATTATATTTTATACATATGAATTATCCAAAAATAAAATTGACTTTTAATAGGAATCTAATTTTTGAATTTTTTTTGGTTTTTTAATGTTTTTAAGCTTCTTTCAATATAATGTTTAAAACCATTTGGTTTTCTAAAAAAACACTCTTGTTTCTAGTTTAATAGTGGTTCAGCACTAGTTTTCAACTTACTTTATATCTCAAACGCCACAAAGTGTGAACTTATATTTTTATGTACATATTACACCTTTGAAATACTTTATATCTTAAAAAACATGAGAATGACAAATAAATTTCACCCAAATATAACTAAAAGACAAAAGAGTACCATAAAATGGGTAAATTACTTTGAAACCCCTAAGAACTTATTGACATTTTTTTTTGCAAAATTATGTTTTTGACCCTTTGCAAAATAATAGAAAGAAAATTAGTTGTCATTTGCTACTCAATTTTAGTCATTTCCTCATTTAAAGTAGTCACTAACCTACAGACTGTTAACTAATAAAAGTTGTAGAAAATTAATTGTCATTTGCTACTTTTCCCAATTTGAAGTAGTCACTAACCTAAATGACCCTAACGCAGCCACTACTTCAAATGAGGAAATGATCACTACTTCAATTAGACTATGTTGACTAAAATTGAGTAGCAAATAACAACTAATTTCTTGCAACTTTTTTTATGAAGTAAATGCAAGAATCTATAGACCAGTGACTATTTCATATATATATCAGGAAATAACTACTTCGATTAGGCCATTGACTAAATCAGAGTAGCAAATGATAATGAATTTTTTGCAACCTTTATGCCTTAAGTGCAAGGTTCTGTAGGTTAATGACTATTTCAAATGCAGAAATAACTCTTTCATACAAGGAAGTGATTAAAATTGAGTAGGAAATAAAAACAAATTTCGTTCCTATTATTTTTATGAAAATGAAACTAAATAGCATATTAATCAATAATAATCAAAACATACTATCACAATCAAAGGCCTTAGCATACAAAGGGCAAAAAATATACCATCGAAGGGGAGGTTATAAGTGACTTGTTTAAAGAGGAAGAGGACATGCTAGCAAGGCTGTTAGCAAGGAATATTAAGAAAAGAAATGGAGATGTTCAAATGCAGGAACAAGGGACGAAGCTAGGCTAAAGACGTTCAAATGTAAGAGGAGCAGAAATGATGATCAGGAGGGTAGTTAGGAGGCCAATGTAGGTAGAGCATTGGGAAACGAGCAGGCATGGCTCAGATGAGCTCAGGCTTTTAAGCCCAAATTTTTTTAAAAATGATTCCTTTATGAAGTTTGGCCCTTATGCAAATGATGATTATATGGCTAATCAAGAGGCCAATGTAGGTAGAGCATTGGGAAATAGGCAAGCGTGGCTCATATGGACTCAGGCTTTTAAGCTCAAATTTTTTTAAAAAATAATTGCTTTGTAAAGCCTAGCCCTTATTCAAATGATGATTATATAGGTAATCAAGAGGCTAATGCAGGTAGAGTGTTGGAAAACAGGTGAGCATGGCTCATATGGGCTCAGGCTTTTAAACTTGAATTTTTTAAACAAATGATCGCTTTATGAAGCCCATCCCTCATTCAAAGATCTTGGGGCTAAGCCCATAAGTCTATTTTTATTATTTTTTATTTTTTTAAATTTTTTAAAATTAAATTTTTCAATTATAATATTTCATATTTTTAAAAAATATAAATTATTCTACCTTCGTCTTAAATTATAACATATTTTGAGACAAAATCTCACATACTAATAAACTTCATTAAATATACTTAACAACATTATATTTTTTAAAATGAAAATATAAACTTCCTAAAATATCCTTCATTTAACAACTTTAAATCTACATTTAATTAGTATTAAATAAAGAAAAGTAGAGGATAATATTAGAATAAGCTTATTTAATTAAACCTTAATCTTATGAAAGTGTCTTATATTTTAAGATGACAAATCATCCCCAAAAGTATCCTATAATTTGGGACGGAGGGAGTAATATTTAAAAATTTAAAATAAATAATATAAATTCTCATTTTAAACTATAAATATATATTCTAAAATTTAAATTTAATTTAAAAATTAAAAATATTTTTTGGAAATAAAATAAAAAAGGGGCTTAAGAGGATCATCCAAGCTTGAGCCCCTTTTTTAAGGCCTATCAGGATCAAGCTTCAAAGTCTATTTTTTCTAAAAAATGTTAATTTTTTAATTTTTATAAAAAAAGCTTAAATGGGCAACCTGCTAGGCTTGATCTTTATTTTTGACTTTAACCGTAGGTAATATGACGCCTTCTAGAACACAAACTTCTTACAAGGAGAAGTTGATAAGGGAAGACATTAGGAAATACGAATATGATTTTGAAGAGTAGATGAAAGAATGGATTCAAGAAGAACAAGCTATGTCTCCAAACGCTTACTGATGAACAAAAAAAGATGCTAGATAGTCTACCCAAGACAAATGTGCTACAGATGATAGATTAAAAAAACAAAAGTTATGTCCTTCTATGGAAGGATGCTATTGTTATTACTCATTTAGGTAAGAGCCTCATACTGAAGGTGATGAGGGATAGATTGGGGATGTTAAAAACAGATAAGTTTAAGCTTATAGACTTTTCAAATAATTATTTTGCCTTTTGTTCTAATGGTATCTCTATTTGTCGATCGAATGTTGTTATTTGATGGGTCTTGGATTATTTAGGGCCATTATTTATCTGTTCAAGTTGGGGTTCAAATTCAAACCCTTATTATAATAATGTGGGCAAGATTGCTATCTGGAGGAGGGTACAAACTTTTCCTGTGGAGGATTTCATGCTTGAGTTAGGTAATATAGTTGGTAAAGCCGTTAAATTGGATATGAACACTGTTATTTTTTCCAAAAAAAAGTGAATTTTATTAATTGCCAAAAAAAATTATTACACACATATTTGAAGCTAAAAGAAAAACACTCGAAAAAACCTACAAGTACAAGCTAACACACAAAAACTCACCAAGAAAACAAAACAACAACAAAAGAAAAACTGGAATAGAAACCAAAAAACATTCAGCAATTAGTCAAAAGCAACAATCAGCCAATATCCTTCCTACAAAAAAAACACGCCAGGCACACTAAGAGCTTGAGCCAAATCCCTTTTCAAAACATGTGCAAGAGAGGTTGGGGGCCTTTCAACCTAATCCACAGGACACAACCTCTTTAAGCTATTTATTGCTACCCAATTAGCAGACTCATTCATTGACCTTGAAATCAATGCAACCATAACATTTGATAGGGATTTCAGCGCCACAAGCATGTCCTCAAACAACCACCTGACACCTCCAATCACAACTAACCAAGCAATTATACAACACAGCACAATCAGTTTCAATTATACACTTATCAATCTGAAGATTCCTTATCAGATCCAGACCTTTCCTAAAAGCCACAACTTCTGATATAAAAGCTGAAGATGAGTTGATTTGTCCTGCAAAACCACCAATCACAACCCCATTATCATCCCTACAAACCACCCCAATGCCTGCACTACTAATTTTATACTGATACGAGCCATCTACATTAACCTTGACAATGTCTACCAGTGGAAATTCCCATCCCCTTTTCACTTTACATTTTTGTTTAACAAACCCCTCTCCCATCCATCCATTAGCCCTTTAATAATCATCAACCAAATCAACCGCATCATTTAAGGCTCTAGTAGGATCAACATTCTGTTCTTGAAATACTACATTACACCTCATTTTCCATACCATCTAGCACACAGAAGCCAAGATAGCCTTCTGGTAATCAGTTACCCAACCATTCTTCCCAATCATATTTCGAACCCACTGGTCAAATCTAGAAAGATTTTCTTCTGACACATGTCCATTAATAGGATATGAACACTTTAGCACAACATAAGAACAAGGTTACAATGGTGTAAAGGGGCGATATGTTCAAGTCAATATGAAAGTTGATCTAAACTATGAGCTTTTGGAGGATGAGTTGCATCAATACTAAGACGTATATGGAAATGGAGTTACAAAGTCAAACACAGTTTGGGCTCACAACAAATACACACATAGAAGGGAAGAGATAAAATATAGAGAGAGAGAAGTCTGTTAATGCTATTAAGAGAATGACTCAATGTATCCAGTATAGCCTTTAAACTAAGTTGGTGGTCTTGGATCTTAATGGGAACCTCAAAGCTTTCCATTAAGTAGCGTCCTCCAAACTGTGTCGGTGGTCTTGCCGAGGACATGACTTCTTGTCCTAAAAAACCACTCAACCTGTCGTGTACTTTAGAGAACCTCTTTCACATCTTTTCTTTATCATGCAATTTTTTTATTTCTTTTGCCAAGTCCTCACACAACTTAGGTGGTAATTTTCAACTCTTCGATAGCCACCTGCCTATGCCTAGTGAGGGTGTGTCTGGTGAAGTAAATGCTTATATAAAACTAATGGATTGTAACTTTGTTGTTGAGTACGTAGTTAATGTATATATTTAAAAATAAGGATAGAAACAAGTTGGACTGAATTAGATTTTAGTCAAATAGGGTTAAACCTATGTGGTTTGTTAAAGAATTGAGCCTAACTTGAATTCTATATAAGACTTTTTTATACACAACTTAGACCTGAAATTATCAAAAGTTTGGCCTAACCTAGCCTGAAAACCTATTAAAATTTAAAAGTAAGACTTTTAAATAGGATTATATTTTAATTTTAAATGTTTCAAATATGTTTTAGGACTATTACATTGTGTTTGGGAGATTTTTTTAAGGGGGAGTGGAATGGAATGAAATGGCTAAAAGGCCCAAGTCATTGTTTAGGAGTATTTTTTAAAGAGGGATGGAATGGCAAGGAAGGGCCTTTAAAGCCCTCCTTTGCCATCCACAATTCAATTTTTTTTGTCCCCCAAATTAGGAGGCAAAGGATGGAGTGGCTTAATGTAATTATTTCATTTATTAATTACCCACAACCTCTTACCCTAATAAACAATATATCATCTATTATTTTCATTCTTTATATTTCTTTGGCCTTCCCTCCATCTCTATCCATGTTGCCTCTCAACTCTGCAATTTTCCTCTCATGCAATAGCAAATATGTATGGTTTGGATGTCTTCTAACAACAACGATAGTGCATCCTAATTTACATATTCATGTTTAAAACCAAGTTACTTTTCTTCTTAATTCTTGGATACATTGTTTTGACCATTAATGTTAATTTTTATTGTTAATTTTTATTATTTTCTATTGGACAAATATTATAATTTTATAATTATTTAATGAGAATTATTATTTTCTTTAAATTTAGTCATATGGATAATGTGGGAAGAAAAAAAATTTTAATTTGCTCAATTCCATCCATTTTATAATAACTCCCAAATAATGGTCATGCAAGACCATTTCTTCCCATTATAAAACTCCCAAATAATGAAAAATTTTGTTTCATTCCACTCCGCTTTACTCCATTCCATTCCATTTCATTCATTAATGACCATTCCATTCGATTCCGTTCCATGCAAGACTTTAAGACTATTAAAGTCTACACACACTATATATAACTTAATTTATTAATTATAATATATAATAATTAAGAGGACTAACTAGCTACAATCCAGTACAACACTAATAAAGTTGCAACATTAAAATAAATATATAATTTCAATTTGATTAAAAATATAACTAAAAATAAAAAAGAATAAATTGATTAAAAAGTAAATGATGAAACTAATGTGTGTAAAATATATTACATAATAATGAAATAGGCTGGCTTGTTAAACTCGTAACTAATTGTAATAATAGGCTTGATCTATTTAATTGAATAATCAAATGCCTAAACCTAGCGTGAGTTTATTTAATAAATAAAGTTCCTATTTTTTTTACAAAAAAAGAATTAAGTCTTTATAATTTACAGTATTTTGCTTTAATCAAATCTTTATAATTTGATATATTAGATATGCATGTTAATCCCTCAAGGTTAATATTATTAATGAATGATTAAATTTTTCAAAAGGGAAATACTTTTAGATTTTATAAAAATTAGTTTAATACTTTTGACCAAAACAGAAAAAATAAAATGTGATTTAATACAATGTTTAATTTTTTTTAAATTTTAAGTGATAAAAAATTATGTAATTAATTATGTAATTAATTCTAAATTTATATAATATCTTAATAAAAATATAAAAGTTCCTAATGAAATTGCATGAGGATATCTATGAGTAAAAAAATATAAAATTTCTTAATTTTATTTTTTAAAATAAAAATGCAAGGTTTTTAATCTTCAAGAAATAATAAATTTAATTGATCAAGCTATGAGGGCTTGATTAGAATAAAATTAACTACAGAGACCTAATTAAAAATTGAAAGAAATTATAAGGACCTATAAATGTATTTTACCTTTTATATTTAATGACTTGGAAAAATTATAATAGAACTTCAATTTATATATAAATAAAGAAATATATATTATTTTTAAAATTACCTGTTTGAGATAATTATACTACTTGTAATTTATAATTATATGAAAATTTAATGATACAAATAAATTTTAATGTCAATGTAGAAAAATAAAATTTAATGTCCTAGTTCCGAGGGAAGAGGGATGCACGAGTCGATGAACTCGGGGCAAGTTTGCCGTTGGGGATATCACATTAATGCTCGGTGAGGTTTATTAAATTTTGGCCAAAACAGAAGAATAAATAAATTTACTCTTAATGTTTTTCTCCTTTAAAAATTAAAACTATTAATCTACACATTGTATCCGCATATCTATCTATTTTACCCGCAACGGTATCCACGTATTGTTAATGTAAATCATGTAATATATATATATATATATTACGTTTTACAACATTTAAGTTTTAAGTTAAAAAAATACAAAATATATTATCGTCCGAAAAAACACAGCCCTGTAATCGGACAACAACAGCGAACTTGACTATGTCTTTCAAATGAAAAAAATTGATTGGTGAAATAATTGAGAAATATTACTTTTCATTTCCTTTTTTAGTTTGAAAGGTTGTTACAATTCAGGCCCCAAAAAAGAAAGGTTTTTACAATGATTATAATAAATTTAATTTAATTCTATGTGTACATTTTTTGTTCAATCAAATTTATAATTAATCTCACATTCTTTCTCTACTGGGGAATATGAAAAATATTTAGGTAAATTAGATGCATCATATCATTTATAGTCTGTTCAATTAAAATGCTTCAAGTAATTTAAATAAAATCTTGTATGACACTTTTTAAATTAATTTTTTTTATAACAGTATGCATATTTGACTTCTTACCTCTTTTTTCTACTATTATTAATATCATAATTAATTTATATTTAATGTTAACTAAATGTCATGTTTTAATGTATTGCACAGTTTATAAATGATGCATTGTAACCGATCTACTTAAGTATTGTTCAGGAAATATAGAATATTTTTATTCGTTTCTATTTTAATTCTTTTGGAGTGCTATCCTATATGGAAAATATTTATCTAAACCAACTACTTTGAATGGCAAAAAAAAAAATCTTAGAATTAAATCTCCTCAACTACAAAACCAACTTCTACCTATTTCTTTATATTGTTTTAAAATTTAATTTTTATAGAGAAGTTGATATCATCGCCTGATCTCTAATTCTCCATCTAGTCTTATTTATAAGTTTTTTTAACTTGTTTTATTGAAATTAAAGAAGACATTAAAGCTCATTAATTCTATCTTAAAATTTATTAAGTTTCCTTCATGCCATAATAAGAAAAAAATTAATTATTTTTAATAATTTTTTTAATATTTAATAAGGGTAAAAAAGTAAAGATGAAAAATAGAAAATAGTGAAATGGCGTATAAATAAAACCAGAATTAATATTCTTTCTTTGTCTTATTAATAACATAAGAGGAGTAGATCCTCATCTTTCCATTGCTAAAATATAAATTTTTAATGCATTTTCTCGCGTTACTCCCTCCAGTGTTAATTATAGAATAAAGTTTTAAAGTTTGATTTAGTCTTAAATATAGAACAACTATGTAGTAGTTAATTTTCAATTTATTTTCAATATTATTTCCTTCCTTAATTGCATCAAGCCAATGGCCTTGTGTAGCCTAATAGCGAGTTCTCCTATAAGAGGGAGGTTGCTAGTTCAATTCCGTTTAAAATATCAGGATGTTAGTGCTCAATTCTAATATAAACACACTTTATTATTATTATTATTATTATTATTATTATTATTATTATTATTATTAATTTCAGTGTAAAGAGAAATTAAAAATTCATATATTTTTAAAGTTTAAAAGTTATTAACTACAATTTTCTTATTAATAACCATGAAATTTGTCAATTTTATCTTATATTAATATACTCCCTCTGTCCCTATTATAAGATATTTTTAATCAAATCTTGCATATCAATAAAGATTTGTTATTTAGTTGAATTTACATAAAAATATAATAATTTTTCAGTTTTAACCCTAATAATATTATAATTAATATCATGATGATGATAGAAAAAACATAAAATTAATGATCTATTCTATTTTACAAGACAAGGGCAAAATTGTCTAATTACTCAAATATTATTACCACTCCTTATACTTAGAGATAAAATAAGCTTTTAAAAAATATCTTATATATAAGGATAGAGAGTATGAGAGAGCATGTCTGTACACCAAGTCTAACTTTTTAAATGCTGCATTATTAACATATTTGAATGCTGCATTTATTAAAGAAAACGTTAAAACATTTAAATGATACTAAACATTCTGTTGAGGGGAGAGGGCAATAAAATTTTTCAAATTATATAAATAACAATATAATTTCTCAAAATATCATAATACCATTAAAGTTTTTAAGGACTTCTTTATCAATAAATTTTAAAGTAAAAAAATTATTTTATCCTTATTGAAAAGTTATAATTTCTTATTCAATTTTTATAATTTTTTAAATAAAAGTTATTATTATTTAAATAAAAGTTGTGATTGAGATTTTTTTATTTTGAAAACTTATTTTCAATAATAAATATTACATGTGATAAATTATGATTTGTTATTTAACTCTTACGATTTATGGAACAAAAGTTATTTTTTTTTAAGCAAAAGTTGTTATTAGGACTTGTTTTTTAATAACAGATATTGCAATTGATAAGTTATGATTTCTTAAGTAACTCTTGTAATTCACAAAATAAAAATTATTATTCCTTAAATAAAAGTTATGATTGAGACATATTATTTTTAATAAACATAAAATAATTTTTTTACTTTAGAATTTATTGATAGAGAAGTTCTTAAAGATTTCAGTAACATTATGGCATTTTGATGACCAGATTATCATGTATATAATTTGGTGGAATTTTATTATTATTTTTTATCTTTCTTGATCAGGTTAATTTTCTTTTTTTTGGGCTAACTGAAGTTATACTCCAATAAAAAGCCTCAGCAGAATACAATGGAAGGAACGAAACAACAAGCCAAGTGGCCAAAAAAGTCGCGCAAGGAAAAACGGAAAAGTAAAAAAGCAAATACAAGAAAAGCAAATTAAAACGATGCATCAGCCGGCAACAATTCAGTATTTTTAGTAAGATTGAGTGATTTTTATCTTTCAATTCTCTATAATTTTAATGTTTTTATTTTTTGTAAAGATTAAAAATACATAAAAAATATAAAGATTAAAAATAAAATTTAATAAAACTATAGAGACTAATAATTATATTTTTTTAAAAAAATATATAGGTTTATAAACAATTGTCTTCAACTAACTTTTTTTGTGAACCATAAAATAGTTACCAATACCCTACATTATAGATAGAAGTTAGGAAATATAAAATAAGTTTAAAAGAGAAATTAAAAATCATACATTTTTAAAGTTTAAAAGATATCAACTACAATTTTCTTATTAATAACCATGAAATTTGTTAAGTTTATCTTATAATAGTATATGAGAGAGTATATGCCTTCACATATTTGAATGCTTGCATTTATTAAAGCAAACGTTAAAACATTTAAATGATCTTGACCATTTTGTTTAGGAAAAATAATAATAAAATCTCTCCAAATTATATGAATAACTATATGATCCTTCAAAATACTATAATGTCATTAAAGTTCCTAAGAACTTAAATGTTAATAAATTTTAAAGTGAAAAGATCATTTTACTCTTATTGACAAATTGTGATTTCTTATTAACTTCTTGATATTCTTTGAAAGAAATTTTTTATTTTTTAAATAAAATTGTGATTAGGTTTTTTATTTTGAGAACTGATTTTTCATTAATAGATATTACACTTAATAAGTTATAATTTCTTATTCAACTCTTTCAATTCACAGACCAAAAATTATTATTCATTAAGCAAAAGTTATGATCAGGGCTTGTTTTTCTATAACGAAAATTACACTTGATTAGTTATAATTTCTTGTTTAACTCTTATAATTTACTGAACCAAAATTATTATTCTTCAAGTAAAAGTTATGATCAATGCTTGTTTTTTAATAATAGATATAACACTTGACAAGTTGTAATTTTTTATTCAACTCTTGTGACTCACAGAATAAAAATTATTATTACTTAAATAAAAGTTATAATTGAGACTTTTTATTTTCAACAAGGGTAAAATAATCTTTTTTCTTCAAAATTTATTCCAAAAAAACATATAAAGACTTCAGTGGTATTATGGCATTTTAAGATATTAGATTGTCATTTATATAATGTTGTAAGATTTTGTTATTATTTTTCCTTTTCTTTATGATATTATTATTATTTATTTTTTTTTGCCAACTGAAGTTGTACTCTATTAAAAAGCCTCAGCAGAATATACAATAAAAGTAACGAAACAACCAACCAAACGGCAAAAAGAGTCATGCCGGGAAAAACCGAAAAGTTAAAAAGCAAATTAAAAAGACGCATCAGCAACCAACAATTCAAGGATCCTGATACAGAGAGTTCTCACAAGAACTATTAGAACTAGACGCATCTTCAGCAGCAAGGGAGTGCAAGAGAGGCTTTGGTGCTTCCACCCACCCAATCGGACACACATCTTTGCAAATATATACCAGCAGCCGAGCAATCTGCTGCACTATTACCTTTGCGTTAAACAAAAGAAAGAGATAACCGAGCATTCAATGCTATCAAATCAATGATATACTCAATAATAATCCCTCTAACTCATCCATTCACCCAATGTTGGTTGACCTTTTTGGACACATTTAATAAGGGGAGAATGGAAGAGAAGTCCCAAAAATATATATTAATTCGATTTAGGTTTTAAGTATTACATTCTAAACATTTGTAAATTTAGTTTTTAATTTTACAATTTTATTACAATAAATTTGATACTTGTTTTTTAAATTTTAATATTGTTGAAAAATAAATAAATTTATTTTCTCTTTTAAAATTTAAAATATAAGTTGCAAATTTATGAAACTGCAAAATTAAGAACTAAACTTATAAATTCTTGAAATTTGATGTTTGAGATCTAAAATGAATTAATTGATCCTTTTGAGTTTTGTTTTTCGCTCCCCCATTAATAAGTGAGATACAGTCACTTTCAAACATGATATGAGCAAGGTACGTTTAAGAGCTAAAGCCTTTGTAATGAAAACTGATAAAGATTTTAGGGAGAATGACAGTTAAGTTCTAAAAGAATGAATTAATGATAATTAGGTCTTCGAACAAAATTCTTACAAAATAAATTATCAATATCCATTCAAACACCTACAAACCGAAATTTCTGATATAATATAAAAGGTACATTTAATATTTAAATATTTATTTATAATTAAAACTCATTGATTTGCAATAATTTAGATCAATATTTTCAACTTATTTTTTAAAAAAATTTGTCAAGAACTTCACCCATATTAATTTAGTATTTTGATACTTAACTATTATTCTTTCAAGATTGCTGATATTGAAAATTTGACTTCTTCCACGAAACTTATTTGATTATTACATTGTTAGATTAAATGTATGGTGTCAAACTTGTGAGCCTAGATAAACACGTTATGAAAATGTGAGTGCTCATATTGTAAGTTTCCTGGAGTTTATTACAAACAATAAATAATTGTTAATACATGTGTTATTAAAAAGAGATATATAAGAAATTTGTTTAAATATAAATATATAATTTAAATCATAAGAATTTTGATTAAATTTATTACATTGAGACTTGTTATTTAATTTGGTTTAAAAATTTTACAAGAACATGTCTCTAATGATTTTTGAAAAAAAGGAACGAATAAAATATAATAAAATAATATAAAATAACTGACGTAATATTATTAATAAAATATTATGATTTTATGATTAGAGAAGTTGGAAGGAGTAGAATAGCTAGTGTTCAATTTTAACTATTAAATTTCTCTTATTTAATATCATAAGATATTTTTTTAGATATCATGCATGTTAAAATATGTAAAGCATTTATAGTTAATAAATTTTTAAAATATTATTATTTTAAAATATAATTAATAATATTTTCTAACTGAAATATTTTTTTAAATACAAACATGATGAAAAAAGTATGTAATTTTAAAGTTAATTAATTAAATCTCATTAAAAATACAATTTAATTTAATCAAAAGTGCTTTGTAATATCAACCAATGAAATACTTGTTCCATTTAAAAATATAAGGTATTTTTAAGTATAATGATTGCTTTTTTTAAGTGTCCCTAATTAATAATTATTTTATATTTATTTTAAGGCAAAACATAATTTTCAATCTTTATACTTTACTCATATTTTACTATTAGTCCTTGCGCTTTTTTCAATATTTTAGGTTTGTATACTTTTATTTTTTATTGTTTTAAGTCTCTCCATGAACAAATTATAAGGATTTTGCAGGGATATAAAATAATTAAAAAATAAAAGTTTAGGGACCTCAAATACAAACAAAAAAGAATAGAAATTAATAGCAAAACACAAATAAAATGTAAAGACTCAAATTTATATTTTTTATTTTAAAAAATTTCTATTATATAAAGATAAATATAAAAAAATAATATTAATTTAAAAATAAGTAATTATTTTATTTAAAAGGTTGAGATCTAGTTAAAGATATAAGAGACAAAAGAAACAAAAAAGAAAGAGGGCACTTAAAGACAGAGGCACTTACAGGTAAAATGTCATTGTGCCAGGAAGAACCTTATCTACCCTAGATTTTTGGTCTTATCTATCTTGACCTTTATTGGATTTCCTTTGAATTTTTGATACGAGTAACGTGCATGTCAGATTTCCTTGATCAAGAACTCAGTGTCACAGAAAGCACCATAAACTAAAAAAAAAAATATTAATCAAATTTTCTTTTTCAATCCTTATCAAGTCTCTGGTAGTTTTTACTGCAATCTCTTTCTTTTTCTTCCTCAGCATTAATCTTTCCTAAGAGAGTTAACAGGCGAGTTTGACATATATCATTGATTAGAGGTGTAAGTAACTTAGGAAAATGCATTATATTCTCATCTTGCCACACTCCAAAGTAAGAAAGGTATGATCGTTAGCCATTGGTTCTAATGAAATGAGTTATAATTGCTAAGATATAAGGTCTTATATTAAATTTAAATCCATGTAAATATATAAATTATTTTTTGACAGAGACAAAAATAAGGACCGAGCTTGATAAGCTAACTATTTAAGCACATTTCTTTAAGGGCTTGAACTTGAAAAATTAGAAGTTTTTAGTGTAACTGAATTTTTTTTTTAAAAAAGAAGTTTTTAGTGTAATTAGACTTCTAAATCCATTAAAAATAGCTCGGGTTTGAGGGACTCTACAAGCCCTATACAATTTGAGCATAATATAACTTGTCTCTCTTTGATTATTTATTTTGAGATTCGATTTAGATATTATAAAAACTAATTATGTAATTATAATACAAAATGCTATCGTGCAAGTAAAGAATCTTACTCTGGTTCTACTTCAAGTGCAAGATTCAACAGTATGGCACCAAATGATGATCATAGTCTGGTTAGTGGTCAGTGGTTAAAGCAGAAGAATTAGAAAATGAATAAAAAATGGGAGAAGATAGAATGGAAGGTTATTTTCTTTTGAGAACAAAGTGAGTGGACTAAAAGATATTTGTTTTATTTATTTTGAATTTTAAGAAATTTTAATTTGTGATGCCATAATGTTGAATTTTATTTAAAAAAATTATTTTTTTTTAAAAAAATGGTCTCACTAAGCTGGCCCTAAACCTGTTGAATAAGGACTGGATTTTAAAAAATGATCAATTAAAAAAAAAAAAGAACTTATGAGACTGAATTTATAAAGATCTAGCAAACATGGGTCCTCATCCCTTCCCTCTTTTCTCACTCCCTTCCCCGATATGATATATATACATTTTTATTTTATATATATATATATATATACTGTATATGTATTATTATAATTATAATCATATGTAAAAAGTTAAATTATATCATTATTGTAAATATTTTTATGAGAGAATGGCAGATAAATCTCTCTAAAATATAAAAAAAACAATTCAATTTTGTGAAATGTGATAATGCTTTTTAAGTCTTAAAAGACTTAATTATCATTAAAGTTTTTGATAAGAAACAAAAATGCCCTCTAATTTATTTATTTTTAAATACCCTCTAATTTAAAAAAGTGCAACAAAGTGTTCTTTATTCACAACTTTAATTTTAAAATTTACAACTTTAATTTCACAAATGATTAAAATAGTCTAAATATTTATAACTTTCTTTCACTATTTTTCTTTAATAAGCAAAGTGCAATAAAGTTTTTTTTTAATTTACAAATTTTGTTCTAAAATTGATAATTTTGGTTCAGTAACTGATCAAAGTAATTTATGCATATACAACTTTCTCTCACCATTTTAAATTTAAATTAAGAGATATTTTTATTATTTCATTAAAATTTTTAATGATAACTAGATCCTTTCAAATTTAGAAAGCATTATCACGTTTTGTGGAATCAAATTATTATTTTGGAAGAAACTGTTTGTCGTTCTTCCCACTTTTGTACTGTATACCCGCCTCCTACCTTATATTATTACTTTGTTAAAAATGATAATATATTTAATTAGTGTTGACATTGACATAGAATGAGTTCTGATCATATATTAGCTGAGTTTGATCAATCTTTTGAGTTTCTTAGAAACCTTCAGGAATGAATATTTCATCAAGATCGTTATACAATTAGGCCTGTTCATATTTTTTATTTTTAATGAAATTATGTTTTCAATCAGATGGTTGAAAAATATATTTATATATTTTATATTATTATTTAAACTAAAAATGATTATTTTTTTAGTTTTTCAAGATATCCCAATAGGTGGCAATTATGAGATTAATTTTTTAAAAAATTTAAGTATCATTTAAAGGATTATCTTTTTTCAAACAATACCTTTCATACATACCTTTAAAAATAATTAAATTTAATTGTAGAATTTTTATTATAGATAAGACGGACCCTTCCCATATCTCTATTCTCTGTCACGACTCACGAGTTCTCATCCTATCTCTACCACCCATTTTGCGGAAGATTCAAAGGACATAAAGCACTGACCATGCATGCACCTCTCGTTGATATATTCAAATAAAAATAAGATAAAAAAATTAATTTTAGATGGGTTTAAAATTTTAATTCAATCTAAAAGAGAAAAGTCAAAAAAAATTTGATAGTAAAAAATTAAAATATTTTTTACTTATTATATAAAATTATTAGTTGTTAATTTTTTTATTACACTTATTAATTTATTAATATTACTTGTAAATTACATTTATTTGTTAGACAATCAATAGCATTAGTTATTAATTTGCTAATGTTACTTGTGAACTTACTAAAATCAGTTATAAATTATAAGACCTGCCAGTAATTTATAATCAATATTAGTAAATTATAATACCTGTTAATAATTTACAAACGATGTTAGTAAATTAATAAGTAAAGTTAAAAATTTGACAATTGATGCTTCTTACAATTGAAAAATTGATGTTAAGTTTTATATAATTATTGATATGTTAGCTTATATAATTTACAACTCATATTTATAAATTAACAAGTCGAGTAAGAAAATTAATAATTAGTGATTTTGTATAATAAGTGAAAAGTATTTTGATTTTTTTACCTTCAAAATTATTTTAAATTTTCTCTCCTAAATTGAACTAAAATTTCAAAAAAAAATTGAATTCATCTAAAATTAATTGTCTATAGTGATCCTTAGCTGAAGTTTTCCCAATTTTAGTTGTCTTAGCAATAAATTTTATGTCATCGACTCTTCATAATCATATATCCAACATATATATTACTCTTTTGAAAAACAAAACTCTTTACATCCAACATATATATTACTATTTTAAAAAACAAAAATACATTCGATTAATGTTGGTATGTCCAATTTGGCTTGTTCCTATATTTTTTATTTTTAATTAAACTCATATTCTTCTGTAAGGGTTATTGGTCGAAAAATATAATTACTTGTATCATTTTTAAATAAGAATAATATATTCCCCTTAAAAAAAAATATGTGGCTATGAATAATTTCCATACCATCTCTCAATATATTTCTCCATACTTAATCTAATCTATTCATTTAATTATTCATGTGGTTTAATGATATAAGACTACTAAATGAGATAGAAATATATGACCATTGAATCAAATAGATAATCAAATGGGCTCCTAAGATTGGGTATTAAGATATTTACTCCCATTTTTATTATAAGACACTTTAGCTATCTCACTGAAACTAAAAAAATATGGTTAAATTATTAAATTTTTTTAAAATAAAATAAAATTCTAATTTTATCTCTATTTAAATTAAAAAAATTTTAAATGTGTATTACATTTTCGGTCACGGTTTAACAAAATTTGATCAAGGTGTCAGGAACGGAAAGTGAGGAACTAGTTAGTTTTGTCTTCGCCTTCACATAATTGTCCATCGCCCAGGTAACAGATAAGGATCGGATCGTCACATGTGGAGGCTGACACGTCCGTACCTGCATGTAAATATGACAGCGAGAGAAAGTCCATTGTACTATTTAGAAATACATTTCCCAAAACTTTGTTTTTATTTTTCATTCACATTGTTGACTTCTGCCTTAAATGAGAAATACTTTTCCCAACGACAATAAACGTACGTTTTCCGAAAGCCTGGCTTGGTTCAAAACTTCAAATATCGATTACTGGGTAAGTTTAATGTATTCTACCATGTTTTTTTAATATAAAAGAAATTACCATATGTTTTTTTATTTATAAACAAAACTGTAAATTTCAAGAAGTATTTATACATTCTCACTTATAATTTAATAAATTTAAACAGGAATATTATTCAAAAGTATATATAAAGTGTTAAAAAATTCATCTAAACTAGGGAGAATGCATATGGGTTAAAGTCCATTTTTATTCCTATATTTATTTTTTAAGAGCGTTGGATATTCTATAATGTTAAGTAAGACAATTTGACCTATAAATTATTTTTTTGAGGAACAAAAAATCTCTTATATTAGTCAACCATTAAATTTTTCTATTTTTTGTTGATGTTGCATGGGGCTCACGCATAGTAACATGTAAGATTTTGACAATACCCTTTCATGCTAAGTTGCTCTTAAATTATTTTTTTAGGAGTATTGAGCACTCTAAAATATTTTTATATGAGCACTATGCACCTTAAAGTCTTGTTAAAATAACATTTAATCAATATTGTTAAATTATTAAATTTGAGTAGGGTGATATTTTGGACAAAGAATGTTAGTTGACCAAAAAAATTATAGAATTTGACCTAAAAATTTAAAAAACTTAACCAATATTTAAAAATATAAATAAGTTCTGAATCGTACAAAAGGTATAACGATTTGAGTATTGTCTTGAAAAGAAAATTGAAGATCGATATATAAAAAATAAGAAATTATTTATAAATTTATAAAATTTTAATTTGAGTTGTTAATATTTAAAAAGTAATTTAAAAATTTTGAATGAATATTTATAAATAATAATATTTAAAATATTAAATATTAAAATATTTAATATTTTAGCAATATTTATTAAATTTTATTTTAATATGACTTCATGAGATCTAATGCTCTTAGAAAAAAACTTTAAGATACTTAGCGCTCCTGAAAAAAGAGTTCAAGGGCATATTAGTATCAAAAGACATAGTTAAAGTCTTATTTGTTATTATGTGGGCCTCACATAGATCCACATCACACAAAAAAAAAAACTTAATAGTCTCCTAATAGAAGGGTATTTTTGGACCTCAAAAAAATTCTTTAAAGAAAAAATTGTCCCACTTAAAAGTATAGGGTGCCCAATGCTCTTGAAAAATAAACACAAGAATAAAATTGGGTTTTAAACCAATATATATGAATCAAAGAGTATGGAGAGGGTGATGGATATGCTTTTCATGTCTAAGGGCCTTACCTTTGAAGTTGTTTTTAATTAAGGATAAATGTGTATTTTTACTTCTGAAATATTCTTTGAGAAACATTCAACACTTTAAACTATTGGTCAGAGCAATTTTATCATTAAAGTAATTAAAACAGATCATTTTTTTTCTAGCCATCAAATTCACAATGTTGACAATTAGAAGATGCATGCTAACTAAGATTTTAGCATTGGCCATTAGAAAATTTAACATCAGAGCCAAAAATATTTCATTTTAATTATTTTAAGGACAAGATTGTTTAAACTAATAGTTTGGGGTGTTGATGAATATTTTAGGAACAAAAATGTGCCTTTTCCCTTCTATTTATAGGTCCTCCTCCAAATCGAAGAGAGCACACCAACTTAGCTGGACATTCAAGCTTCCTTAACTAATCACCAAACCCGCTTTCTTGCAGCAATGGAAGAAGCAGCAAAAGTTGAGATTGTGTCCAAAAACACCATAACGCCTTCATCTCCAACGCCATCTCATCTTCAACACTTCAAACTCTCCCTCCTTGATCAATTAGCTCCTCGCTCTTTTTACGTTCCCGTTGTCCTTTTCTTTTCTTCTCCCTCTGATGATGATCTTTGTTTCACCAAAATATCCCAAAAGTTAAAGTCTTCTCTTTCACAAGTTCTCACTCTCTACTACCTATTTTGTGGAAGATTCAAAGGAGGTAAAAGCAATGTCCATGTGGATTGCAATGACCAAGGTGCTCTTTATCTTGAGGCTAAAATCCCAGTTAAGCTCTCAGATTTCCTCAAGAGAAATTCAAAACTTAATGGGATCAAATTGTTTCTTCCATTAGATCCTTACAACCCCAAACAAGAGAATGATCAAGAACATCCATATATAATGGAAGTTCAAGTTACTGAGTTTAGCTGCGGAAGTTTAGCAATTGGTGTGTGTATTTCACACTATATATGTGATGGAGCAACGATAGCTTCGTTCCTTCAAGCTTGGTCAAAAAAAGCAATGAAACAACTTGAAAATGATGCTGCTGCTGACGATTTTTCTCCTAATATGGAAGCTTCTTTGCTTTTCCAAGCAAAAGAAGTAGAGATAAACACAACAAGCCGAGTGATGGGTGAGAAGAATATCTCAACAAGGAGATTTTTATTCAGTGACAAAAGCTTGCAGGAACTTAGAGATAAATTAATTTCTGAAGACTCCTACCGTCAACCCACCAGAGTTGAAGCTGTGACAGCTCTGATATGGAAATCTGCCATGGAAGCTACTGGAGGAGCTTGTCATCATTCTCTGATGTCACATGCAGTTAACATTCGCAGCCGGATGGTGCCTCCCTTGCCTGAGACCACCATAGGTAATAAGACCATCTAGCACATAAATTTTTAATGGGATAACAAAATTTTTAATCCTTTTAAGTTTGTCTTAATTATCGATTTGGTCCCTTAAATTTAATTATTACCAAGTTGGTCTCTTGTATTTTTTTAAATTATCATGTCAGTCATTTAAATTTTAAAATATAAATTAACTCTCAAAATAATATAATGTATAAATTATATTAATGATGATTTAGTATATATATGTAAGTAAATGAGAATAAATTAATTTTTTATCAATGTAACCCCTTACACTGTATTTCATTCTCTCTCTTTCTGTTTTTTTTTTATTTTAGAGTCTATTTTTTCTACTTAAATAATAATTATACTATTTTCATGAATCTACATGGTTGCCATTAAAATTTTGTTATTCATGTCAAAAACTTTTAATAGTGTTACCTTATTTTTAAAGAATAAGGACTAAATCAATAATTAAAGTAAAGAGATTAAATTGATAAAAAAATTAAACTTGAGGGATCAAATCAATGACTAAGGGAAACTTGGTTGCATTATTCCATTTTTAACTATACAATTTATAATATCTATTATTTCAATACTCATAAATTCATGTAATATTCAAGATTTTCAACTTTTTATACTTCATAATTGTCTCTTCATAGTATTGGGTTTATTCCTCGTTGGTGGATTTATTCCCTGTTGGTTTTAAGGTAATCTCTGGCAACAAGCATTTTCTCCACTAATGGAAGTAGACAAATCAAAGGAGATAAAGCTAAAGGATTTGGCAATGGTGGTGAGGGAAACCATAAAAAAGATTGATAAAGATTATGTTACTAAGCTTCAAGGGGATGCTATAGGGCTTTTTGAGGTCCTTAAATCGCTACAAGAAGTGAAGGTTTTGGTGATGGAAAAAGGAGTTCCTTGCTATAGCTTTAGTAGTTGGATAAGGTTTGGGTTCTATGAAGTTGAATTTGGATTTGGAAAGCCAATTTGGGTTTGTACTGTTGGAGTTCCGATCAGAAATGTGATCATTTTGATGCCCTCAAAATATGAAGATGGAATAGAGGCATGGGTGACTTTGAATGAGCTTCATATGACTCATTTTGAGAATAACCAACAACTTCTTCAGTTTGCTTCTTTTGATTATTAGTTGCTTCTTCTGGAGTTTGGATCCTATGTAATAAAGTATTTCAAGTATGCTATAATGAAAAAAATATAGAGAGAGAGCAAAATGAATGAGAGTAAAGAGATGAAAGCCGTCAACTCTATACTTTTCATTCCTATGTATCACTCACTCTCTCTCTCTCTCTCATTGTACATCATCGTTATCTCTCCCTCTCTCTCTCTATATAAGTGGAATTACAAGCTGCTTTTCAAGTTCAACACGTGTCTTTGTTCTTTTATATATATGCTACAAATACATACGCCACTTCAACTTCATTTAATTATATTAACTTATTTTTTTTAATTTCAATTTTCTATTTTAAAAATTAATTTATTTTAATAAATTTTTTCCTCATTCCTCTCTTATCTCTCCCACTCTCTTTGCATTGTAACTCCCCATAATCTTAATCTTATTATTAAACATTTATTTTTAAAAACCAATAGATCATGGTAAGTTAGAAATAAGAATGATAAATACTATATTGTTTGTTATGATGAATAATATAATAATATTTTAAATTAAATAAATTTATATATTTATATATAAAAGTAGAATTGCAAGCCATCTTCTAGACTTGACATGTATGCATTTTTTAAAATGTTATGATTATAAGTTATCCATGTCAACATTAATTTCTAAAAATAATTTTTTTTCAGCATACCAAAATTTTTTATAGATAATAACAGTATTACAATTTCAACATGCACATTAGATTTTCTATCAAATCTTCTTAAATATTAAAAAATTATTATATTTAAAATTAAAATGAGTTATTTTAATTGCTATTTTTCCTCATTTCTCCCCCACTCTTCTATCATCATAACTTCTTGTAATCTTTTTCTTATTTTTAGTTTTAAAATTCTAATTACACAAACACACGATCACATTAAGTAGTTACAAAGCACATGAGATTTTCTTTCAATTATAATATTATTCAGTTGCTCCATTCCCACATCAAGACAAGAAAAATCACAAAACTCTCATTCTCTTCGGCTCCTCCCTTTATCACCAATGCCCACTCACCCCTTGTGTCATCTTCCTTGATGATTTTTAATTCCCACCCAATGGCACAATAAGGTTGTTATGTGCTTGTAGATATTGAAAGAGCAATTCAATTTCTGATAGATCTCATATTCATGATAGATACCAAGTAATTGCACATAATCATACATTTTATAATTTTTTTTACTGAATTTTCATCCATAGTCCTAAATTTCTCTTTCATAAACAATAGAACTAAAAAAACTTACTATACTTGTTGCACACTACAAGTGCACAGATCGTAACAAGTAATATAAAATCAGTATCGTTCTCTCGAGGATTTGTTTAAAAACTATAATCAAACAAAAGACTAAGCAAATTTGATCAAGTTGAGCTACACATAGTTAGGTGAAATGATTTTGCAAATAAAACTAACACTAGAAAATAAAGAAAAGTGAGTGACTCACAAGCTTCAAACACAATTTAGGACCTAGTATTATTTATCCCCCTTGCATTTTATAACACCAAAATTACCTCCTCTCATAAATGCTTTTAATGAAAATAAGTACTAACCTAGGATTTTAAAAATACTTGGACAAGCTCTCTCATGAACAAGTGTTTAGTTAAATTAATTGCCCAATCTCTTGTTACAATTAGTAAAACTCAATTTTGAATACCAACCCTAATGTGGCTATACAAGGCTAGCAAGTATATTTCTATCTTACTAGCAAAACCATCCATTCAACATGCAAATATCAAGTTCTTACACAATTTTACCCAAATTCTACACTCAACCTAACTCTCTCAAGCATCAATTAAGTGAACCCAACATCTCAATGGTGGCCAATCAAGTAGAAGCATTAAGGAAAGAGTAAAATAAACACATATATATCATTAATCATAAAAAGAGAGGAGAAATATAGTATTAATCTATACAAGGGTTCTAAATAATCCTAGAACAAAGGGTTTAGTTACTCATTATCATCCACAAGCTACAAATATACAAAATAAGTGGACCCATTTTAGATTACAAGAGAGGAAAGGGAAGAGGAATAGAAAACCCAAAGAAAATGAGCTCCAAATATCTTCAAAGCTTCAATCTCTTGATCCCAACTCTTCCAATGCCCAAACCTTAGCACAACCAAGCTCCAAAAGTGTCTAAAAGTCTGAAGAATGCATTCTGGGTCAAGCTCTCAGCTTATATGTATCTTAGCCAACTAATTTCTGATAAATGAAATGCAGCATTTTTCTGACAGCGGTGAAAGTCGCGAACGAAAGTCACGACTTTGGGATGACCTTGGCAGTTTTGCATTGTTTTTACAGCCAATGAAAATCAGTCATTTTGCTCTTGATTTCTTCATCCAAAAGCCTTCTAAAAACATCTACCAAGCTCCAGAAATGGTTCTAATCAAAATTTTAATCAAAATAATATGAAATTAGGCTAAAAATATCAAATGAAAGCTAAGAACACAAGCCTAAAACAAAATACACATTTTCCTAATTTGGGCAATAAAAACATATACAATTGAACTAAGATGGATTAGAATATAAGGAAAATGTGATGAAATAACATGAACTTCTAGATGTTAACAATACTCTATTTTTGAGAAGTTATAATTTCATAGAATTTAATTTATTAGTTTTTGAAATATTTATTGTAGATTATATAATGATTTGTTAATTATTTTATAACTCTTTAGGCATATTAAAATTGGATAAAGAGGAAGATATACATTGTCACGATTCTTCAAATAAACATAAAGTAATTTTTCTTCCACTCCTCATATATCCTGGCTCTTGCACATCTCTTTGTAATGATTTGTTAATTATTTTACAACTCTTCAGGTATATTAAAATTGGATGAAGAGGAAGATATACATTGTCATGGTTCTTCAAATCAACACAAAGTAATTTTTTCTTCCACTCCTCATATGCCAAAGGGAGTTTTGATGGCTAAATTTTTTATGGAATGTTATTGTTGTGATTTAACTATGCAATTAGATTGTTTGTGGTTCATTTGAGTTGGTTCAATTGGTTTCAAGGTTCTTGGTGTTAGTTTCATGGGTATGGGCACCTTTATTGTTGTTTTGAAAGAAAAATGGACTAATTTAGGTTCAAGTGTCTAACTTTTAAATGGTTAAATATTTAAATGTGAGACTAGTGTCAATAGCTAGAAAGCTTAAAGAGCTATATAAGGACACTTGAACCACTCAAATCAAACATCCAATAGCAAAATGTCATGCCCCAAAAGCTAGATCTGGAGTGCTATCAAGATAGCAGTGCTATGTCATGGTGCATTGCAAAACAAGTGTAACGCCCTTACTAACATTACCATACGATCCTCCACTCACTCTACTAATTCATATAAAAATCAAATATTTAGAGAGTTTAGGATCTTAAATAAAACATTTTCAAAATCATTTCATAAATTACTTAAACTATAAATCCCTACACAGCGGAAGCAAAGTGTAAAAGTGCATTAAAGATTAAGAAAACATGTGCATTTTAATCAAATGAAGTCAACATAAGGGTTGTGCCCCGTGGCTCGTGCCACATGCGCTGTGGTATGTGGTATAGAGACCACAACTACCCGCTTTATGCCATATGTCGTGGCATGTGGATATATGCAATGCCTCCTTCAACAACTAAACCAATCTTTCCTACTAGCACACAATTTTTTTATCACTTATCTCAAGAGTAAGGTAGTTCATAGTTTTTCAAGTTGTAGAGGCTAAGGTTTAGTGTAAGTTTCGAAAACAAAATACATAAGATTTTCAATTCTAGGCTCAAAAGGGGGTTCAAGTAGAAATGATGCAATAGGTAGGCTTGAAAGGCTCAAACACATTTGAAAAAAAAATACTCAAATCATATTTTAATATCATACAAAGTGATTAAAATGCCTTAAGAGATTTCAAGATAGGTTCTAGAGTTTCTCAATTGAGAAAGAAAATGCACATAAACTTGTCACAAAATTTTCTAATAGAAGCATTCAAATCATTGTCTGATTTAAAAGTGCAAAAGAAAATTTCACAAATTACTAGAAAGCAAGCCTTAACCCTACAAATCAAGCATGCCAAAGTATTTATCACAACTTCCTATAAAACATACAGTTTAAGCAACATTCTATCATTGGATCACGCATTCTGTTCAATAAATAATTTCTCAATCTAGCTCAAATTTCAAAAAAGAGGAACAGTAAATAGCTTAAGTTTCAAAATAGAAGTTCATGTCAAATCAATCAAATAATACCCTCACCCTCAAACTTAAATTGAACAGTGTCCACACTGTTAAAAGAGTAAAATAAGGGCCCTCTCTCATGCAACTTAATAACCAAAAAGAAGGTGCATGAGAGGCAAAAGAAAAAAATTAAAAGCCTGTAACAGTATAATTGAGATATATCCACAGGCAGTCAAAAAATACAACTAATTACACATGCATGTACACAAGTTATCATAGAGTAATTAGTTGCAAGAGATTAGTCAAGATATCATATATTAGCTACAAAAAGATTAAAGTTAGCCATGCACAAAAGATATCAGAAGATTATGGCTAACCATATTTACTAAAAAAGAACTAATCAACAGCTAATTAGAATTAAAAACAAAAATAAAAGGCAGTAAAGTAAAGAAGGGTGAAACTAGTTAGCATGAGTGTCAGAGTCTTGGCCAACATCAGTATTAGCCTCCTCTTCTTCCTCTAGCAAGTCCATTTGAGATCTCTGATGCAAGAATAGCTCAATGTGGTGGAGCTTGAAGTCAATCCGATCCAGCTAGCTCTAGAGGCCCTCATGCATATTCTGGATGAGTGCTATGAGGTTGCTCAGTGTAGGCTCAACATGAGTAGATCAATATGCCTCCTGCCATCCACAGCTTGATCTGGCACCCCTCTTGGTCCCTCAGCACATCAAATTTCTCTATAATTGAACTTTAGTAAAAGAGGGAGCATGAGATCCTTCGGATAAGTGGGAACCTTCTTCTCTAAGTACACTTGAGTAATCAAGTGTGGGAACCCAAATGCATGCTTGCGATATCTGCTTCTAGGCAACTTTCACATGTTCTCAAACATGATTTTTGGAAAGTCGACAGGTTACCTCATTATCAAGGTATATAGCAGGGCAGCTTGATCAACAATCACATTGCTCATATGGGTTATTAGGATCACATTAGATGCTAAAAAGTGCCACTATATACGAGTTGTCCTATTCAAATTACAGCGCAGAATAATCTTGGAATTGCCATGGGTGTCATGTTGCCAAATATTTTTGTGAGGAAGGCATAACACTCAGACTACATCATCAAATGGCAATTGAGTTCTATCATTCTTGTAAACGGTATATTGGCACTCTTCTATGGGAGAAAGGTTGTACACCTTTCGAAATGTGTCCTCAGTGATCTCTACCCATTTACCTTATACCTTACATCGCAAGGTATCCTTGCAAGCAGCGTAGGCATAATAAGCTTCCACAAGCAGCTGTAAGGCATGGGTCTATTCATGGATGAGACTAGTGGCATGATAGACATCATGAAAATCATTATAAAATTGTTCAGACCATCTTAAAGGGAAAGGTCTTTCTTGAACTATTTTTCTCTCCTTCAAATTTTGGTCAAAATAATCTTGAATCGCAGCAGTGGCAAACCAAGTTTTATCCCATCTCGATCCCTTAGAACTTTCACCAACCTCAGTGACCCTAGCTTTTTTAGAAACTTTTCTTACCCATTTCCAGTAAGAAAGCATATAATGCAATACTAATAAGTAACAGCCAGCATAGGTAAGAATAAAGGTTCAAACTTAAAGCAAACAAGATTCAATGAAGCTAGCACAAAACAACACTTTGCATAACATGTTCAAACAAGGTCTAGCTTCTACAAAACAGATTTGAACTGAGGAGACAAAACATGAAGAGCAACGCTAAGTTCAAAATCAAGAAGCATGACGGTGAGTGTTGAGCATAAGTCACAATCATAAGCTCAAGTTTAATAATGAGAGCATTCAACTAAAGAAAGATAGCCCATTCATGCTTACCTAATTCAACTTGTACAAGTATGCCAGCTAGATCACTTTTTTTAATCCTTCTAAGTATGCCAAAAATGGAATTATCAATATGTAAATAGCCAATCATACCCATAAAATTTTTGAGAGAAAAAAAAAACAAAAATGCTAAGAATAGAGCTTAAAATTCAATGTAGCACACTTCCTTTCTATCCAAATTTAGAACCAAATAGCAACATGATTGCATAATTCTTGTCAGTTTGAATCATAGAACTTACAAAACATGCCTCAAGCAATTTGAATCTTCTAACAGCCATTTTACAATAGGTCTGATTCAACTATGAAAATATCCAGCAAAGCAAATTCAATCCTATCCCATTCAAAGAATTTAACTAGCCATAATAACATTTCTAGTCCTAGAAACCAATAGTATCTTCCTTTGAGTATTCCAAATACAGGATTTAAGCTCTGAGCTCATGAGTCAAAGTTTTAGCATCACAGGCAGATATAAGGCAACAGAGCCAATAGCAAAATGATAGTGCAAAGAATCCTCAAAAGAACATTGCATTCTTGCAAGCTCACAACATATTTACATTCAGTTCGATCAGCAATCAAAGGAAAATAATGGTTTGACATTTCAACATCCTTAACAGATCAAAATAGCCCAAACAAAGTGGAAAGGTAGAGAAATTTTTTTTAGATACTCAGAACCTGTGAGCAAGTAGAATGAAACCTAAAGCTTTATTTTGACAGTCAAATGGCTATTGCATATAACAGTCACAACTCAATGATTTAAGAACAATCGCAGCTAGAGTGGACAGGAATTTTAGAGATAGGGGCGATAAGGATGATGAAGACTGAAGGGGGAAATTCCACTGGGTTGAACGAGACAGAAGTGATAGCTATGGTGTGACAGTAAACAGTGGATTTACTACTTAAGGTCGTCAACATTCAAATTTGAAGTAGTGATTGAAGCTTGGGAAGGAGAAACAAGGATGAATAGTGAAGAAACACCCTCGAGCTTCCACGCACAGCTATGGCGGAGAGGGAGTTACAGTAGCAGATGGACATGGAAGCTACGGTGAACAGTGTAGCTCGAATGGAAAGGGCGGAATGAAAAGGAAATAGTGGCTGCCGGAAAAGGAGAGGGACGTCGTAGATGCTGGAGGTGGAGGTGTAGGGATGTGATGGTGAAAGCAGTGAAACAGAGTAGAGGTTAATGGCAAAGGTGAAAGGAGATCAAAGACAGACTGTAGGCAAGATATATCAGAGGAGAGTTGAGAGTTTTCAAAATTTGAGTGATTTTTTTAAAGCAAGCTGCAGACGCTAGAAGAAGGGGGAAAAATATTATTATTAATATTATAACTATATAAATATATATATATATATATATGTATATATTATTATTAATATATATAAAAAAATAATAATAATACACAAGGGAAAGAAAAGAAAAAGACAAAAAAGAAAAAAAATATAATTAATATTATATATATATATATATCATTTTTAAAAAAATCCAAAATTTTTTTTTAACAGTGAGTGAGAGTTGGGCTTCTCTCTGTTTTTTTTTAAAATTTAAACTAAATTGTTTTTTATATAAGAGCCACAGACACAACACATAAGGAGAGGGAAGAAAGAAAAAAAATATTATTATTAATATTATATCTATATAAAATATATATATATATATATATATTAAAACACTGTAAAAAAATCATACAAAAGGGAAAGAAAACAAAAGGACAGAAAAGAAAAAAAATATTAATAATATTATATATATATATTTAAAAAAAGAAACTTAATTTTTTTTTAAATAGGTCCAGAGGAGATAAAAGTCGTGACTTTGAATTTAAGCCTAAAATCAAAGTCACGACTTTGACCTTCTCTGAAATCTCAAAGTTGTGAGCCCAAAGTCATGACTTTTGTCAGAACTTTCTTGACAGCAAAATTCTGCAGCACCCTATTTTCAAAAATCTGATTTGTTTACTCCTTAAAACCTCTTCGAAGCACTCAATTCACTCCAAAATCAATCTTTAACCATCATTCATCAACCATACACAATTTCCTTCAATTAAAATGCAATCAACCCCCAAAAAGAACCATTTTTCATGGGAATCAAACCACAAAAATTTGCATTTACTTCAATAAGCTCAAAATAATTCCTAAGACAAGTTTATAAGCATAAACACAACTTAAATAGCTTGACTTCCCTGAAATTTTCCTTCCTTTTGTGCTCTTTTATTCTTTGGCCACATTTCTTACTTCTCCAAAAGCTTATACTTCCTCATATCTTCTTGTTAACCTACAAAAGAGACAAGATCACACAAAACTTCACCAAAACAACTAAACTGCAAAAGAAAAATTAAAAGATAAGGTTTAGAACTTGGGTTGCCTCCCAAGTAGTGCTTGTTTTATAGTCATTCAACCTGACTCTTCTCTTCTTCAAGACGCATCAAATAAGGGCAAGGTGATTGCTTCACGGTCTACCTCACCACCCCAGTAATGCTTCAATCGTTGCCCATTGACTTTAAATCTTTCTCCTTCACTGTTTTCTAGCTCAACAGCACTATGAGGGAATGCTTGGACCACATTAAACAGTCCTAACCATCTAGACTTGAGTTTGACAGGAAATAATCTCAATCTAGAGTTGTACAAGAGTACTTTTTGGCATGGCTCAAATGCTTTGCATAAAATTTTCTTGTCATGCCACCTTTTTGTTTTTTCCTTGTATTACCTAGCATTCTCATAGGCATTGAGCCGAAATTCATCAAGTTCATTCAATTGGAGAAGTCTCTTTTCACCCACGGCTTTAAAATCAAAGTTGAGCTTTTGGATAGCCCAATAAGCACCATGTTCTAGCTCTACAGGTAGATGACATGCTTTCCTAAAACTAACCGGTATGGAGACATGCCGATAGGAGTTTTTTAAGCCATTTAATAAGCCCATAATGTATCATCAAGTTTGGTGGATCAATCTTTTCTTGGCACTCCTACCGTCTTATCAAGTATCTTTTTAATTTCTCGATTAGAAATCTCAGCTTTCCCATTAGTTTGAGGGTGGTAGGCAAGTGCAACCTTATGCTTGACACCATATTTCTTCAAGAGAGATTGAAATTGATTATTGCAAAAATGAGTACCACCATTACTCATAATGGCTCTTGGTGCTCCAAAGCAGGTGAAAATATGCTTCTTCAAGAACTTGAGCACCACTTTAGCATCATTAGTGGGAAATGCTGCCGATTTGACCTATTTTGAGACATAATCTACAGCAACAAGGATATATTAATTGTTGAAAGACATGGGAAATGATCCCATGAAGTTTATGCCCCATACATCAAACAATTCTACTTCAAGCATGTTGTTGAGTGGCATTTCGTTCCTTCTAGAGATATTACCGATCCTTTGGCACCTATCACACTTTAAAACAAAGTCATATGCATCCTTGAATAAAGAGGGCCAATAGAAACCACTTTGCAAGATTTTAGATGCTGTCTTGTTACCCCCGAAGTAGCCTCCATAGTCAGAAGAATGACAGCATCTTAGAATTTCTTGTTGCTCACACTTAGAAACATACTTTCTAATCATTTGGTAGGCATATTGGCGAAACAGATAGGGTTCTTCCCAAAAATATAACTTAGCATCATGGAGAAACTTCTTCTTTTGATGAAACTTTAAATCAAAGTGCAAGATGCCACAAAAAAGATAGTTGACAATGTCTGCATACCACGGTGTTTGAATATTGTCAACTTTAAAAAGTTGCTCATCAGGAAAAGCTTCATCAATAGCAACATTAGATTTAAGTTGAGCATTAGTACTCAACCTAGAAAGATGGTCCGCCACTTGATTGTCAATACCCTTCCTATCAATAATCTCCAAGTCAAATTCTTGTAGAAGTAGTACCCATCGAATTAACCTTACTTTAGACTCCTTCTTGCTGAATAGGTACTTCAAAGCTGAATGGTCGGTGTAAACTATCACCTTAGTACCCACAAGATATGATCTAAACTTGGTAAAAGCAAACGCCACTGCAAGAAGCTCTTTCTCAGTCGTGGTGTAGTTTTCTTGAGTATCATTAAGTGTTCTACTAGCATAGTAAATTGGGTAAAGCACTTTTTCTTTCTTTTGGCCGAGCATAGCACCCACAGCAAAGTCACTAGCATCACACATCACAATGAAAGGCAAACTCCAATTAGGAGCCATCATGATAGGCACAAACACAAGTCTTTTCTTTAACTCTTCAAATGCTTTCGAGCATGAATAATCAAATTTAAATTCAACATCTTTCTCAAGAAGAGTGCAAAGAGGCTTGACTATTTTGGAGAAGTCTTTAATGAAGAGGTGATAAAATCCCGCATGGCCAAGAAAACTTCTTACACCTTTAACATTATTAGGTGGAGAAAGTTGCTCAATCACTAAAATTTTGGCTTTATCTATCTCCAAGCCATTTTTGGAGACTCTATGGCCAAGAACTATGCCCTCCTTAACCATGAAGTGGCATTTTTTTCAATTCAAGACCAAGTTGGTCTCTTCACATCTTTTCAACACATTGGCCAAGTTGATTAAACACTCCTCATATGAATCCCCAAAAACCGTGAAGTCATCTATGAAGACTTCCATAGTTTTCTCAATCATATCAGAGAAAATTGCCATCATATACCTCTAAAAAGTGGCCTGTGTATTGCATAACCCAAAAGGCATGTGCTTGAAAGCAAAAGTTCCATAAGGACAAGTAAATGTCATTTTTTCTTGATCCTCTAGAGCTATGGCAATTTGATTATAGCCTGAATACCCATCAAGGAAGTAAAATGATTCCCTTCCAGCTAATTTGTCAAGCATTTAGTCAATAAAGGGAAGAGGAAAGTGATCTTTTCTAGTAGCCACATTTAGCTTCTAGTAATTCATACATACTCTCCACCCAGTGACCGTGCGAGTAGGAATTAGCTCATTATGGGTGTTAGCCACTACAATCATGCCTCCCTTTTTTGGAATGCATTGAACTAGGCTCACCTAAGAGCTGTCATAGATAGGATAGACAATGCCCGCCTTAAGCCATTTTAAGATCTCCTTTTTCACAACTTCCTTCATAATAGGATTCAACCTTCTTTAATGTTCCACAAAAGTTTTATGATTGTCTTTAAAGAAAATCTTATGCATGTAAATTGAAGGGCTAATACCCTTTATGTCGACAATAGTCTACCCAATAGCTCTCTTGTGAGCTTTCAAGACTTCCACAAGTTGCTCTTCTTGTTGTTCATTCAAGTTCACAGTAATAATCACTGGCAAAGTGTTGTTGGCTTCCAAATAGACATACTAAAGATGAGAAGGTAATGTCTTCAACTCAAGAGATGGTGGCTCTTTAATTGAAGATTTCAAAGATGGTCTACCAAGAGAAAATAAATCTAGAGATTCAAATTGGACATGGTTTCTAGGATAAACCGGTGATGCATTCATGATAGCCATACACTCTTCTCCATCTTGAGTCTTTAATTGAGCTCCTAGCAACAAGGCTTCCAAAAAATCATTACAAATTGCCTCATTGAATTCTTCCTGTGCAACTTGATCAAGCATATCAACAAAGAAGCATTGCTCAAGATCATTGGGAGATTTCATTAACTTGTGCATGTTAAAAGTGACTTGCTCATCATCCACCTTCATAGTAAGCTCACCTTTTTCAACATCAACCAAGGTTCTAGTGATTGCCAAGAATGGTCTTCCTAAGATAATAGGAATATCACGATCCACCTCACAATCAAGGATAATGAAATCAACCAAAAAAATGAATTTATCCACTTTTACAAGAACATCTTCAATAACACCACATGGATAAGCCAAGCTTCTATCCGCTAATTGTAAAGTCACGGTTATTGGTCTAGCTTCACCCAACTCCAATTTATTGAAAATAGAGAGAGGTATAAGATTGATACTAGCACCAAGATCACATAATGCCTTACCCAAAAATTTATTTCCAATATGACACGGAATTGAGAAGCTACCGGGATCCTTCAACTTTTAAGGTAGTTGCTTAATGATATCCGTACAACTCTTGGTTAGAGCAACCATCTCAAACTCATTGAACCTTCTCTTTTTAGAGAACACATCTTTTATGAACTTAGCATATTTGGGCATTTGCTCCAAAGCTTCCATAAAAAGAATGTTGATATGTAATTGCTTGAACATATCAAGAAACTTTTTAAATTGGCCATCTTCTTGTTGCTTCCTAAGCCTTTAAGGAAAAGGTGGTGGAGGCACATATTTTGGCTTGGCCTCTTTTTGTTTTTCTCATCACCAACCTTTTTGGCTTGATCTTCATTCTTTTTCTCTTCTTGATTATTCTTTGAGTTGTCATACTCTTCAACCACAATTTCTTCATTAATCACTTCATCATCAACAACCACCTTAGTAGCACCATTACTCACACAACTTGCACTTGGCATAAGAACTTCAGGTAATTGTGTCCCACTTCTCAAAGTGATTACTTTACACTCCTCCTTACCATCCTTTTTAGAATTTAGAATGGTGTTATTAGGGAGATTGCTTCTTGACATAGCATTCATTTATGAAGCCAATTGCCCCATTTGCACTTTAAGATTCTTAATTACGGTATCATGAAGAGTAAGAGTTGCCTTAATTTGAACTCTTGCAGACTCTTGATTACTCAAGATTTGTGCTAGCATCTTTTCCATTCTAGACTCCTCTTCCTTAACCGGCATTGGCTTTGGTGGAGCTTAAAAACTCGGAGGGTGAATTGGCTTGACATTAGAAGATGAAGGTTGATTTGAAGAATTCCCTTGACTCTATAAAAAATTAGGATGATTCCTCCATCCTGAGTTGTGGGTCTGAGAGTAAGGGTTGTTATGAGGATTTTGAAACTTGCCCATATAGTTGACAGACTCAGTAGTCATATAAAGAAAAATGGACTAATTTATGTTCAAGTGTCTAACTTTTAAATGGTTAAATATTTAAATGTGAGACTAGTGCCAATAGCTAGAAATCTTCAAAAGCTATATGAGGACACTTGAACCACTTGAATCAAACATCCAATAGCAAAATGTCATGCCCCAAAAGCTAGATCTGGAGTGCTACCAAGATAGCAGTGCTATGTCATGGTGCATTGCACAACAAGTGTAACGCCTTCACTGACATTACCATACGATCCTCCACTTACTCTACTAATTCATATAAAAATCAACTATTTAGAAAGTTTAGGATCCTAAATAAAACATTTTCAAAATCTTTTCATAAATTACTCGAACTATAAATCCCTACATAGCGGAAGCAAAGTGCAAAAGTACATTAAAGATTAAGAAAACATGTGCATTTTAATCAAATGAAGTCAACATAGGGTTGTGCCTCATGGCTCGTGCCACATGCGCTATGGTATGTGGTATAGAGACCACAACTGCCCGCTCTATGCCATGTGCCGTGGCATGTGGATATATGCGATGCAGTGCATACACTTGATTTTGTTGTCACATAGCAATTTCTAGTGCGAATTTCAAATGTGCGCTATTTTTGCACCAGATGCTTGATTGGGGTGGTTTAAGTGCTCACACTTGTTTCATAATCTAACTAATGAAACTAGTTTCATTTCAATCGGGGATCGCGTTTAGAAATTAGACACCCAAGTGCATTTTGACAATTTTATGTCTAAATTTGCCACTTAAGAATCACCAATTGAAACCGTATATCATTAGCCGTTTTTAGGGCCTTAACCACATCTAAATGGACAATATGTACTTGATTGACTAATCATATAGACAATATAACACACATACATCTAATTGGTCTGTAAACCACCCATATCACACATTTGGGCAAAATTTCATTTCTCATTCTCAATTTCATACAAGGCCATATTTGTAATGCACATCACATATTTGTCATATCCACACATAATACCATCCATCCACTAGCCCACAGTATCATTTCATTACATACACACATATACACAGGGTTAGGGAACCCAAAGCACCAAAATACCACAGTAAAATACACATGGTTCCTAAGGCAACTTATATACACATTCACCATTATTTATACACAAATTCATTACACCGATTCTTACAAGGCTAAATCGAGAAATCTCTATTCTCGACCCAGTTTCTTCCCTTTTGCACTATAACTACTAGAACCTGAAAAATATAAATAATTATGGGTGAGGTCAAAATTTTAGTAACTAATATAGTTCATTAAATGTCTATTTACACAAATAATTATGTCAAAGTAATAAAACTAAAGTATAGTATATATATAAATTCATCATAACATAGCTTTTCTCTTAAAAGCCCTTTTTCACATTCAACATACTAGCCAAATCATCTATTCATCGATCCTCCAAAGCTCCCCGACATGAAATCTCAAGCTCTACTGAATCAATCACATATTGACCCAAGCTCACTTTCAATGGTAGAAATACTTGGCTAAAGGTAATCTATCTTACCTACGAACTATGGTTTTTCTCATTTCACACACTTGTGATAGAGGCGTCATTAACTCTTAACTGCACCCTAACGAGTACTAGGGAGTTGCCAAACTACTTGAATGTCCCATGGTAATAATTCCATAATATGCTGTACTAAATTACCCATGATAACAACCCAAATAATGCTACACCAGATGTCTCATGGTGCCAGCCTAACTATATAAATTTTTCACACACATCTCCACACACACACATCTTCACATATCCTAGGTGAACTCTCACCTTCTATGATCATGCTTGTTTATACAATTTATCTCAATTCCATACTTTCATACTATATATATATATATATATATCAAATAAAGTCAGAAATTATCAAACTTCCTTTCACAAATCTACTTTCATGCTAAAATCATTCACAATGCAAAACCATGCACAAAAACTAATAAAACTACAATTTCATGATTATACCATTACTTCTATACAGTTATAATAGTTCATAAATATAATAAACTATATGGTTACCTCAACCCCTTCTATATGCAAAGTTCTCAAAACCTTACTTTACTCCTTTTTGCAATTTTGACACATCACACACAATAATCTACACAATTGGGCATCCAAAGTCAATTTCACAATCGACAAAAAGTGCCAATTATAGTAATCAAGCACTTAATCACTTTCATTTCCTCTATTCACATTCACTCATGCATACTATAGCCAATTTTCACTCACAACATGCATTAACTTCCTCACAATCAAATTTTCTCTCACTATTCTTTCTCTCGATTAAGGAAAATTATGCCTATAGCTTCAAAGCTTTATCATTTCAACTTAAACCAATCACAAAATACTAGTTTAGTTCTGGAGAACCTTTCTATTACTATAGTGTAAGAAGTCATCCCCTTAAAACTTTCAAATTTAATTTCTCACTAGTTAAAACTAAGAGAAAATAAGGTAGAATTGGAGATTAAAGTAGTATGAGACTTATTCGATAAGTAATAGGTCAGAAACATTGTGCTCGCTCTCAAAATCACTTGCCCAGCATAGGTCCTGTCATGCCCTAAAAATTTACATATGACTGGCATAGGATATATACACAACATACATCTCTTAAGTCTCGATCAAAGAAATTCTAATTTAATATTTTAATTCAATTGAAATAGGATTATGATTCATTGCAATATTTTTTAATAAAAGATTTCTAGACTTTTTTTGTAAAAAAAAATTACAGCAAAACCTCCCCTCTCAATAAATTCTCCCAAAAATAAATTGACAATCATTTTACAAAACAATAGCAGTAGCAATGAACTCTATTCCCACCAGTAGATAAAAAAATACAGATAATAAGGGTAAGGACCCTAACTACAGCTTATGTGGAGCACCTGATATAAGAATTTACAAGATATAATATATAAATTTAAATTTACATTAAAATTGATTTGATCTACCATTCTTCATTTCAATTGAATACTACATCCCCATATGAATTACCAAAAGATACAACATCAGCTAACATATTTGAAACTAAAATAATAATTTATAATGCTTCCCCAACCATAAAATTTTTCACAATTAAAATGAACAAATATAATAGTTACATAAATTAAAGAGGTAGCAATTTAAAGTAAACAAGTTTGTAAGCATGGAATAAAAGTTCTATATAACTTCAATATCAAAAAACTTTAAATCTATAGTAATAAAGTAGTTTTAACATTTCATCCTAACATGTCAAAATAATTAAAAAAGGATGTAATTGAAAATAATAACATTTGCTAGTAAAAAAACCATTAGAGTGTGAAACCATCAATTAATTGCAAATTCATATTTCTGAGGATTTATTAGAATAATTCACAAACGTGGACACATAGTCTATGAGGGTAAATAATTAAATGTGGCTTATACCATGAAGACAAACGTGGACACACAGTCCACGAGGGTAAGTAACCAAACACAGTTTGAGCTACAAAACAAACATAGACACACAGTTCATGAGGGTAAGGCTAACCAAACGTGGCTTGAAGCCACAAAACAAATGCGAGTATAAGGCATGTGAATAATAAACATGAGAATGGAGCTCATAAAAATCAAACTAGCTAGTCATTGACCGTGGCACACTGAGGGCTAACAGAATTTTCATTAGCAATCAGTGTCCTGAATAAAATTTCGTTTAAATTCATTTTCAAACATGCGAGAAAATTATCAATAAAAAAATACAGTTTTCATTTTTAAAGTCAAACTTACATGAATAGCTTTGAGCATTGAAAACTTGCAAAAATAAAATTTCATGACTACTATCCATATTTGGCATTTATTGACTAATCCAAAAATTATTGAAGTTGATAAAAGTAGTTTCATCAATTTTGAAAGTATCCTTCATAAGAAAAACATATACACAAGCCATAATTCCAATATCAGTCAACATCTCTTTAAAATTTCTAGGATAAAAATAATTTAATTAACAAAGTATTACATAATAAAATTGTATTTAAATGGTAAATAATAATAATAATAATAATTTTGGAAATAAAATTTTATTACTAAATCGATTGGGACACTATCCACTTACCATTAGTAACCTTAAGGTTCCAAACTCACTTCTAACAATTCCGATCAAGCTTCCTTCCTTTCAAACACTCTATGATAGATAATAGGATCTTAATGGACTTTTTCTTTTAAGTCAACAAATTCCTTTTTAAAAGATCTTACTCAACCAGAATTAACTATAATAATTTTTAAGTCTTAGGACCATAATGCACATTTAAATGTTTCTTCATGACACTCGTCCAAAGTTAATGAATCAATTTAAAATTTAATCTCTTCTTAAGCTTTTTGTCCCACAACTAATATTCAACATTCTAAACTATTCAATAGAATATTGTGACCTTTAATTCTCTTGTCCAACAATTTCCAATATCCAAGTATAACATCTTAAACAATAATATATCTTATAAATTATCAACCCATATATCCCTTAAGAATCCACAACTTAGTTTAGACCTCAATAACTTCTTAGATATATCCCTTCACAAAATCAATCTATTTTTTTTTTTTTTACAAACAAACAATGAACAAGCCAATTACAATATTATGGATACATAATCAAGCAAAAATTCTCTAAACATTAATTCTCAAGCTAATACCAAACCATTTCCCCTTCAATCTCATTTTCCACAAATTATAACATTAATATTGAGCCAACCCAATTTCAATCCAGAAAAATAATTAAAAGAAAATTAAATCTAATTCCACCTTCTCCCACGGTACAAACAGGAGTGAATTTATCTATCAAGAATCATGTTCTTAAAATTTAATTTTTAGCTTGTTTAGGTCCCATTGCTTCTCTTATTCATGCACAAGACTAGCAAAGAGGAAGAGATTGAGAGATCCTTACCTCAGTTCACGATGGCAGTAGCAAAAGAGAGAGAGAGTAACAATTGCACGAACTTGAAGGAAGAAGAAGGAAGTCTGACCAAAGTGGGAGAGCAACTTCAGCACTTACATCAGGGGAAGACAATGAAACAAGAGAACAACACAGTGAACACGAACAGAAGAGGAAGCACAGTGGCCGACAATAATGCAGTGATAGAGGAAGGAGAAGATGTTGTTGCATGAAGGAGAAGGAAGAAGAAGGATGAGTTCCACTCACCAACACCTAGGCGATACCAACGAGGAAGAGAGAAGAATGGATCGATAGTGAAGCATGAACAGGGAGAGAACGGACTAGCTTTAGACGTCTTCCTTGTGGCAGCAAACTTCCAGCAAACTGGGCAGCCAAGCCGGTGACCAATAATGAAGCAAAGAGGAATGAAGAGATGAGTTCTAAGCTCCCCCTGTCATAAGTACAGAGATGGAATAGAAGGGGGGAGGGTCTGCAACACGAAACAGGGGAGAAGAAAAAACCAGTGATGCAAAACAAGACACATGAAAAGGGAGAAGGATCTGCCGCTTCAACACGGAGAGAAAGAGCAGAGGAGGATTCAGCAGAGTGTTCTCTCTCTCACTAATTCTGGAGCATTCAATAGTAGAGTAGAAGATATATGTCGGTGAAAAATCAAACAGAGAAATTCCGTTCCTCTGTTTTTAGTACAAAGGAGAGAATAAAATATGAACATAAAAATAATTAGACAAATTATAAAAAGGAGACAGAAAAAATTACATAAAGGAATACAAAATTTTCTTATAATTTAAAATTAAATAAAACTAAACTTTTATTTAGTAGATTTCAAACAATAGACCTTTAGAAAATAGAATTAAGAATTCAAAATTTAAAATTTAAAATGATAAAAAATTTACTGGTGTAGGTTTCAATAAACTATCACTCTTCACTTGCTATAAAATTAAAACAATTAAATAAAATATCAATTTAGAGATAAATTTATTTAATTTTAAACTTAAGGTCATTATAGGTCCCTTCTCTTCTCCACGCTTGACTCTTCTTTGTCTCTTTCTCCTTCTATTTCATGAGTTGCTCCACGTCTCAATTAATTAGAATTTTGCACCATGTATCACTGCTCATCCATCCTCCACTGCGGCATGTGGCACATTGAGGAAAGTCCTATTATAGGCACACGCTCTGCACTAAGACCTCACTGTTTCACTCACTGTCCTAAGGAGTCAATATAATATTCCACTACCTAAAATACTAATTTTACGTTAAATCACTAATTTATTCTGTAATCAGTCATTAATGTAGAATTAAAAATTTGAGATGTTACAGTGAAAGCCTTGGATTTTTTGTGCCATTCTTTGTAGAGGATGGAGCAATTTTTGGATAATTAGAATTGCCTCTTTTAGTTCTTGTTTGATAGGTCATTTGACTTTCTTTTTTCCACTAACTTTCGTAACTTATTTTAAACTATGGTTTGATATTAAGTGACTTTTCAAAAAAGTTTTTCTTTGGATCCCAACATTTTAAACTATCTATTTTTAAACTATTAGGTTGTGATGACTTAATTTAAGGATTTTAATTAATCATGGTTATCGCAATGGTGTGTTAGAGTGTTGTTTTTGTAATGTCAAGGCAGACATTACAATCGAGTATCAGTTTCACGTGTTTCAAGACTAGTATACGATGACTAATGTATTTGTTTGTGTTATTTGTTGCATTCATGTGTAGAATTTGGCATATATATTTGTTACACTTAACTTTACTTTGTATAATTGTTTACTTTGTCCACTCACTCTTTTTGTGATTTCCTTTATCCTTAGGAGGGGAGAGAGGATGGCAAGAAGATGATCAGCCAAAACTACTATTGGTGGTAAGCTATCTAACAAGAATGTGGTACCGGAAATAAATGAGCCACTACTAAATAATTATATTCTAGAAATAAAGAATTTGATGCAAGAAATCTGTAACTCGATGCAGGGATAAGGTACACCCAAAAATGAAAGGGCAAGAGGAGACAATAGACTATTGACAATGAAGAGGATATGCATAAGGAGGAAGAAGAAGCATATGAAGAGAGTACATCTAAGCAATTTAGGGCTATGGGTGGCAGTGGTTCACAGAATTCCATGGACCGAGCTTGGAAGAGCTTCTCACAATTTCATCCACCTACTTTTGAATGGACAATGAAAGAGAGTAAAGATAAAGAGTGGCTTGAACAGATTGAGATCATCTTTGAGCTGGTGCCTTGCTTTGAGGAGCAGAAGGTGACTTTGGCTTCAGTGTTATTTATGAAAGAGGCCAAACATTAGTGGAAGTCAGTGAGGTCGATAGGAGGAGTCAAATGGACTTGGGTATACACTACTACAGAAAAGTGTATAATTGACGCCCTATAATTGATGTTTATTTGAAAAAAATGACAAATAAAAAAGGCGGAGAATACTTGATGGTTTTTACGAAATAAGCATCAAATATTCAGGCAGATACTTGATAGTTATTTAAAGATAATCGTCAAGTGTATATATTTGACATTTTTTATAAATAATTGTAATATAAACCTAAAATTTATACGTTGGTCTTCAATAAACAAATGCAAATTAATAGTAGAAAAAAATTAAATTTTTTCACATACTTGACGCTTGTTTTGAAATAACCGTCAAGTTTGTCTGCCATATACTTGACGGTAGTTTTAAAAGAAGCGTCAAATATGTAATACTTGACGGTTATTTCATAATAACCATCAAGTATTGTCATTTAAATTCCCTCCAAATTTCTTTTTTGCTCTCCATTTTTACAAATCTTTCATCATTAGAAACAAATCCAGAGCCATTGAAACCCATATTTTGTCACTCTAACTGCCAAAAAATACATTTTCGATCTCAATTCTTGAGGGGTTTTTGATTCTTGGCCTCCATAAGTCTCGTGGGCACTCATTCGTTTGGATTCTCGATCTCTATCACTCTGCAACACACTCTCATCTCTGTTTTTCTGCACAGTCGGTGTTCCCTCTTCTTGTTGAGGTAGGTTCTTGCTTTCCCAATCATTAATCTTCATTTTGAATGTATGGGTTATTGATTTTGATTTTAATACACAATAAATAGTTTCTGTGTTTCTTATTTTGATCTACATTGTTGTTCTTCTTAGTAAGTGTTTGAAGTTTTGAGTTTTTGGGTGCTTAATTATTGAATTAATGGATCATCCAATTATTTTGCTGATATGAGGAGATTCATTAAGGATATGAAAATACTATACCACCTAATTACCTTGTTTTTAAGTTCTAAATATTTGTTCTGGAATTGATTGATTAATTTAGATTTATATTCCTTGAGTTGTCAATTTTTAACATTACTAGTTTTTTAATTGATTGAGAATTGGCTTATGAAAAAATATTTTTAAGATTTTAAATTGATATTTATATAGTGTTTGATGTGGTTTAATATGATTTTAATTAAAATTGGGTTTCTTATTAATGTTGTTATTATTGTTGTTGGATCATATATAGTCTCATTATAGATAACTTGATTTTTCTAAAGGCATAAAGACCTGATAATACTCATTTTAAGCCGTTATATATACTATCAATTTTTTTAAATTATTCTTGAATATAACTTTATGTGATTGTTGTTGTGGATGCTGCTGTTGTTGTCTTTTAGATTAATAAAGAGAGGGGATAAAGCTTGGAAAACTCTCTTTTTCAAGTCATTATGCAGCCGAAATTATTTCAATAGCTAGCATTAAAATATAATTATTAGTTTTAAACAAGATTAAAGAGGGAATGTGCAAACATGTGGTTAGTGACTTATTGACTGATTGATTTTTGTATCTAATTCTCCCACTATCTAGGAGTAATCAAAGTCACTAATCATATTTCTCTCTTAATCTTTCGAGGAATTATGGATAAGGAATGGATTTCTGCCAATCGTCTATCCAAGAAATATTAGGATGGGGTGGCAAATTTTGTTAAGCTTGCAGTTAAGCATGCGGAGGATCCTACTAGGATTGTTTGCCCATGTTTAAAGTGCAGTCTTGTGAAGTGGGTTGGTCCAGATACTTGTGAAAAACACTTAGTGATTAATGGGATGGATCAAAGTTACAAGTGTTGGACAATGCATGGATAGACAAGAGATGATATTAGTTGTAACTAGAAGCATAGTGAAAGTTGTGCATCATCTCCTAATGATTTTGACACATGCACACTTCAGGAAGATTGTCTTGAATAGATGGCCAAAGCAGTTGAAGAGGACCTCGAGGATTGTTCAAAAATGTTTGAGAAGTCAAAAAGTGATGCAGAGACACCATTGTATGCTAGTTGTAGTGCATCAAAGTTGTCAGCAGTGTTAAAATTGTACAACATGAAGGTAAAACATGGATGGAGTGATACGAGCTTTACTTAGTTGCTTGAGTATTTGAAAGTATAATTACTTCCTAAGGAAAATGAGCTTCCCTGTCAAACATATGACGTAAAACAAGTATTGCGATCAATTGGAATGAGTTATGAAAAGATACACTCATGCCCTAATGATTGCCTTTTATTTTGGAATGAATATACATCATTAACCGAGTGTTCGAAGTATAATGCCTCACACTACAAGCAGAATGGATCAAGTCCTGTAAAGGTATTATGGTATTTTCCAATCGTGCCTAGATTTAGACGCATGTATAGCAGTACAGAAATTATGAAATGCTTAGCATGGCATGCGGATGAAAAGATAAAAGATGGCATGCTTTATCATGCTGTTGATTCTCCACAATGGAAAAAGATTAATTATGAGTACCCTAAATTTGGGGAAGAGAGTAGAAATTTATGCCTTACGTTATCTCCCGACGGGATGAATCCTTATAGGATTCAAAGTAGTAGCCACAGCACTTGGCCATTCATTTTGGTGGTTTATAACCTTCCTCCATGGCTTTGCATGAAATGCAAGTATATGATGTTGTCCATGCTAATTGCGGGACCCAAGCAACCTAGGAATGACATAGACATATATTTGGCTCCTCTAATTGATGACTTGAGGATCATGTGGGAGTTAGGTATAGAGGTATATGATGGGTATAAAGAAGAAAGATTTAATTTAAGAGCTATGCTCTTCAGTACAATCAATGACTTTCTTGCTTATGGTAATCTGTCAGGATATAGCATTAAAGGGCAACTTGGATGCCCTATTTGCGAAGAGGGAACACATTCTATGAGGCTTTAACATGGGATGAAGAATGTTTACCTCAGGCACCATAGGTTTTACACCTTGAACATTATTATCGGTGGTTGAGAAAAATGTTCAACGGAAATCCAGAAGAAGGTAAGACACCTTTACCGTTAATTGGTGATGAGTTGTTTGAGAAGATTAAGGATTTGAATATTGAATTTGGCAAACCATTTGCAAGGCACCTTGGGACAACCAGATGGAAGAAGAGATCTATTTTCTTTGAACTCTCTTATTGGACCACCTTGGATGTTCGACATTTTCTTGATGTCATGCATATTGAGAAAAATGTCTGTGAGAGTCTTATTGGGACTTTACTCCAAGTGTCAGGAAAAATAAAAGATGACATAAAAGCAAGGTTGGACATGGTTTCTTTAGGAATAAGAGAAGAATTAGCACCCCAAGATAAGGGGAACCGTATCTTTCTCCCTCCGGCAGCTTATACGCTATTTAAGAAAGAGAAAACTGCATTTTGTGAGTTCCTTAAAGTTCCTGAGGGTTACTCTTCAAACATAAAAATATTGTATCAATGAAAGATTTGAAGTTGAAAGGCTTAAAGTCTCACAATTGCCATGTTTTAATGGAGGATTTCATTCCAGTTGCTATACGTACAAATTTACCCCCTAAAAGTACAAGGGACAATCATTAAGTAATGTTTGTTTTTCAAGTCCATTTGCAGTAAAGTGATTAAACCATATAACTTGCCAAGGTTGCAAGCTCGAATTGTATTAATACTGTGTGAGCTTGAGATGTATTTTCCACTGACATTCTTTGATATTATGATCCACCTAACTGTTTACTTGGTTAAGGTGGTTCAAATGTGTGGGCCTGCTTATTTAAGATGGATGTATCCTATTGAGCACTATATGAAGATTTTGAAAGGCTATGTGAAAAATTAAAGTTGACTGGAGGGTTGTATTGTTGAACAGTATATTTGTAAAGAGGCTGTTGACTTTTGTACTAAGTACCTGAGTCATATTAGCTATGTTGGGCTTCCAAAGTCTCAACATATAGGTAGAATAAGTGGAGAGGGGATCATAGGAAACAAAGTCATTACTATGTCAAGTGTACAGTGGGAGCAAGCCCACCTATATGTGTTGCACAACACTGAAGAGGTTGAAGAGTATGTAGACAAGCATATGGTTGAACTTAGGAAGGACAATCTCAATAAATCATAAAATTGGTATGCTAGGGAACACAATAAAACTTTTACAAGATGGTTTAAGGAGCACATTCTTCAAATGTTAAATATTGATTCCAATTCAGTTTCTAAAAAATTGAGATGGTTAGCTAACGGTCTAAGTAGACAATCCATTTCTTACACTACTTACGTTGTCAATGGATACAAATGTTATACAAGGGAGCAAGATGATAGGAGCACAATGCAAAATAGTGGTGTAACTCTTGTAGCTCATTCCATGCATATTTCCAGCACTAAGGATAAAAATCCTATCTATGCAAACATGTCATACTTTGGTGTAATTGAGCATATATGGGATTTAGATTATATATCCTTTTGAGTTTCAGTCTTTGGGTGCAAGTGGATTGATTGAAAAAATGGCTTGAAATTTGATTATCAATTTAGATTTGTACAAGTCAATTTGAACAAGGAAGGGTATAAGGATGAGCCTTTTATTTTAGCGCAACAAGCCAAACAAGTGTTTTATGTCTCGGACCCTACTAATAAGGGGTGGTCTATTCTTATGTTACATGAAAAAATAAATGAAAATGTAGTAATTAAAGATGACCCATTTGAAGGGACATCAAATCAAAGTAACGACACTGCTGATGAAGCTCTATACATGAGAAATGATCACAATGAAGGCATTTGGATTTTAAAAAGGGGTAAATTATTTCAGCATAAGAAGAAAATATTTCAAGGAGGGGGAAGTAAAAAATCAAAGTCAAGGAAACGAAAAAGAGCAACTTGAACATATAACCTTTGAATTAATTATGCCATTTTTTTTCATGCTTGAATTAGTATAATTGAGTAATATTTGAATTAATTATGCCATTTTTTTCATGTTTGAATTAGTATAATTGATTAATATTTGAATTAATTATGTTATTTTTGTTTCATGTTTGAATTAATATAGTCGATTATATTTGAATTAATTATGGTTGATTAATTTTTTGAATTAATCATGGTTGATTAATTTTGGAATTTTATTGTGTTACAGGTAAATGGCTTCAGATTCTGAGTCTACTAAAATCCCTCTATCATATCTCACTACAACTTCTACTGATGCTCTGTCGTCACAAAAAAAAAAAATTGGAGCAGGAATATAACAATATCCAGTGAGGCCTGACAATAATGGAAGAAGTCACAAAAATAAGAGCTGCAGGGAAAAAAATAGCAGTGCAATGGAACAAGAAAGGCCAAGCCATCAAATATGTAAAGTTTATAAGTTATATTGGGGTTGTGGCAAAGACAACTGTACCTATCACACAGAAATCATGGCGTAAAGTTGATCAAGCCACGAAGGACATTGTTTGGGAGACTGTATCTGTAAGTTACATTTGACTAAGTTATATTCTATTATAATATTTTAAATTGATGCACCTAACATATTTATTTTATTTTGCAGTCAGGATTTGAAATAGACGAGAGCAAGAAGGATTTTGTCCTTTAAAAGGCTGGGAGGGCATTATGGTCTTTTAGACATTTTATTACACAAAAATATTTGAAAGACCCTGATGCTGAATTTGTAGCCCAAGTTCCTCCCCTATTACAGCCTTTAGTAAAGCAAGAAGATTGGGATGCTTTTGTTGTCTCTCGGCACGAGAAGGAATTTAAGGTATTTATGTTTCTAAAATTTAAATTTTAATGCCTTTTATTGAATGTATCTATGTGTGCTAACAGGATATTTTTGTTATTGATTAAAGGAACTGAGTGCCCAATATAAAGAGAGAGTGGCCAAGAATGAATACCCTTACAGAGCAGGGAGGTTAGGGTATGCAGGCATAGAGCAGAAAGAAGTGGAGGCTGAGGGATCGAATGTTACCATATCCTACCAAAGACTCTGGGCATTGGCACGAACAAATAAAGATGGAGTGATTGACAACCCTCGTGTGAAAGAGGTTACTGAAAAAATTGTAAGTGTTATTCTTATCTATCAATTAATAAATGATTATTAAAATGCATACTAATTAGCTCTACTTTTCACAGGATTCCCTCTCTCAAGAAGTATCATAGGGCAAGCTTCCTGAGCATGAGGATATCTTAGCAAGAGTGTTGGGGACCCCTGACCACCCTGGTCGTGTTAAGGGTGTCAGCTTCGGTGTTACAAAGAAGCAATACTTTGGCAAGATTAAGAAGTGAATATCGGCTTCTTCATCTGAGGTCTAAGAGTTAAGAGAAGAGTAAGCTGTTATAAAGCAATAGCTAGAAGCCCAGGCGAAGTTAATTGACATGCTATTAAAGGGGCAGATCCCTAGGAGGCTTTTGGCTGACGTTAGCCCCAACAAAAAAGATAGCTGCACAGTCCCTTCAGAAAAAATACCCGAGGTAATGTATTTTCTCTTCTAAATTTGCTTAACTAATTTTTTATCTAAACAACTGACATTCTCATTTATTTAGGGCGAGAATGACTGCAGCTGTTTAGCAGATGATCTGTCATACAAAGTAGTTGCAACGGGACGTGTGTATAATATTGCCGGGGACACAATCCATAACCTTTCCCTCCCGCCCGATTGCATTAGGGTTTCCTTACTTGTTGCAATCGACCCCAAGTATCCATTACCTTATCCTACTGATGAGATGCAGACGGCAGAAGATACGTTAGGGAGCTTTGTTGCATGGCCCAGCCACCTTGTTATGGTTGGTACACCAAAGCCGACAAAGGACCTAAAGCCGCCAAAGGACCTCTTGCCAACAAAGAAAAAGGTATATATGATTTATATAATTATTTAAAATCTTTAATATATATATATATATATATATGTCTAACTTTTTCATTGTATAGCCAAGGGGAAAAAGAAAATTGAAGGGCAAGGTGTCGGGTTATACTAAAGAGTCAGCCACGGTTTTGCAACATGCAGTGCCTATGCCTGTTGTAGAAAACAAATTCATGAGTCTCTTGAGACCTATGCTTAAGCTACGAGGATGATTCGTCAAGTGCCGATTGGGGATATCATTAATTTTGACGATGGGCTATTTGGTAGAGCATCATTTGAAGTTGTTCAGGATGAAATTTTGAATGAAATCCTCAAGCATGATATGGCGAGCACTAGTTTGATGACTTTCTACATGAGGTAATTCTTCAACATTTATTAGTTAATTTCTTGAATTATTTATGTGTGTGAGTATGCAAGCATATTAGCTTATATATTTTTTTACCCAAGTCACCTTTATAACTCATTCGTGGTTCCTAGTGGTCTCAAGTCAAAGATCAAGCTAGTTAATCCTCATGATGTCTCTCCCCACAATAATATTACAAAGGAAGCCCTTGAAAATCAAGCAAGAATGCTTTTGGATCAATTTCAAGAAGGGGGAGTAGCGAAGGATACTTTATTTCTTGCTCCTTACTGCCAAGGGTGAGTTGTTAATATTTGTTACAAGTAAATATTTTTTTATATTTATTTGTTTGGTAATATGTGCTGTTTCTTGTTAGGGGACACTAGATGCTTATTGTGGTTAATCCCGTTGCTCCAAAAATATGGTATCTCGATCCTCTTAATGGAGAGCTAAGCAACAGGGAAGATATGGTGGTACTTTTTAATGAATAAGTTAGATTTTTTACTTATTATTTCTTTTTATTTTTTTTTTCATTTATATATATTTCTCACATTCATTTCATAATTCCTTCTTAAAGCTGTGGTGTTGTATCGTACTGCAACCGACATGACTGTGTCCCCTAAGATGAGGGCATTCGAATCTTCAGAGAAATGGGTCACTGTTAAGGTATTCATTCAATTGGTCAAGTTTTTAATCAAGAAATTGTCTCATTATATTTTACAATGTCATTGATATGTGTTTTTTTACAGTGTCCATTCCAGCCAGATCAGAGTAATGACTGTGGTTATTGCTTGATGAAGTTTATGAAGGACATTATCACTCATGCCCCTACCACATTATCTAACAAGGTATATATATAAAATTTAATTACACTTTAATTATAAATTTTAAACAATTTCAATTCGCTACCTATTAACTTGAAATTGTTGTGACTATTTGCTTACAGTACTTCAAGGACATCTATTGCGTTCGTTATATGGCTGCACATGTAGAAGAGGTCTTTGAAGAGGTGGCCCAATGTGTTTTCAATATGTGGGTAGCAACAGTAGTTAAGCCAGTACAATAGTTAGTTACATTTATATACACATTTTTTGGGCCAATTTTTATGGGATAGGCCACTTAGTTTTGAAACATTAGTTTGCAAATAAGTTGAGCATAGAATTTTTAGATTTTAAGGTTAAATGTATAGGAATTTTTATGTTAATTAGATAGGAGATATTATTATAAACATTCATTATATTGCATTATTTTCATTATTGGCTGACTGTTTTTTTATCTTTATCTGTTCTTTATATAGGGGGCTGCTTTAAAAGCAGCCACCATATTTAAAAAATTATGCCATGAATACTTGATGGTTATTTCAAAATAATCGTCAAGTATCAATATAGTTGACGCTTGTTTCAAAACAAGCATCAAGTATTTGTAAATACTTGATGGTTGTAAGAAAACAAGCGTCAAGTGTTTATGGCCAAATGAACTAGCAGGTTTTGGCCATAAATACTTAACGCTTGTTTCCTTATAATTGTCAAGTATTTACAAGCATCAAGTATTTATTCTGGAAAGTGCATATTTAGTTCATATACTTGACAGTTTTTTTTCAAATAACCGTCAAGTATAAGATTAATACTTGATGGTTTTTAACCGTCAAGTATTATTTCTTTAATATATGTCGCACCCTTACTTGACAGTTAAAAATCGTCAAGTATTGTGAAAAATAAGCATCAAATATGGGTATTTTCTATGGTAGTGGTAGAGTCTAAATTACGGTTCTTTAATTTTTATTTCCCAGTAGCCTTTAGAGCTAAGAAAAGGCCAAGTTTCATGAGTTCAAGGGAACTTAGATGAAGAGGCTTTCATATCAAAGTTCAACCAATTATCTAAGTACTCTACTTATTATGGCAAATGATGATTTCAAGTAGAAAGCAGAGAGGCTATAGGCAACAAGTTGAGAAGATAAGGCAGAAATATAGGCAATAGTTGGCATTATTTGAAATCACCTCATATGGTGAAATGTGCAACAAGTTGAGAATAGCGGCGAGAAAGGGTAGAGAGGCAAAGAGAGAAAAGAGAAGAGGTAGTCAGAGAAGATTCTTAAAGTCTCTTGGCCCTATTGGAAGGGTGAGCAAGAGATCTAATTTTAGTTCCAATAGTTATGGGAGCTTTGGGAAGAAGAAGATGTTTTAAAAGGGATCTCAATCCCGAGGATCATTATAGAGGAGCGGTGGACCTAAGAATAGTGTTGAAGATTCATAGCCATCTCAACAGGCTTCTACTATTCTTAGAAAGGTGTCTGCATTGCCGATGCATCTCCAAATCTGATTAGAGTAAGATCTCTTTGCATGGCTATGATATTGATGTTTTCTTTGACTCGGGTGCTACCCATTCCTATAAATTTGATGATTTTGTGTTAAGATTGAAATTGTCTCCTCATACCTTGCCTTATGTGATTAATGTGTCTATACTAGTGAGTTTCTATAAAGACTGACCATGCCTGTTTGGGTGTTGATCTAAAGTTTAAAATAAGTCGACTACCATTGATTTGATTTATTTACCTATGATTGAAATTGATGTAGTAGTGGGTATGGACTAGTTGTCAACAAACAATAAGACGCTAGACTATGCAAGAAAGATGATATCTTTACTTGTATACATTGCACCTACAATAAAATCCAGTCAGTCAAGATTCTTATCTATGATGCAAGTAAAAAAGTGTATTCAATAGGGTTATCAGGCTTACAAGGTTTTTTTTTTGTTCATGTTGCCTATTACAAAGGAATTAGGAGAATAGAGGTGGTGAATGAATTCTTTGAAGTTGTCTTCAAAGAAGTATTTAGATTACTACTTGAACGAGAGGTGGAGTTTTCAATTAACCTTGTGCCTGAAATAAAATCCATATCAAAGGCTCCTTATCAGATGTATCTATCTAAATTGACTAAACTGAAGAAGTAGCTTAAAGGGTTTCATAAGACTGAGTATGTCTTGGTAGGGACCATCAGTACTATTTGTAAAGAAGAAGGATAGGGGTATAAGACTATGTATCAATTACAAATAGCTAAACAAGGTAATTGTGAAGAATAAGTATTCATGATTTAGGATTGATAATCTTTTAGATCAATTGGTTAGAGTTGCTATATTTTGTAAGATTGATTTATGATCAGGTTACTCTCAGCTATGAGTTGTTAGGATAGGCTAGCACCCAAAAGGGGGTGAATTAGGTGACACTTAAAACTTTTTAAAACTTGAAAAGAGTGAAGAACTAAAGTATGAAGGAAGAAAATGAAACACATGAGTTTTGTACTGGTTCAGCCACAAACTTGGCCTACATCCAGTCCTCAAGATCACACTTAAAATTTTTAACTAAAATCATAAGCTTCAATGGGTGCTTGCCTCCATAATATAACACTCAAGACTAAACTTATCTTTATTTACTTAACAAACCTTGCTACAATCTAGCAAGTTATTATAAACACTTGAAAAATTTGTTTTCGAGATTTTTGAAAAAAATAAGATAAGCTTTTGTAGAAAACTCTTTTAAAAAGTAGATAAAAATACGATTGAAAGTTTAAGAGCTTTTCACAATTCTTTCAAGAATAATGAATGAATGCTATATATAAAAGTACAATTTGAAAGCTCTTTTGAATGCACAAATGATAATTTGTTTGCTTAAGCATTATTAATTCTAGTTTTGGTTCAAAATGAATCACTTATACATTTTTACAAATAAAAGACTATTGGAACAGTGATTCTATCCATTGGTGCATTTTCTTATAAGTGACTGGTATAATTACTCATGAATTTACACTGGAATTGCTCCAAGAAATTGTATGTGATAAATCACGCATGAACATCTTGTTCTCTCACGTGTGGTTTTACGCTTCTGAATAATAATCTAGTTCTATGTGCCAAATCATGCGTGGTACCATATTACTCTCTCATGTGGTTTTGCACTTATGAATATACTCATATATCAAAGTGCTTAAACTTGCGGGTGCATCATTAGCTCTCACGTATGGTTTTGCATATAAGAAACTATCATCAGTTCTGTGTGACAAATGTGGAACCTCTTCTCTCTCACATGTAAAATGGCTGGCAAAATGTTAAAGCCATTTTATGTGATTAAAACTCATGTGAAACTACAATGTTATCATGTGTGAAATTGCAAGCATTAAAGCACAAATTTGTCTAGTGCATTTTCATGAGTGGAACTACCCATAACTCAAGTAAGATTTTGCATGATTAAGAGATATAGATTTGTGAATCAATGATTATACATGTGAATAATTTTAGCTTGACTTGAGAAGACTCAAGACTCAACAAGGCAAAATGAGATTGTGAAACAAGTGACAAATTACACGTGGCTATCATCAGTCTCACACATGGTTTTGCACTTTGACATAATGTAATAAAGCATAGATGCTAAAACTTGCATGAACAACAAAGGCTTTCATGGATGGTTTTGCATGCAGAACCAAAGCTTAAAGCATCACATAATACAAGCGCTTAATCACGTGTGAAGTACTTCTACACTCTCGCTTGATCTAGCAATCAGTGTGCCTAAATTGAAAAACTTGTGAGTGATTTACAGAATCACGTGTGATTCTGCCTCTCACAATGCAAACAGCTTTTATGAAATTCAATATGCAAGAAGAACATTGTTTGCAAGCTTTAACATACTTAGATGAGTATTAATGCATATAAATGAGACATATGATGCATTCATTTTATGATTATGAAAAGTAATTAAGTTCTCTAAATTTTCACATTGAATCTAAAAGAATTTAAATAACTTATCCTAAACTTTTTCATCTTCTCTTGATTTTTCATACTCTTGAGATTTTGTCTTCATCTATAATTATTTATATCTACATACATAACAAATACCTCTTCTCTTGATTTTGTAATCATCAAAACATATGATCCAACATGTGTTAGAGTTGAGGTGTGCTGAAAATTTCCTTTTGCACAAGATATGGCTACTAGGAGTTCCTGGTGATGCCGTTTCAATTGAAAAATGCTCCAGTGGTGTCTATGGACTATATAAACAGATCTTCCATCCTTACCATGATAAGTTTATGATGGTATTCATAGATGACATTTTGATCTACGCAAGAGATGAAGAGGAACATGTGAAGTATCTCTGTACTATCCTATAGCTTTTAAAGGACAATAAGTTATATGCCAAGCTTAGAAAATGTGAGTTTTGGCTAAGGGAAGAGAGATTTTTGGGCCATGTTTTGTTAGTAGATAGGATTGTAGTGGATCTGCACAAAATAGATGTCGTTTTGAAATGGGAACCACCTACCTTGGTGATAGAGATCAAAAGTTTTTTACAGTTAGTTGAGTACTATTAGTGATTCATTTAAGGGTTTTCATAGATTGTGTCCCTATTGACCAAGTTAACATGAAAGGATAAGCTATATGTGTGGACTAATAAGTGTGAATTGGCATTTTAAGAGTTGAAGAAGAAGTTGATGACTACTCTAATGCTTATCATCCCTGATCCTTGCCTATCATATGTGGTTTGATTTATATTATATAGATGCCTCATTGAAGGGCTTTAGGTGCATTCTGATGCTGGATGAGTGGGCTGTTGCTTAAGCCTCAGGACAATTGAGACCATATAAGAAGAATTTCCTGACTTATGACCTAGAATTGGCAGCAATGGTTTTTTCTTTGAAGACATGACGACATTATCTATATGGCTTTGTCTTTGAGGTGTTCAATAACTATAAGTGTAACACCCTAAAATTTTTTTCCTAAAACAATTAACTCAAAGAAAAGTGGTACTATGATAAACAAAAGTCAACGTATCCTATATATATATATATATATTTGAAACAATTTTGTAACTAAAAACAATACCATGATAGGAAATGATAAAACATAGCCTTATAAAATATTTCACCTTTTAAAATAACAACCATGATAGAAAAGATTAAGCTAGATAAATAAGTACTATTATAGTAAGTGGAATTTAACTTCTTAAGTTATCATTTCTAAAATTTGGGATCCCAAGCATTTAAAAATAATATAACTGTGAAAGGCCCAAAAGATTCCTTTTAAAATTAAGAACATGATAAACACAATAGAATAGGAAAAATTAGAAATAGTTATGCATTTTAAAATCTTATAATCACTTATCAATCTTTTCAAATAGAACAAAATAATTTTTGGTACTACTAATACACATTTACAATCATAGTTAGGTTACAGTCACCTAACACAATTTATATTAATAAAGCAAATACAAAAACAAGTAACAATTGGCTTAGGTTTTCACAATACAACATGTCAAGTATATTTTTAACCTCTCACATGTCATTAGGATGAAATCACATTTTTCCAACCTTATACTCCCAACAAGTGCCAACCATAAACCTACAACCAAAATAGATAGCTTAATTAATTTTTAAAACAAGTCCATTATATAGCCCAATAATCATGCCATTTCAAACCATCCAAAATAAACCAAATATCAAAGTTACAGTTATCCAAAGTAGAAATAGTTTGAAGGACATGATTATAATGTTACATTTATATAATTATCAATAAAAAAAAAGCCTTAGCATTGGCAATATAATGCATTAAAAATCATAAATCAAAATACCCAAAAGAGACAGTGGATATATGCCACTAAGCCTCAGGGACTCCTCCATACGCCACTCGTGGCTTTTCTCCTGAAAATTGTTAACCACATAATGAGACTTAAAAGTCTCAATGACCAGTGCCAATTTATATCAGTGTATACAAATCGATGTAAAAGGTTGTTAGAAATCTTAGTAGGAGACCATGTGTTCTTGAGGGTCACATCGATGATTGTCATTAGGAAATGAATAAAAGCTAAGAAATTGACTCTGAGGTTTATTGGTCCCTTTGAGATTTTAGAGAAATTGGGACCTATGGCCTATCAAATTGCTTTACCTTCTAGTTTGTTGGGTGTTCACAATCTTTTTTACGTGAATCATCTCAAGAAATATCAACCAGATCCTTCTCATGTTATTGAGTCAGAAGATGTGAAACTTTAGGAAAATCTGACATATAGAATTGAACCACAGTGGATTATGGATGTGAAAGAATGACAATTAAGGAATAAGACTATTCATTTGGTTGAAGTCTTTTGGAAAGGCATGACTCTCAGTGATGTGACTTGTGTAACATCCTAGATTTCACACTTTAAAATTTCAAGTGTTTAGTGCAACCTCTCCCAATATCTGCTAGACATTAGGAGGGGTTAACCTAATCACCATATTTACATACCAAACTATACTCAAAAAATTTATTTGAAAAGCTTGGGACCCAAGACTTGTTTTACAAATCATCAAAATCCTTAACACATCAAAGTAAAGCACAGCAGAAGATAAAGATATGCATTCAACACACTTAAATCATGGTTTAAAATGATGGAGAAAAGGCCAAAAATTAGGCCATGCACTACTACGTGCATCATATGAGTCACAGTATGTGACATAGAGCCATAGGCACCCCTTTTCTGTGCTATGAGCCATGACAAAACGAGCAATGCATCGTGCTACACATGCCAGAAATTTCTACTATAATAGATCACAGAGCAAACTTTTAACATGTGATGTTTCCATATATGATGTCCGATCAAAGTAGTTCAAGTGCTCACACAAAGCTTATTTCATAAGATAACTAATGAGATAGGTTTGGACATGATCTAATGGTCCAATTAAAATTTAAATACCCAGGTGCAAAAAACCTATTTTTTTAAGATTTAGGCACACCAAAGGGTTTAAATTGATCCCTTTATCTCATTAAACCACTCTGGTCTTAAAGCCAAGTCCAGAAGCATCTTATATACCAGTTGTCCATAATTGACATCATATATATACATAAATAAAGATTTGACCACTAAGTAACCTATTTACATATTGGAGGGCAATTATCAAATTTCTCCATTAAAAACATATTTGGCCAATCTTTTATATTTTTATCAAAAAATCATCACAACACATATATTCACCACAAGACACACTTATATACATTATAATCATAATCCCACATCACTCACACTTACAATTGAGTTAGAATTCACAATTTTATCACATATTTTCCATATAATCACTACTTATATAATCACAACCACTTAGCTAAATCTTAGCCCATACCACATGATTCAATATACAAGCAATGCACGTTCACCATTACAGGGCTAAGAATCCTAAAATCACCACAAGTCACATTTTCAAGCATGCAAATGAAATCCTATGGCAACTTTCTTTTACAACATTCACAATAAACTAAGTACATTATATAAACTTTGAATTCGCATGGCTTTAGTAGCACTAACTTGGTCCTGAGTCTTTCTCTTTACCTGGCTCACTACCTTGACATATAAAAATGTAACCATAAGGTGAGATAATAATCTCAGTAATAGAATAACTTATTACTACCAACTATCACAAGTAATTGTAAGAAAGTATTGCATAATATACATTTGATCATAGGCAACATCATAAGATTTACTTCATCAATTTAATATTTCAGTACTACTCACCACTTTTATAAGCATGATCGCCACCATCCAAACCTCTAAATCATCCTGACTAGAAACTATAGGCTCATCTAAGATTAATGCACACACTCATTAGTCCTAAGCTTCCCTCCAATGGTAGAGTTACTCGATCAAAGTCATTCTATCTCACTTTCAGACTATGATTTTCTCTATCACACATAATGGGGTATCGTTGGCCCCAACACTACATCACACTAATGCTGAGGAGCTTAAATCTCCAATGTTGTACCTTAGTAGGCACTAAGGAGATAAAAATTCTCCAATTGTTGAGCACTAAGGAGAATATGTTATATGGACTTTCACTACTTCTCCCTTCATATAAGCCAAATATTGATATATATAAAACCATACACATGCACACACACACACACATGTATATAATCACAAAAACATGCAATTCATAAACTCAGTTCTTTTAAAAATTAATTTCATGCATTACTTTACACATGAAAGGTCAACAACTACTAATGCATCTCTACTAGTTCCTTTTCTTACTTTACACATGAAATATACTAATCTACACATAATTGGCATAATCAATCAATTAATAAAATTGACCAAAACACTAAATTATTGCTCAAAGCTACATTTTATTACTCAATTACTTCCACTTAGCCAATTTAGGTCCATTACCACTCAATTACCACTTTTAATTACTTTTATTGATCCCATTTCATATTTACTTAATTTTCACCCCTTTTCTCCTCCTATTTAGGGCCAAATTAAGCTTATAGCTTTAAAATTTTATTGTTCAACCCCAAACTAGTCATAAAACCTTAATTTAACTCTTGAGAACCTTTTCATTACTATAGGGTAAGAAACCAACGCATTAAATTTTTTAATTTAATTTCTCTATAACTTATACTAAGAGAACTTATAGTAGAATCAAAGCTAAAGGCTATACGAGACTTACCCAATAAGCTACTAGTTAAAAATACCTTCCAAGCTTCTAATAAGCCTTGCCCAAGTAGCCTAGCCCTTCTTCTCCACTCCCTATCATGTTTCTTTACCTTTTTCTTCTATTTTTCAATAATTAACCATGACTTTTTCAACAAATTTCTATGCTATGCACTATGGCATAGTCATTTTATGTCGTAGTGAGGAAAATCCTCACCGCACATACACGCTTAGTTTTAAAACACGGTTCCTCCACCCATATCTGTTCATTCAACATCCCAAAACATCAAAACATAAGTTGTCTTTCAAAATTCTAATTACCCATTAATTACTAATGCACCTTTAATTAGTAACTAGTTTAAGGATTAAGAAATTAGGATGTTACATTTAGAAGGGAAAATTAGTAAAAATGAGTGATTTTAAATTAATGATACTTTTGGAAATGTGGTTATTGGATCTTTGGGTAGCCTTAAAAAATGGCTATGTCAGCTTGAATAGACTAGGGCATAGAAAGGGGCCCAAAATAGTATTGAGCTAGTCTATGTTGTCTGCCATATGTCGTGATAGATGGACAAAATTTATGTTTATTAGACTCATGATTTGGGTAAAAATATAGAAGACAAAGAGAAAAATGCAAGAGAGCAATGGTGAACAACTTGGGACTACTAGGGCTTAACCTTATGAGCTATTTGGAAGTATTTTAGGCAAAATTCATCCTTGGGTAAGCTTCCTACATCCCTCCCTCTCCTTTTTATTCAAATTTTTATATGATTGGGGTAACGTGGGACTTGATTTTTATTTTTCTTAGGTTGTGATGGAACCCATTACCTTAGCTAAGGTCTTGGGCAATTAAATTAAGCCTCTAAACTTAGGTTTATGGATTGTGTAATGACTTGTAGTTTTTGGTTAGGGTTTGGATGACCTTAAGTAGAATTTAGGAGTTTAAGAGTAATGTGGGTAGAAGATTGGTCTTATTAGAGTGTTTGGGTGTTAAATGAGATTAGTGGAGTGTGTTGGAAGAGTTGATGTTGTTAAAGAAAGTTTTTGGGTACAATGGGTACTCGAAATTGTGCTAAGAGGTTAATTAGAGTGTGAATTAATGATTTAATATTTAATCTTGTAAATTAAATATTGATTAGGTGTTTTTATAAGAGCAAACGCTTGTGGAACTAAGTTTTCACCACGGTAACCCTTTTAGTAAAAAAAAAGTTAAGGTAATTGGATTGTCTAAACTCTCTATTTGTATGTTTGGATAGTTATGATGTAATTATTAAAGCTAATACTCTTGTTTTGTACTAGTATATTAGTAATATAAAGGGATTATGATTTAGAAACTTTATGTGAAGTGGAATGAAAAATCATGTTTTGAATATTATGGTTTTGAAGACTAAATCCTATATTCAAGTAGAAGTATTTGTGAAATTCTATGATTTATAATGAAAATGATCATTATAGTGGAAATGATATGTTATGGTTATATGTGAAATTATTGAGCATATGTTTGGCATGATCATTATAAAAGGGTAGAAGTTCACCCTAATATGTTGTTAGGGCATTGTTTAGAAGTCCTTATGGTATGCTGGCACCATAGAGGTCCCAGTACACAGTTCTATATTTGTTTGGAAGTCTCATTACTATATGAGATAGATTGGAAATAGACACCTTGAGTATTTATAGACAAGGAGAATCTGTTGTCTATAATAGGTGAAGGCACTCTTAGGCGAGACTACCTCTTACAATTGGTAAGTTGTTAATCTAGTGACATGGATTTAGTCATATTGAGTTGTTAACCCACAAATTCAGTCGGAAGATATAAGGAGGGTATAAGGCAATGTGTTGATCATGCATATCATTTTATAACCATATGTATGTATATGTAACTTATTATATATGTTTAATATACTACTTTACATACTCACTATCCATTCTCATACACGAGTAGTTTGATTAGACTACCGACTCATCTTGTAGTTACACTTTTCAGGTGAAGGCTCCAATAGGAGCAAAGGGAAGGAAGGTGCTATTGAGCATTAAGAGGACTTAAATTTGTATAGTTCCTTTCTCTTTCTTTTAGTTTTGTAAAAAATTAATTATGCCTATTCCAACTTAGGATCATAAAGTCATTTTGTTGTCACTTGCATAAATTTTATTATAAATGGTGGGTATATAAACCTAAATATTATAACTGTGATTAATAGTTGTGAGAGGTTGAGATACTAGTGCAAGTGTTGTTTTTTGATTGATTTGTGTGTTTGAATGGCTAGAAGAATGATTATTGTGAATTCTTGTTACCTTTTAAAATTATACTTACTTTAGGGCTTTAATGGCCAAATCTTATGTGTAATTAAGTTGTTTGTAATCCATTTAAGTTGGTTTAGTTGATTCTAAGGTTATTGGCACTATTTTCATGGGTTTGGACACCCTTATTGTTTTGAAAGAAAAACGGACCAATTTAGGTTCGGGTGTCCAACTTTTAAATGGTTAAGTGTTTGGATATGAGACTAGTGCCAATAGCTAGGTGGCTCAAGGAGCTACGTGTGAATGCTTGAATTGCTCAAATCAAACATTGAATGATGAAATAGTGCGTTTCAGAAGTTGGTCTTGGAGTATTGTCATGACAATAGTTTGCTAGCATGGTAGCAAGCACGCACCGTGATGCATGACAAGATATCCACAACCTAATGTACAGAGAGGGATGCAGTTCTTGTATGCCATTCACTGTGGTAGGTAAGGCTTGTGCCATGGTGGAGAAAGCAAAATTTGGAATATTTTTTTAGATTATTCCAATTGTATTTCTTAGGGTTGTTATAGGTTTCTATGCTTTTGTTATGTCATGTAATTTTTTTAAACTATAGTTTGAGCTCAAATAGCTTTTCAAAAGGATTTTTTTTAGGATCCTAATTTCTTAATTTTTCTAATCCTTATGTTATGATAACCATATATAAGGGATTTGATTAGTCTTGGTTATCATAACAATGTTTTATGTCTTGTGTTTTGTGTGCTTAGTAATATTGAGGATAATATTACAACTTGGGAGACTAAGGACAAGATGAGGCAGTTGTATTTGCATCTTAAATTTTGATGGCAAAATTCCTAAAAAGAGGGGAGCATTGTAACATCATAAATTTCAAACCTTGAAATTTTCAATGTTTCGAAGGGTAATTTGGTCAAGATAAGCAATTTATGAGCTAATGATGTTTTTGGAAGACTAATGTGGTTATTGGGTTATTAGACAGCCTTCAAAGAGGGCTATGTCAAAGTTTGAGTGGATTGTGCATAAAAAAGGACCTAAAATAGTGTTAGGCCAGTTTATGCCATTTGCCGTAACGAATGCACCATGCGCTATGACAGATAGACAAAATCTGTGTTTATCAAACTTGTGATTTGGGAAGAAAAACAAAAGAGAGAAAGAGGAAAACTAATGCAACTTGGAAGTAGACCATCTAAATTCCAATGGATCATTGTGTGGTTGTCAAGTACTACACAAACAAAAATAAAGAACAGAGTAGAAGTAATAAACTAGAAGAAACAATAAATAAGAAATGAAAATAAGAAATCAAACAAGATAGGTTTGGATAGTTGACCTAAGAAGAATATGTCTCTTGACCCTTTCTCCAATGGTCTAGGATTTAAAACCCAAGAGACACATGGTGTAACATTTTGAATTTCAATTTAAGAAAATTAATTGCTAATTAAGGGTAAATTAGTAATTAGTAGACTAATTATGGTTTGGATGCCAAGTTGATATTTGTGCTGGTTAGCTGTCATATTGATAGGATTGAAGGATAGAATGGCAATTCAGGGTGAAACACGCGAGCACAAGTGAGATTAATCTCATTGTGCCATGTGCCATGGTGTATTGCACAAATCTTTACTTAAAGGCTAAGCTTCAGATTGTGAAAATAAAAGAGAAAGGAGAGAAAAACGTATCTTAGGTAAGAAGGAAGCTTTGCTTTACTAAGGCATCAATTATCTAGTGATTAGGAGTCTATTTTAGTTAGTGACTTATCGAGTAAGTAACATACAGCCCTGAGTTTCATTTCTACCCTATTTTCATTAAATTTGATTAGTTGAGAAATTAAATCATGAAGTTTTAAGGTGTTGGAATATAAAAGAAAGGTTTAAAAAGGGCTTTTGAATACAAAACTAAGGTTTTGTAACTAATCTGGAGTAAAATGGTTGAACCTAGAGGATTTAGGCACAACTAACCTAAAAAGTTAGGTTAAAAAGGGTGAAATTAGGTGAATAAATGAGTTAGGAGATTGTTATGATCATTTAAATAGTCTGTAGGGCCAATGACTATAGATAATAGACTTATGAATTCAAAAGGTGTTAATTGAACCTTTTTGTATGTTAAGGGATTCAGTTTAGCTGAGTCAATACCAATGTTGAGTATTAAGAATTGATTGAGGGACATTGCATTGCGTAGATTAAGCACCTATGACATTGCTCATTGGAATCTACACTCTCAAGAATTCAATATAATTGGTAACCCTTAGTTGTAAGGGTAAAAGGTAACTGGAACAATTATTTTACTTGTTTGTTTGTAAAATTATTTACATGTATTTTTGTATAACTATGTGCATTATATTATAAATTGATAGAGTAGTAGTATTGTAAAAGTATATGTATGCAGGTATGTGAGTAATGTGTGAAATGAATCTGAAGAGACATATGCATAGACATGCAGATTTTGTAAAATCTGACTCTACTAACCACAATTAACTGATAAAACTTATAGTAATTAAAAGATTTAACACATAACGGTGATTACCAAGTTTCATTTCAAAATCAAGGGATCCCAAGTTTTCATAGTCATAAGAAGTTTAAATCAATCATAATTTATTATATCAAAGTAAAGACAAGTTACGGAAGCATGGAATACCTTAAAGGAGTGAAAACGAATAAAAACAATTGAAAAACAACTCCTTTGCTGTGAAATAAGGCAATGCACTAAAACTTGTGCATGCTATACCATGGCGTGTTGCTCTCTGTGCCATGACTCAGGCGCCATGTGCCGTGGCGCGTTACACGTAAAATGATAGCAAATTCTACTATCATTTGACAGCAGAATTGGGGAACTTCTAACGCCTCCTGATTCCCTGTCTAACGTCTGAATGATATGATCTAGGTGTCTACAGAAAGTTCAATTCATGAACTAGATAATGGCATGGGTTTCACTTCCAAAATGAGTCACACCATGAAGTTGGACACCTAAACACATTTTGACTACTTTTCATAACTTTCACACAAAAAGGGGGTCTAAAACCCTCATCAAGTGTCAAAAACCTTTCCTAACACCTAGACCATGTCCATTAGACCTAGAACTATCAATATAACATGTCACATGCACTTAAATACCAGTATAGCAAAAAAATCACTTCTCAATCCCTTTTCACCAAAAACAGAAGGGGGAGGCAATTTCTATTGCATTGCATCTAAACTAAATAAAACATGTTCAAAATATCATTACTATACTTGTACTAGAATTTTGGCCCTATCAACATATATATATATATATATATATCATACACAAATACTCAAGGCCTAAAATACAACTCGAACATTTATAGCAACTAAAATAGTACAACTGCAATGATATGTAATCCTAGAATTGGCAATCATATACTATTATACAAAATAAATCTAAACTAAATGCATATAATAGGAATGTACTAATTCCTAGCCTCTTGAGCTTTCTCCCTCTCTGCACTAGAGCTAGAGCTTGAAAAGTGTTAAATGAAAGGGGTGAGTCTAGCCATTCAATAACCAAGGTAAAACCTATCCCATGCAGTTATATATCAATTGTAAATCATACATGCATATGAAATGAAGTACTTAAAAATGCTTTAACACATATCCTAACTTATTAATCCAAGTAGCACATTTTTATCTCGCACATGCTAGGTACATAATCACATGACACTTAGACATGTGACTATGAACTAATTTATCACATGACATGCCACAGTTTAAAATATGTGACACATCATAAGTTTACATAAGCAATGATCAACCAACCTTATACCCTTTTTATTTCCTCAAACTAAAACTATGGGCTATAACACTGAATAGGACTCTATCCATGTGACCAAACTACCCAAGCTCATCAATCGTGAGGTGTGACCTGGCTAAAGATCACATGACTCACTCTCGGATCACGGTTTCCCCCACTCTCAAATCTCTGAGGTGTCTTATACCTTAGGCTATTCTCCTTGTTAAATTGGTAGAGAAAGCTAGGTTCTTATCCCTCAATAAACTATAGATAGTCTCTTGACAAACTGTGGGATAAGGTTATACCCTCGTTCACTAGAGGGCAGCCTAAAATACCATATGAATTTTTCTTTACTCTCAATTCTAAGGCAAACTCCTGCCCATTGATCATGCCATAAATGATGCTTACTCATTTTCACATTTTCATTTATTCATTATCACAATAATCACATTGGACTCACGACCGTGCATTACCCAAGTGAGCATCAAGTTTCATTTCTCTTATAGCACATCACAATAATCACATTGGACTCACGACCATGCGCTACCCAAGTGAGCATCAAGTTTCATTTCTCTTATAGCACATAAACACAGAACTTTCAATCTCAATTACTCATCTTTATCAAGACCATTATCCACTACTCATTCAAACACATTATAAACATAATTAACACCACATTTCAATTAACACATAACTATCTAAAGCAGGGTTCCCCCAGTTACCTCAAACCTTTGAGAGGTTAAAAGTTTACCCTCAATGTTATAGCTTTCAAGTTTCAATTCCCAAGCCAAATAGGTGTCTAAAAGCTCAATCTACAATTTACTAACTTAATTTTCATTAACATTTCCAATATCACACATTTCAACTCTAATCTTCCCTTTCTAGATTACATAATGCCCACACTGCTTATGTTTGAACCTACCCATTGGGTTTATTATCTATCTATAACATCATATAGCTTTATTGAATACCCATATTGCCATTAATACCTTAACAACCATAATAATGATAGATTTAGTATCCATTTTTAGATATTAATGGAACTTATCATCCAACAATTATTAAAATCATTAATACTATTTTTAAATACTCTAAATAACTCCCATTAAATTCGTTTGAGTTAATGGATTTGGACCCATAACTTATATGGACTGAAATCACCATCCTTATCCAAACCTTAACTCAAATCCTTAGGAAAATGGAAGAGGAAAGGAGAAAAAGGGTTTAGAAACCCTACCTTGGATGATTTGAAGCTTTAAACTTTCTCAAATCCCCCCCTAGATCATGCCCTTTTCTTCTCTTTTATTTTTCGCATTAGTTTGTAACTTATTTTTGTAGAATTTATATCATGTGCCACAGTGCTTATACCCATACACCACAGCATATGGTACAGAGAAGACAGTCTCTCACCTTATGGCCCTATGCACTATGGTGCATCGCATACGCGCCGCGGTATATGGTACAAAGGCATTTCAACTTGTTGTTCTATACTTTTTAGTCCCTAAGTGACCTAATTTCATGTTAAACTAAATTATACCTTAAATTCCAACTAAAAATACTTATTATTCTCCTTTGACCACATACCATGCCAACTTACTTAATTATCCTTATTAAGCTTAGTAAATTAAGGAATTAAACATCGAGATGTTATAGATTACATCCATGAGTATACCTAGACTAAGGTAGAGGGTTGTTTCCCTACTTTGTACAAGTCTAAGAAGTCCTAAAAGTCTTGAGCACAAAGTTTGACTCTACCAGGAAGGACCTAAGAAATCCTGACGATCTCAAACGTAGAGCTTGACTCTGCCATGACAGACCTAGGATAATGATCTATGAGTATACCTTAGACTAAGGTAGGAGGTCATAGTCCTACTTTATGTAAGGTTAGGAAGTCTTAAAGGTCTTGAGTGTAGAGCTTGACTTTGTTATGATAGACCTAGGAGATTGCCCATATGCTAAGAGGATATCTAGTCTGATCAAAGGTATGGTAGGCATTATTTCGTGTAGGACTGGAAGTCCTGGTCTAAGAGTAGAGCTTTCTCCACTAGGTGAAACTGAAAATGCATGAGCATAAGCATGATGGATGGATGTAGATGAATTCTTGTATATGCATATTATACTGCTTTTACTGAAACACATGCTACTTTATCTCTTATTTATGATTTTACTTACTAATCGATATTTAAGTTATACTGGAGTTACTGGGATATATGTCTCACTTCGTTACTTTTGTACACGGTGAAGAAAGCGTGAGAAGGCTAAGAAAGGAAGCAAGAAAAGAGTAGCCTCACTTGGTAGTGGTATGACTACCAATTTTGTAGAATGAATGTATAAAGTTGTAATTAGAATTTGAGTTGCCAACTAGGATGCATAAGTATATGTGAAATAGTTATGTGAATGTATGTATATGAATTGTGTTATGAAAACTTGCTTGTGCACATGGTTTTGCATCTCACCAAGGGTACCACAGTAGTAAGAATGTGGGTAGGCCTAGATGCTAATCAAGTAAGTATATGTTATTATATAACTTGTTCTACTCATATATATGTAAATTGAATGCGAAATTAAGTGTGTATGTGAGAACGTGACACAAATAGTGAGGTAGAGCCTCATTTAAAAGAGTCGAGTATATTTGTGATTCCCACCATATGGTGAGGCAGAGCCTCATATATGAGAATCGGATGGTTGAAAGTAGAACAAGTCTATGTGTATATGTGCTTGTATGTTTGTGCCTCATATAAGTCTACAATTATGTAATGTGGCATTGAGAGGTCAATTTGAGTAAATGATATGATATATGTGATTAAAAGTGTCAATTAGGTATACATAGTCCTTTTAGACTTGATTCAAGGCTCAAATTGGTCTAATAGGATAAGGAATGATAATTGAGCATTTAAGGTGCAAGTTTTGAAAGAAAAAGTAGCTTTTTGCACCTAGATGTCCGATTTTAGATTGGACCATCGAATTGAGTCCAAATTTATCTCATTATATAGAATACATTATAAGCTTTGTGTGAGTGTTTGAATTACTATAATCAGATGTTGGATATGGAAATGGCATTCGGTGGAAGTTCACCTTTTAAACTGCAAATCTGAAGCTATCATATGTGTCGGGGTGCATTGTGTGCCACACTGTGATACATGGCACAAAGAAGAATAGAGTTTGTGGTTTTATACCACATGCCGTGATGATGCATGGTGGTGTGAGCTGCGATGCATGGCATGTTTCTAGAAAAATAATTGTGCCTTATTGAGTTTTGAATTGTGTATTTATACTTCTATTAGCTGTCTTATTTGAATATATATTTAGCAAATTCGGGATCGCACATTTTGAAAATAACTCGAGGGCTATTACTCTAATATTATGTGATTATAGTTTGATAATTATGTATTTGAGAATGGTAAAGTCTGGATTAAGTAGGGACTTTACACCTGGCTCTTAACCCTTAACTCTAAGGGCACTAACAAAGGTAGACCAATCCTTTAATAATCTCAATCTTCTCAAGTGCTCAAAAGGCATAAGAAAAGCTCACATAATATATGAATGATTCAAAATTTATATTCAACTTCCTCTTAAAACCAATTACATAATGGTTATATATAAACAACTAAATGAAAACCCTAACCTAGAAGGAAGGAGGTGGATGGAGCCATCTATGGCAAAAGAAATAGGAAAGTTGACTAAAATTACAATAGAAATCAAATCTAGAAACTTTCTTAAATGATGACACCTTCTAGGATCCTACCTAAAATATAATAACTGAAATTGCAAGTTTGTAATCCTAAAAATTAAGGAAATCACTAAAAGACATTGGAAATAAATGCCTAAATGAAAATAGAAAACTAATAACTAAGGAAACTAATCTAGCAATAAATGATTTCTTGGCTAGTCAAAGATCTAATCTTGTACTCCAAGTTTGTATGTGAAACATGTGATAAATCTTCTTGGATACTCCAAAGGGTGAAGATGGTGCCGTGGGCCTTCTCATTGTGCATGGGCTTGGCTTTAATAAAGTCTTGAATCAATCAATTAAGAGTTTCTTTTATAGCTTTAGTCCTAACTCTGGTCATTAGACCTCCAATCCCTTGTAACAAATCCTTGAGCAGCCCTTCTTGATATGTTTGGCTTGGACTTCTCCTTCTTAGACCTCATGCACGCCTCCTTGCTCCTTAGTTGGGCCATCATTTCCTCCCTCTTGAAAAGGATTTATCCTTGAATCTACAAAGTCAAAAAGGGAAAGATTAGAAACATTAAAAGTAGCATTAATATTCCCATAAGAGCTGGGTAAATCAATTCTATAAGCAATATCTCTAAGACATTCTAAAACTTGAAAAGTTCCTTCTAGAGGTTGAAGCTTAGATTTCCTTTGTTCAAGAAACCTCTCTTTCCTTAAATGAACCTAAACCTAATCTCCTGGTTCAAAGACAACTCGTCTGCGCCCCTTGTTAGCTTGTTGTTCATGTTGTTCATTCTTCTTCTCAATGTGAACTCTTACTTTTGCATGCAACTCCTGCATAAATTCAGCCTTTTTTTTTGCCATTAACTTTAGCATGTATCTTAGAAGGTAAAGGCAAAATATCTAAAGGAGTTAAAGGATTAAAGCCATAAACAACTTCAAAAGAAGAATAAGAAATAGAGGAATAGCCTTGTTATAAGCAACTTCAATGTGCGTCCAACATTTCTCTTAATTCTTCAAATTCCTTTGAACAATAGCACGTAGTAATGTAATTATAGTCCTATTAACTACCTCAGTTTGACCATCAATTTATGGATGAGCAACAGTAGAAAATAAAAGTTTAGTCCTTAGCTTGTGCCATAAAATTCTTTAAAAATGGCTAAGGAACTTTACATCCTTATCACTCACAATCGTTTTAGGCAACCAATGCAACCTAACAACTTCTTTAAAGAACAAGTCAACAATATGAGCAACATCATTATTTTTTAAACAGGCAATAAAATGAGCCATCTTACTAAATCTATCAATAACAACAAATATGCTACCATGCCCAGTGAGTCATCTAGGCAACTTTACAACAAAATCTATGGAAATATCAATTTAAGGGTGGATAGAAATAGGAAGAGGTGTATACAACTTATAGGGTTGCACCTTAGATTTAATCTATCTACAAATAACATATCTATTATATAAAGAAACATCTTTTCTCATCCTAACCTAATAAAAATGTTCTATAACATAGTTAAAGTCTTGTCAATGCCAAAATGACCTATTAGACCTCCATTATGGGTCTCTTTAACAAGAAGTTCACAGATAGAAAAATTAGGCACACACAACTTATCTTTCTTAAAAAGAAAACCCTCAAAATGATAAAAGTCATAGTGAAAGTCAGTGTTGCCAAGTCTCTAAAGCTCTCTTTAAAGTATAAAGCTTTTTATCATAAGTAGAATAATTCAAATAAGCTCCCTTTATTTTCTCAATAAAGTAAGTAATAGGATGAGACTCCTGTATTAAAACAGCACCAATCACAGAGGCATCACACTCAAGTTCAAACAATTTATTAAAATTAAGTAATCTCAAAAGTAGAGCATTAGTGAGTTTTTTAAAGTGTTAAAAAACTTAAAAGTCACAATTTTCTTCACAAGTTCATTAAGTGAGGCAGCAATGAAAGAAAAGTCCATCATAAATTGCCTGTAGTAACTTGCTATGCCATGAAAGCTTTAAACTTCATTTTCATTCCTTGGATTGGCCATTCATGAATAGCTTTAACCTTGAATTTATCTACATGAACTCCATCTTTTCCTACAACAAACCCAAGAAACACAACAAAATTCAAACAAAAAGAACACTTTTGGAGATTTGCATTGAGCTTATTCTTCTTAAGAGTTTTAAACACATCATACGAATGTATCACATGGTTATCTAAAGAACTACTATAAACAAGAATATCATCATAGTAGACAACACCAAATTTTCCAATTAAAGAATGAAAAACATGATTCATAAGACTCATAAAAGTACTAGTCAACTTGAAAAGCATAACTAACCACTCATATAATCTAAACTCAGTCTTGAAAGTAGTTTTTCATTCATCACCTCATGAATATATATCTGATGATACCCACTCCTCAGATCTATTTTGGAAAAGACACATACACCATGCAACTCATCCAATATATCTTCTAAATAAGGAATGAGGTAGCAATACTTAAGTATTATTTTGTTGATAGTTTTGTAGTTAACACACATCTCCAAGAGCATCTTTCTTAAGCACCAAGATAACTGGGAGAACACATGGACTCAAACTTTCTCTCACAAAGCCCTTTCTTCATGAGATCCTCAACTTGGCGTTGGATCTCCTTGGTCTCTTTAAGATTAGCTTTATAAACTGGCAAGTTAGGAAGAGATTCTCTAAGGATAAAATTAATGCGATGCTTGATCCCTCTTAAGGGAGAAACTCCATTTGGGATCTCATCAGGGAAAAGATCTCCAAATTCTTGCAAAAGAGACAAAACACTACTAGGCAAAGAAACATCAAGAGACTCAATAGCAAGATAAGATTCTTGACACACAATTATAAATGCTTTCTTACTAAGCAATGCTTGCTTGATCTCACTTTTGCTACAAAACAAAGTGACAATTGATTTTTCACTCTCTTTTTTCACAATTTCTTTCTTTTTCTTTTTTCTTTTCTCTCTTTCTCCAACCTCTTACATTCTTTAGCAATTCAAACTTGATCCTGTAGGATTCTTGGGATTGGATTGGCTTTAACACAATCTTCTTGCCTTTATATGGAAAGGAAAGGAAATTGACTCACCCACTATATGTGACATCACGATTTGATTGCCAAACCTACTAAGTAGTAAATGACGACTAGCACACATAGGTACAACATCACATGAAACCTCATCATGATAGTTCCCAACAAAGAAGAAAACTAAAACCTACTTAGAGACTTTCATCTTAATGCCATCAGTCAACCATTGCAATTTATAAGGAATAGGATGCTTTATAAGGGGAAAAGTTAACTTATCAACAAGTAAAGTACTTGCCACATTAGTCTAACTTCCACTATCAAACACTAAACTACACACTTTATTATTAATCAAGCAACAAGTATGAAAAATATGGCACTTTTCTTCAGGCTTTTTCTCATCATGAAGTTGAACATTAAGTGCCCTGCAAGAAACTAAAGCACTCCTAGTAGATGCATCACACTCCTTGACCTGAAAGTCAAAAGCATCTTCTAATGATGGCATACTATCACAATCATCATCATCACTTTCACTTACAACATTACCAATGTTAGTAATAATCATATTTTTTCTTAGTTGGACATTGATAAGCTTTATACCTAAAACACTAAATAGAAGTAGATGAAGTATAAGAAGAAGAAGACTTAGGATTAGATCTGAAATTTAATGGTGGAGTTTTGGACTTAAGGAAGTCTTTAGGCTTGAAGGATGACTTGAAATCTTTATCGAAAGAAGCCTCCTTTGCCTCATCTTCATGGTCCTCTCAATTTGAGTAACTTTATGTAAAAGCTCCTCCATATCAATATAATGCTACATCTCTATTTCAGCAACAATATCAAAATTTAGGCCATTAATGAAGTGAGCAATATAAGGTTCAACACCTTCAATATCAACTTTAATCAAGCCTTCTGGAGCTCATGGTAGTACTGCTCCATACTCATAGAACCTTGCTTAAATCTAAGCAATTATTTTTACAAGTCTTGATGGTAATAGGATGTGACATAATACCTTTTTAAGATATGCTTCATTTCTCTCCAAGATCTTACTCGGCCTTCTCCCATTTACCTTTTAGTAATGGTATAGTGATCCTACCATAGGCTAGCATAGTTAGTAAACTCCATCACAACAAGCTTGACTTTGTCATCTTCAAAATAAGGTTGCAAATCAAAGATTTTATCAACCTTTCATTCCCACTTAAGGTAAACATCAAGATTTGCTTTGCTTAACAATGGGGAATCTTCATCTTATCCTTATTAAATGGAACTTTTGATCATCTAAGAGTCTCCTCATAGAACTCTTCATCATGATCATCACGATCTTTCTTTTTGGTCTTATGATTAGAGTCACTAAACTTTAGGTCTTGTAAACAACTAGTGATCTCATTCAATTGCTTTTGGAAGGATTTTAGTACATCACTACGATCAGAGTGTTCTGCCATAATGATACCTACAATGTTAGTGAAAATAAGAAAAACAAGATGTTCCTTACTACTTACTCATGTGTTTACACTTAGATCAATTAAAGTTACTCATGTTTCATACTTTTATTTGGCTCTTTCTATAATGTATTCTCTTGCCTTTTTCCACTTAAAGGTGCGTTCCTAAGTTCTTAATTGGATTAAAGGAAAATTCAAGGAGTAGCAACCAAGTAAGTACAAAATTAAGTTACGAGATCAAAATGGATGTAACCAAATGTCTCAAAAAGTCATAAATATTCAACCAATTAAAAAAAGTAAGCAAGAAATTGAAAGACGACTAAAGGAAACAAAATAAATACAAAAATAAAGGAAGGGGAACATGTGAAAAGAAAAGGAAAGAAATAAAATCAGAAACAAAGAAAATAGGAAAATAATAAAGATAAGCTTTACTACTCTGGAAACTTTCTTCTCAATTAATCTAGCAAATATGAAATTAAACTAGATTAGTTAACAAAGAAATTAACTTGACTTGCAAGCTACCAACTTTTCAACCTTTTTATTTTACAGTACTTTTTTTTTCATATGATGCCCCTCTCTCTCTCTCTGTGGCTATTTTTTTTTTGCTTGGGATTCATGCCCTTTTCTCTTTTTCTTGCTACTATTTTTTTTGCTCGACAATGAAAATTCAAATAAAAATGTGAGGTGGCAACTTTTTTTTTTTGAATTTGCAACACAAGAACACAAAAAATAATGAAAGAGTTTAACGCACGAGAAGAAGAGCTAGAAGACAAATGAAAGAAAGGAATAGACTATAAAGAAGGGAAAAGAAGAGAAGAAGAAGAAGAAAAATAAGATGAAAAAAAAATTTGATGATAGCAAAAAAACCTATGCTCTGATGCCAATTGATGCAAAAATCCCTACTTGCACTTAAAAGTAGACCCTCTAGATTCCAATGGATCATTACGCAGTTATTAAGTACTACAAAAGACTAGAAGAAACAATGAAGAAGAAGTGAAAATCAAGAAAAAAATATGAAGAAGAAAACACATGAAAATAAGAAGAAACACAACACAAGTTTAGATAGTTGATCTAAGAGAAACATGTCTCTTGACCCTTTCTCCAATAGTTTAGAATTTAAAACCCAAGAGGCACCTGGTTCTTGACCCCTAATTTCATAAGCACCCAAAAAGGAAGACCAATCCTTTGATAATCACAATTTTCTCAAGTACGCAGAAGGCACAATATGTGAATAATTCAAAAATTATATCAAACTTGGCTTCCAAACCAATTACATAAGGTCTATGTATAAGCAACTAAATGAAAATCCTAACCTTGATAGAAGGAGATAGATCATGTTACCTATGAAAAAGAAATAGGAAAGTTGACAAAAATTATAATAAAAATCAAATTTAGAAACTTTTCTAAATGATGGCACCTTCAAAGATTCTACCTAAAATATAATAACTTACATTGCAAGTTTGCAATCCTAAAAAATTAAGGAACTCACTAAAAGATATTAGGAATATATGCCTAAAAAAATAGAAAACTAATAGCTAAGGAAACTAATCTAACAATCGATGCATGCTTGATTAGTCAAAGATTCAATCTTACACTTCAAGTTTGCATGTGAGATATGTGACAAATCTTCTTGCATGCTCTAAAGGGTGAAGATGATGCCTTAGGCCTCTTCATTGGGCATGAACTTGGCTTTAATAAAGTCTTGAATCAATCCATTAAGAGCCTCCTTCATAGCTTTAATCCTAGTCCTAGTCATTAGGCCTCCAATCCCTTATAATAAATCTTTGAGCATGCCCTTCTTGATATGTTTGGCTTGAAATCCTCCTTCTTGGACCTCATGCACCCCTCCTTGCTTCTTAGCTAGGCCATCACAAGGGATGTTTGGTTTCTTGATAGAAATAGATTAGATTAGGGATTTGAGGTGGTTAAGAGAGAGTTAAATATGAAAATAATGGCTGAAAGTAGTTAGGTAATGTTTTTCAAGTGAAAATAGGAGAAATTTTACTTGGAAAATGTTTTTAGAGAGAGAGAGAGTGAATAATGGATAGAAATATGACCATTTGGCTCGTGTGAGAATGAGAGAAAGAACCAAGTAAGAAATATATATAGACTCACTTATACATGCATGTTTCAACACTATATCACACGGACACTAAGGAGTCTAATATCTCTAAAACCGCACCTCAACAGGCACTAAGAAGACCTTCTCCAACATCGTACCTCAAAAGGCACTAAGGAGGTATAATTCAGTAATACCATACCCCATCAGACACTAAAGAGAATATACCATATGGTCTTATTATAACATCTCCATTCAAGTGAACTCCCACCCCTATGATTATGCTTTCCGAACCAATATTAGATTCCCAATTACCACTTATCATGTTTCAATACATAACATACATATACAAAATATATATCAAATCCCATGTTTCAATAATTTTATTTAATTGAAAGCCATTTCATGCAATCATTCACAAAATACCATAATCATGCTAGTAGAAAACTATTTCATGCATTACATAGCAAAGTCACACACAATTACAACAAATAGTCAAATAAAGGAAATTATTCAGTTACCTCAATTCTTTTGCCGCTAGAAAGGTTTCTTGTGAATTTTAACCACCACTATAGCTTATCACAAGCTTCCTTTCTTAACTCACATACTCAATATGCCAATTTGAATACATTTGGCACAATTTAATCATTTCGTCCAATTTGATCAAAAACACATATTTACTATTTATGGCTATATTTAGCCGTGTATTTTTCTTTCATTTATCCATTCTATATCTATTACTACTCAATTACTACTTTACATCACTCAATAGGTCTCATTTTACTCAAACACAATTTTCACCCTAAAATCTCTTTGAATTAGGGCTAAATTGAGCCTATAGGTTCAAAACTCTATCGTTTAGCTTTAAACCAGTTGTAAAGCTCTAATTTAACTCTCAAGAACCTTTTTATTACTATTAGGCAAGAATCAAACCCCTCAAACTTCACTGATTCAATTTTTCTATAACTCATTTTCAAAGAAATTTGTGTAGAATAAAAGGTAAGAGTTATATATAGCTTACTCGCTAAGTAATTGATCAGAAGCACATTCTAATGATCTAAAATGACTTGTCTTAGCATTTCAACCCTTCTTTTCTTCTCCTCTTATGCGTTTCTGATTTCTATCTTTTGAAATTTTTGAAATCTCACCACACACACTTGCTTCAATTTGAAACACAATCCTTTCACCCGTACCTACTCATTTAACATCCCAATAAGTCAAATCATTAAAATATTATCCAAATCTCTAATCTCACACTAATTTTCACGTTACTTTCAATTAATAGCTAATCACATGATTAAGAAATTTCAGATGTTATATCTATTGTGAGCATTTGGTTCTTTTTTCATACCTTTCGGCATCAAATCATGTAGAGACGAAGCTAGCTACCTATTCATGTAGTTGCTGCATTGTTGGACTGTGGATCTCCATTGCATCAAGATGGTGGTAGTGAATTTCTTCAATCAGATAGCAACTTGGACATGTCTTTGAACCCCTTTTTATTTCTATTTTTATGTTTTTTATGTTATTATTTGTTTCTGTCTATGACTCATTTTGCTTTAGGAATGTGTCTTTATTTGTAATGGACTAATTGTTTCTTAATAAATTATCCATTTTTTAAAAAAATAACTTCTATACAAACAGAATTTTCATAAAAAGATTAATAAAAATGTAAGTATTGTATTAAATCAAATTTTTTTATAAATTTTAAAAGTATTTTTTTATTTTTAAAATGTCAATATTCATTAATAATTTTAAATTTTAGGTATTAATATATATATATATAAAATCTATTAAACTATAGGTATTTGGTTAAAAAAAGTAAATTAAGAACATAATTAAAAATTTTTTAAAAAAATTAGAAGGATATGCGAATTTATTTTCTTTAATAATAATAATAATTCATTAAAGTAAGAAAAAAAAAAAAAACAATGTACTGAGCCGGCGGCTCTCAGCGGAACCACCAGTTGGACGCCAAACCTTGGGCCCCGTTTTACAACAAACCAAATCCCTAAATTCGCACGCCTCACAAAAGGGGATTAGATACTTCTACTCTTCTAGAACAAAGGGGAGAAAGAAAAATATTAAATTTCAATTTCAATTTTTTTTTTTCCAGATCAGTTTGAAACCCCCAAAAAGATGAAAATTCCCAAATCTGAATGGAATTCTTTGCCCTAATCCAGTTCCCAACCATCGGATCCTCCGCTTTCGACGGTTCCCGGATCATCCGTCCATCGTTTATCTTCGCCGGCGGCTGAGCCACCGTTACTATTTCAACTTGTGAGACAGAGAGACAGAGTGAGAAGCTGGGAAAGCGAAGGAAAGAGAAAGAGGAAGGGCGGGTGGAAGAGATGGATAGTCCGGGGTCTGGTTCGGTTGATTGCGGCGTGGGATCGATAGTATGGGTGCGAAGGAGAAACGGGTCGTGGTGGCCTGGTCAAATACTGGGGCCTGAAGAACTCTCGTCTTCACATCTTACGTCCCCTCGTTCAGGAACTCCTGTTAAACTTCTTGGCAGGGAAGATGCGAGCGTGCAAGTATCTTTGTTTGCCATTTAATCATGAGTGTTCCGTTTTGAATTAAAAATTAAACAATTCATATCTGGTTTTCGATCCAGTAGTTTGGCGTCCTGCTATTGATTAGTCTAGAAATGCGTCCTGGCAATTTTTCTCTACATCAAAAGAAGCTTAGCTTAATTTTAAATATCACTGCTTTTTGGTCTAGCCTCACCGATTTGGTGGCTAGTGTCAACTAAGTTAGTTATGAATTGTTCTTGTAGTTGTTGGTTAGAGGTGCAGTTAGATTAGACTGCGATAATATTGAATTGCCTGCCTCAGCGCCTCAAAATTCTTGAACTTTTGTCTAAGATATATTGATTTTTAGAGTCATAAGTTATGCATATATGTAGACACACGTTATAAAATATCAGGTGCGCCAATGTAGCAATAATTTAGCATCATCAACAGTTGATAGTGTTATAGCTCCCCTTATATGTTGGCATTTCTTAGCAGGGATTGGTACAATTTGGAAAAATCCAAGCGCGTGAAGGCATTCCGATGTGGTGAATTTGATGATTGTATAGAAAGGGCTGAATCCTCCCAGGGGATGCCAATAAAGAAAAGAGAGAAATATGCTCGTCGAGAAGATGCTATTCTTCATGCTCTTGAACTCGAGAAGCAATTGTTGAAGAAGGATGGAAAATCAGGTATTATATCTGATAAACCATCAAAATGGAATGGTTACATCTCCAAAATATTTGGAAATGAAAATGAGAAGCATTCAAATTTCCATTCACATGTTTACCTTCAGACTCGCCCAATGATAGCACTCCACTGAGTGAGTTAGAAGAACATTCTTGAGCCATACCTTATATGAAGACTTACTGGATTTTGGGTATAAATTTGGCCCTTGAAAGAAAGCTTTCATCTTCTATTGATCCAAATTTTTCTCACAAACTTACTGTTAATGATAGTTATCAGGCTATTACAAGAAGTAGCCTTTACTTGGGAAGTACAATTCACACTAATGATAATTTGTTTTTTTTTTTTTTTCGGGTACTGAAGAAAGTGGTCAGGTGAGGGTGGTGTGACCAATATAGTACAAAGAGGTGTAAAAATTGCTTTTCTTGGTTCAAATTATTATTAACCTGTTAAATCTGGCAAATTATGTACAATGCAGTTTGACATTGGTTCTGTTTATCTTTTGTCAGGTGTTGGGCAAACAGGAGTTGATTACCGAGCAAAGAGGAGCAGAAGTATGTACTTGCCTGCAGAGTCTAGCGATTCTCTAGATTACAAAGAGCCTCCATCCCATGTTGATATGTCATCTTCCCAATTTGGAGGAGAGGGCCCTCACCCCAGTTCTTTGGCGGAAGAGAGTGAATCTGCTTTTATGGATGATGTTGAGTCTGATTCCTCTGATACTGGTTCTACTGATTCTGATTCTGATTCAGATTCTTCTGAGACAGAACCAGACATGGATGAAGAGATGGCTTTGCTTTCAGGTTTGGTATCTGCTATACCTGTGTTCTTTATTTCTATCTTGGTGTGATCTATTTGTTTGATTGCCACAATTTTAAAAACGGTGCTTCTTGGATTCTGAAAATTCCTCTTTTATTGTAGAAGTTTCACTTCTCTTATTCTGTATCATCATCATCATCATCATCATCATCTTTATTTTGTGTTGAAAATAGTTTATAGTTATACTTGTTCATCATCATCATTATCTTTATTTTGTATTGAAAATAGTTTTTAGTTGTACTTGCATTATTATATGAAAGTGGAGTGTGTTCTGTATCAGTCGTTGTTTCAGTTTCTTTCACATGAAGCTGTCAATTTCTTCCAAGTTCCTACATTGATGCTTTGATTTTCTTTCTCTTTTTGTACTTCTTTTAATTGCGGTAACTTTAGACCAGGCTTTTAGTCTGGAGAGAAGCTTAGAATTAGATAAGTACAACATTATAGTCCTTGCTTACTCCTTTTCTTCTCTTAGGTAAATCACAAATGATCTATTTCCCAGGTTGCTTACTACCATATTTTCCCCATAGATTAGCAAGGTACACTGAATTTTGACTGGAACATTTTAAAAACGACATCTCTGAAGTTAGTTCATGAGCTTGAAGTGCCTAGGACAATATACTTCACTCATTAGAATTCCATTGTATCATGCTTATTAGAATGCCAATGTGGACTCTAGTCCATGACATTGCAATGATGTCTTTTACATTCTCCAATGCGCTACAACCTTGGTGTCCATAGGCTGGCTCTAAACTAACTTTCTTGCCCTATCCAAAGATTAAATTGATTCCAGCACGCCCCAAAAGCTTAGCTCATGAGCTTGGGGAGCCCAGGGTCCATATCAATGCCAAAGGAGAATCCCATATCTCTATTGTGGTACTCAAGTCCTGTAACTTGCGGTTGGGTGTCCTGACGAAATTTAAATGATAGGATTTAAAGCTTATATAAGATACTCGTAAGTGTTTCTTTTTTCCCGGGAGTGCTAAGATACTTGTTCACACGAACTCTGAAGGAATTACTTTTGGCAATTTTCTTTACTAAGCTTGGCTGTTGGACTTTTTTTTTTCTAATTTCTTTTATTATTTATTGTCTTGTACTAGGTCCATGGCCTGTCTTTCCCTTTTATTCCATTCTAAGTGTTATTTGTGGAGAGAAGTTTTTTTAGACATTGAAGAATAAATTGAATGTGAATCGGAAGAGTATTTTCAACTCTTAATACTGCGATAGGAACATTAAGGTACAAAAATATTTTGAAGACATAGTGTTGTCAAGTTTAAACAAATTAGAGTGGGTCCCATGTATTGGGTGGAATTCAGACAAGAGCTGCTTCATTCACAACATGTGAACAATCCTTATGCTTTTTATATTTTATATTTATATTAACGTTGCTGGATTATAACTTCGAGTTTTATTTGTATTCTTTTTTCTTTTTTCTTTTTTCTTTTTTTTTTTTGCTTTTTAAACATACAAGGCAATGTTAAAGTAGTATGACTTAGCCATTCCGTTATGATGCCTAAATACTTAAATCTAATCATATATTCTATATGCCAAAACTTTTAGCTTTCATATAAAGAGTGCAATTTCAAAATAAAAATGGTTATACTTCTTATTTATGTGGCTGCATCAATGTCTAATTTATAGGGAGCTTGTGTACAATGATATTTACAAACATACGTGCTTCAGGAACGTGGGGCTAATGAGTTGAATCTTTTGCATTATGGTTTGTATTAAGAAAGCAACTAGTTTTGACTGTTTGGGTTTATCCCTTCTATTTTTTTTTGTGGAAATGCTGTCCTCTACTCCTCTCCCTTCATGGCCTAGCACCATTTGAGCCTCCTTGTGTAAGATTAAATTGTAGTCCTATGTCACTTCTTATGGGCCAGCCCAATAGAGTAGATATTTTCGCATAACCTCCTCTCATACAAAGCTGAGGAGAGCCTTGTCTATCTGTATATTCCCCTCACCTTACTTGGATTCTTCCATGACGATACCTCTTCTTCATATTGAATACATCCGAATTTCACCTCTTAATCCTCACCTCTAGTTAATACTTTATCAGTGGAAGAACCTACCTTGTTCTCAGCCCTGAGTACTGGGAGACCCTGCCAGATTTGTTAATCACAATGGATGATTCGGGAAAGCTCTTTTGAAAAATGTTATCTTTTAGTTCTTATCCACTGCTCTTGCCTTCTAATGCCCTGTTGCCAGTTTCTTAGATCTTCAACAATTCAAAATGCATTCGCCAAAAAAAAAAAAAAAAAAAGTAAATGTATCTGTTAAGTGAAATTCCAAGCTGCCTTTGATTTCCATTTTACGAAGCTTACAACTATCGCTTGTCTTCTCCATTTGCATTTCATTTGACAAAATCGCCTGTGTTTCAAGTAACTTTGGAACAATTATCTGAACTACCACAATCACTAGATTTTTAGTTGATGGTGATGTATTATGTCTGGATTTTACTTCTCTTTGAATGAGTTTTCAAGGGATTTATGTATGATTGCTGTCTTTCTTTTCTGACTTAGCTATTGATACGTGAAAAATAAGCTAAGTTGGTTGTCTTAGATAGAAGAGAATAAAAGTCAGTTGTGTCAATTGGAATGGGAAAAGCAAATAGAACTGATGTGTTCTCTAATATCCCCGTGATTCCATAAATTGAGAACTCATGTAGGAGAATGAACTGTGAATAAAGTAACTACATTACGTCATTACCTGTCATTGGTACCCATAAGGAAATTACTGTTAGAAATGTAAGGAATGATCAATCTTTGTGTGCCTTTGCTACCTATTGATAATTTAAGGCAGTGCTTTCTTGTCTCTCTTTGTTAATCATATGATTGTTGTTGATAAGACCAGATCTTTTAACTTATACTTAGGAGTTCTCTTTTGCTACTTTTTTGAAACTTGATTTCCTCGTTTAATCTGTAGCATAACAGTGTGACATCACATCTTGAAAAATATTTGCTGTAGAAAATGCATTGTTAAATTTCTTTTGAATATTTAAATGTGCATCATTACAGATAAGCACGAAAGGAAAATTGAGTTGCTGTGTTAAGATTGAAACCTTCCACACTGAGCATGTTTTCTTTGTGCTTGCATTACATTTCTTACTCGTTCTCTTTTGCGTGATTCTTATTTAGCTCTTATCAAGTCACTTTTCTAACTGCAGAACCTGGTCGGGGTGCTGAGGAACATGGAAGCACTAGCAGTGAAGAGCCTGATGAGTTGGCAATTTCCAGTGATATGCGTCATATATATCCTCGAAATCCTATTACTTCAAATGAAGCTGTATCGAAATGGCAACTAAAAGGGAAAAGGAATAGTCGTAATCTTATGAAAAGGTCTGTTGGCGCTCCTGATGGAAGAGTTGCTTTGTATGGGGCGGATGCTGAAGGAAGAAGTCATTTAAGCCACAAGAGGTTGAGGTCTACTTTGCATTATTACAGAAATGATTTTACTGATGTTTTTGATGAGGCTGATCAAATGTTTGGGTTAGAAGACGATTACTCCCCATCTTACAGGGCCACGTCAAAAGGTCGAAATAATGTTCACCGTGGAGTTGATTGGACTGATTGGGATTGGGATGATCAACCTGCATTGAAAGGATATTGGGATGCCAAAGTGTATGCACCGGTGTATGGTGATCGCCATCATTTCAACAGCAGAATGAGGTCGCCGCTGGTAAATGTAGATTTAAAGGTTCAAGCAAGCTATCGAAAAGAGCCTGTTCCCATTGTTTCTCTCATGAGTAAGGTAGACGGCAAGGCGATAATAGGGCACCCAATTCAAATTGATGTCCTTCCTGATGGTTCATCTGATAGTCTTGTTTCTACATTTGATTACTTAAATAATGATGGGATTGGCGTTGATGGAAGTAGCATGCTTCCACCTGCATGGAGGACTGCAAGGAGAACTGCGAATTTCCGGGTCCCGCGGCCCCCAGTATCATCATCAAATGGTGCTGAAGCTTCAGCAGAGTTATCCTTCTTAGATCAAGAAAGAAGATTTGAGTACAAGAAATTAAATGCTGGAAGTTTTAGTCACAAGGCAAGCCTGTCAAGGAAGAGCAGTATTGACAGTCCTCGGCCTTCCACCGACAGGAAGCCATCGAAAAAGATGCCAAAGAAAGCAAGTTTGTCATCTAGCCAGAAAACTAGAACTCTGTCTTCATTGTCTATTGAACATAGTCTTAGTAGAAAGCCATTACATGATAGCATTAGTTATCAAACAGATAGGTTGATTAAACCAGATGTCTCTGGGCCCACCACAGTAGCTTGCATACCTGTCAAATTAGTGTTTAGTAGATTACTTGAGAAGATAAATAGGCCACCATCAAAAGTAACTAGTAATGCTTCTTTGTTGAATACTGTTGTGGAGAGAAATTCATAGGTTACATGTACATTGTTGTATGGAAACAATAATCCGACAGTGTAGTGCATCAATTTGTTGGCTGTGCCCTTCTTTAGATAAGGGAACTCCTGTCCTAATCATTGTATCGTTTCTAGGTTGGTGTGGAAGAACAAAACATTAAATTCATCCTATAAGTAGATGAATAACAGGCAATTGGAGTCATTCTTCTTGCTTGCCAGATATTGGATTCATGAGCTGAAAAATTACATATAAGTTTTGTGAAGTAAATTTATTTATAAATAAATTTTGTAAAATTTAAAAATTATAATCAAGTTTCTTGAGATTTGAGTGTTTTGAAATTAGGTTTCAAAGATAATAATACCCCTATTAAATATACATTATATCAATTAAATAATTAATTTAAAATTATTTTATTAATAATTTATAATTATAATTTTTATTTTTTACAACTGTAATATCATATATTTAATAGTTAAATAATTATGTGTTAATAAAGTTTAATATAATTGTTTATAACTATTTCATTATTAATTTACAATTATAACTTTAATTTGTTTACACTTGTAACTTTGCACATGCAATAGTTAAGTTGATTAGTTTAATTATTGAATATTTGAAATTACAGTTGTAAAAAAATTGAATTTCTAAATGTAAATTGTTGATGAAGTAGTTATAAATTATAACTGATGTAATATATATATATATATATATATGTTTAATAGGAGTATTATTATTTTTTTATTATAATTTTAAATTATACTCAGATCCTAAGAGGCCTAGTTGTTTTTGAATTTTACAGTATTTATTATTCTATGAAAACTATATGTAATTTTTTCAAATATTTTTTTAATTATATTTATAAGGCAGAGGGAGAATATTTTAAAAATGAATTAAAAATATGGTTTATAAAATTATAAATTTAAGAGTTTTAATTACGTATTAGATGTTTAAGTTTGTAATTGTAACTGTTTAAAATCGAAGATCCAAATGTTATTAAATTAATTTAATTTCTTCAAACTTAAATGTCATTTTCCAAAGTCAATTTAAGTTGTCCGTCGCCATCCTTTCTACGTATCTGCTGCACCTGTTGCACGTGATACACGTAGCCTTCATAAAGTCATCCACGTTTACTTGCGCAAATAATCCCCCCCCCCCACCTTTTTGTTAAGTTAAAAAGTTCTTTCCTTTCACAAAAAATATCACCAAAGCATAACCCAATATCATCATCCATCAATATCGGTGTATATATATATATATATATATAACAGTTAAAAGGAAAATTTATTTTGAAAGTTTTTCGATAGGTGTAATTGGCATTCTTAACTTTTAATTGACACTATTACTTTAGAAGTTTAAAAAATAGAACAATATTGCCTCACATGAATACTTGACCAACATTGATAATTAGTTGAACAATTTTAATAGTTAATGCATAATTTTGTTTAAAGGAAAACTTAGTATCTTAAACTTTCAATCAGACTAATTTTACTCTTTTTCCATGGATGAGTTATAAAGGAAAACTTAAAGAATTATGCTCTCTTGCAAATTTAAGACCAAGGGAGAAGGACAGTAAGGTCCCAAAGGACCAATTTAATTCAACATAAATCCTAACCTATTCTAAAACACTAATAAAGTCTCAAGGTCCTTTAGGGAAATAAATGAGAAAAATAAAATTACTTAAATACCTTACTCAAGTTTCCTATTCCCCCTAAAATCTTAGCCAACAAATCGCAACATTACACTGGAGAAGATCAGGAGCTCCAAAATGTGAACAGGAACATCGTGTGCAGAGAGAACAAGGAAGATCAAGAGATAGCCCCATTGCGCAAAGAGTTAGGAGACAAACCAAAATGCGTTGTTTCCCTTGGTAATTATCCAAACCCATCTTTTTCAAATGGCAAGAAAAGCCCTAAACACCAATAAAAGGTAGAGTTCTCAGTCTAGATTCAAGGGCAATTTAACTGTTACATTTTTTATAATCTAGCATTTAAATTCAAGACTTGCTTAAATTTCAGCACTCCAATCTCACATTTCTACCCTCTAGATTTACTGCCTTTTTTTTGCTATATGATCGTTCATCTTGGACTAAGAAGGGCACAACCCAAATGATGCGTTCATTAGGGAATGGAAAAGGGATTAATCCATTAGTTAATTTGTTGTCAATACATTTTTTGTTGTTAATAAATTAAAACGGGGTTGTGATGCTTTGTGGGTAGTTCTTCTATTTTGCAGAGGTTGTTAAGAAAAAAAGAAGAAAGATTTTGAGAAATTAGGCTTGTATAATAGTAGTTTTTCTATGGCAAAAATGATTCTATTAAATTCTTTTCCCCAATTTTAGTGTTCCTTTTTGTGGCACTTTCTAATTTTGAACAAGTTTAAGAATTCTCGAGTCGGGATAAAGAATCTAATGTAATGCTGTGCTTAGACTTCTATTTTTTATGAAGTGGTATGGTAGCTGGTTAATCACATGAGAAATCAAGTTTTTGCATATGTTTAAACAACTAACCGATCAAAGAGGGTAGGGAAGAAGTCTAAATGAATTTTAATGATGTGTGTATGATGTAATTGAAATGTCTGATGGCTTGTACAACTGTCCTTTCTTATTTTAATTGGGAACTCTATTAATCTGTAATGTTCAAACCTAAATTCCCAAATTTGCAACTTACTTATGATGACTTTATAACTTCTTTTCACAATTTTAAGAGGAAAAGCAATTAAGTTGCCAAGTTATTAGGTTATATATTGTAAGAGATATGTCTAGTAATTTGTAACTTAGATACCTAATTTTGCAACTACCTTAAGACAAATTTGTAACTCTTTTTCAAAATTTTAAGTAGAAAAACTATTAAATTCTTGAACTTACAAAGAAAACAAGATAGCACTAGTAATTTACAACTGAAATACCCAATTTTGTAACTTCTTTGGGATAAATTTGCAACTCATTTATTAAATTTTAAGTGGAAATGTTTTATTGAATTCTTGAATTCACAATAGCAACCAAGTTGTTATTCTTGAAAATAGCTATAGTAATTTGCAACTAAAATATCAATTTTACAACTTCTTTACAAATACTTTGCAACTACTTTTCACAATTTTAATTGGAAACATGTTGAATTTTTGAACTTGCAAAGCAACTAAGTTATTATTTTAGAAGATCGCTCTAGTAATTTGCAACTGAAATACCTAATCTTGCAACTTCCTTGCAAATACTTTGTAGTTACTTTTTGCAATTTTAATTGCAAACATGCTATTGAATTTTTGAACTTGCAAAACAACCAAGTTATTGTTCTAGAAGATCGTTCTAGTAATTTACAACCGAGAAATACCCAATTTTTCAACTTCCTTACAAATACTTTGCTACTAGTTTTTGCAATTTAATTGGAAACACTTTAGTGACCGTAGAAGATATGAAATGTACATATAAGCTAGATGTATTAATCCATCTAATGCATGATGAAATCAATCTAACTAGTTCTTTAAGAGACAATCCTTCTCTTATCTTTCTTCCATTACAACTCCCCCTATTATAATGCATTGTCCTATGTATATCTTTTGCAATATCTCCACCGACATGAAAATAACAAATTTTTTTTTAAACAACTACTTTCCATTGTATCCATTAATATCAGCATACAATAAGAAAAATAAAATGTCATAATATATGACTCATAAACAAGTTACTTTTTGCATCAGTGATTTGTCCATCAGTGACAACGTTTCATCTTAAAATATGGATACTCGATAATAAATTCTTACACTTTTAGTTGTAAAATGTTGAATCTTGTGCCAAATCTTTATAACTGTGAAATAAAAAAAAACCCTTTCATGTTCAATTCTAAAATTAGAGCTTACTTGAGTCAATAGTTATGTCAAGTCTATCTCTTCCATATGCAACTATGTTTTGGTCAGGTATTCTTCAATGTGTCTCTCCTCTTCTTAGATGCAGGTCTTAATAATGGCAGGAAGGAGCTTTGCTTGGGAGGAAAATGTTGGAGATGATATGATATGTAACATCCTAAATTTTTTACTCTCATGATTAGTTGTTAATCAAGGATAAAGTGGTAATTAGTGTGGGATTAGAGATTTAGATGATTGTTTGATAGTTTGATTCATTGAGATGTTAAATGGATAGATATGGGTGAAAGAATTAAATTTTGGGTTGAAGCAAGTGCCCGTGGTGAGAATTCTTCTCACTGTGTCACATGTCGTGGCTTGTGTTGCATGCACCATGGGGACTAGAAACTAACTTCTTAAGTCATAAAATTTCATGAATTTTAGAAAAGAGAAATTTGAAAACACATAAAAAGAGAAGGGAGGAAGATGAGGTCTAATAGGGCAAGCTATTTTGGGTCATCGAAGGTGCTTCTGATCAATAACTTATCAGGTAAGTTATGTATAACTCTTATCTTTCATTATATCCAAATTTCTCTGAATATGAGTTATAGAGGTATTAAATCGGTGAAATTTTAAGATTTTAATACTTTTCTAATAGTAATAGAAAGGTTTTTAGAAGTTAAATTAGAGCTTTACAGTTTAGAGCTGAATGATAGAGCTTTAAACCCGCAAGCTGAATTTGGCCCTAAATCAAGAGGAAATTAGGGTGAAAATATTATTTAATTGAAATGAGTTTAGTTAAGGTGATGTAAAGTAATAATTGAGTAAGAATGGACCTATAATCGATAAATGAAAAAGAATAGATAGCTAAATATAGCCATAAGTAGTAATTATATACTTTTGGTCAAATTGAATCAATTGACTAAATTGTGCCAATTGTGTTCAGATTGAGATATCACGCATTGGAGTTGAGAAAGGAAGCTTGTGACAAGCTATAGTGGTAATTGAAATCTATAGGTAATCTTTCTAGTGACAGAAGAGTTAAGGTTACCAGATGATGTCCTCTGTTTGGCTATTTATTATAATTGTGAATAAGTATGCTATCTATTACATGAAATTGTTTTAACTAAGCATGTTTCATAACATTGCATGAATGTCACATGAAAATGGCTTTTAATCAAATAGATGAGTGAAAATATGTGATTTTGTACTTTACATAAATATATGCTATGTGTTGAGTATATATGTATGAATGAAGAACCTATGAATGGTTCAGAAAGCATGATTATAGGAGTGGGAGTTCACCCATGTGGAGTGAGGTGATAAGACCATATGGCATATTCTCCTTAGTGCTCGATGGGGTACGGTGTTAGAGAATTATACCTCTTTAGTGCCCTTTGTGGTATTGTGTTAGAGATGATCTTCTTAGTGCTTATTAAGATGTAATGTTAGAGATTTGGACTCCTTAGTGTTTATGTGATACGATGTTAGAGTCAACAACATCCTATTATGTGTTGGGAAAAACCATAGTTTGAAAGTGAGATAGAACACCTTTAGCTAGGTAATTCTATTACTAACAGTGAGCTCAAGGCCAATGAGAGTGCATATTGGTCTAAGACGAGCCTATAGTTTCAAGTTGGGATGATTTGGAGGTTCGGATGGTAGAGATCATGCTTGTGTTAGTAAAGTGGTGAAGAGTGGTGTAAAGAGGTTAAATGTGAAACATTGATGTGAGTTAAGTAAAACTTGTAATATAGGTTATGTTAAATGGTATATTATGCTTTACTTTCATATAGTTGAATATGATAGTCAATATGAGTGAGTTATTCTGTTATTGAAATTTTTATCTCACCCCCGTGGTTATATTTGTACAGGACAAAGCAGTGATTAGGGCAAGGAAAAAGAGTTAGGACTAGCTTAGAGTTATTGGAGCTATGTGAACTCATAGTATTGTGTAATGAACTAAACACTCGTGTATATATGTATAAATAAGTTGTCATAGGGATTGCATGCATGTTTTGAGTAGTAAAATAGAGAAAATATAGTGACTTTATAAATCTTAGCCCAACTGTATGTATACGTGGTGAAATGAGAATCAAGGGCTAAGATTTAGTTGTGTATGTGTTGTGAAAGTTGTGTTTTGTTGAAAGTGTAGAAATTGTAATGAATGTTGTGGGTTTTTGATGAATCTTAGCCCATGTATAAAAATTATAATGAAATAAGTAATTTGAGGCTAAGATTGAGTTGTGATTATGTTATGGATGTAGTCATATGTGAATATGTGGTGAGAAAAGGCCCTTTTAGACTTGGTTCAAGGCCTTATGTGGTCTAACAAGTGAAAGGGATCGATTTGAGTGATTGGGTGTGTAAAATTTTTAGAGAAAGTGATTTTATGCACCCAGCTGTTCAAATTTTGATTAGATCGTTGGATTGTGTCCAAACCTATCTCATTAGCTAGCTTATGCGATAAGCTTTGTGTGGACGTTTGAATCACTTTGATTGACACGTCGTGCCGCATGGCATCTCACTTCGCGGTGCATGACATAAAAAGTTAGGTGTATGGCTTTGTGACATATGTCTGACTCATGTACTGCATGCCATGACGCATGACCCATTTTCCAATTTAATTTTGTGGTTTTTAATGCATGCAATGATTGAGATGAATGTATATGATTTATTTTTGTTGCATATTGCTCTGATGCATTAGGGTTTTGATGATTTTATATACGAGTATTGGGCCCAAGCTTTTCAAACAAAGTCTTTGATTACTGATTATTGTGATTAGCATGGTAATTGGGTTAACTTTCTCCTGTATCGAGTAGATATAGGAGGAGGATACATGATATGTTGAGTGATGTTATATGTAATCATAAGGGTATTTTAGTCATTTCAATTATAACTAAAATTTAAAAAAAAAGTATGGGACTTTATTGGCCCTTTTGAATTATTCGGGACCTCACTTGATTTAATTAGTCCCTTTAGGACTTATTTGCCATTTTCCTTAAGACCAATGTTGCTTTTGCAATCCACAAAAATTCAGTCTAGCAAGTTGCTTTCATTTGTCCCTCCCACCTCCCTTGAAGTGCTTGTGTAAAGTTGATTTTACACCCACACAACCTTGATGTCAGCATTGTTTCAAAAACGAAATTAGACGTTGAATCAAAAAAGTTCATGGTTCTTGGTTTTTATGTCTAATTGATTATATTAGTAGTTGGACCAATGATGTAATAATTAAAAAATAATATTAAAATGCATATATAAAATAAATATAAGAAAAAAAACCTATAGTATATTAATAAAATGATTGTAAATTAATAATATTATAAATTATAATTTTATAATTTGTTAAATATAGGTGGATCTTAGTTAAATTAGACATAAGTAGATTCAGAAGTATCTACATTTGCATCTATAATTGTCAACATCTTCATAAAAAATGGTCTCAAATCATATTTTATACATGTAAATTATCCACAAATAAAGTTAGCTTTTAGTAGGATCTAATTTTTTTTAAATTTTCTATTTTTTATATTTTTAAGCTTTTTTAAAAGTAAGTTTAAAATCATTCAGTTTTTTGAAAACTGCCCTAACTTCCAATTTAACTCTAATTTCTAGCTTAATAGTGGCTCAACTTTGATCCAATCTGACTCAATCATGAAAACAATTTTTTGGCCTAAATTGAGATGTTAACAGCTCCAGTCGATGATTTGACCTTTCAGTTTAGTCTAATTTTTAAATCATTAGTCACAATTACACCAATGGAGGACCATGATAATATTGACATGACAAAAATTGAAGGTCCTTTAGAGGACCATATCGCAAAAGATTTGAATGGACAAGTGGCATATGATTTGCTTATGGCACAACGGTTTGAAAGGGTATTGAGATACAGTACTCATGCATGTAAGAAATAAGTAAAGGCAAGGGGAAATGAGGAGGGAATTAGGGGGAATGAGGATTTTGTTGCATTTTCTCACTATATGTCTCTTTTTGCCCCATATTCTTTCTTTCCTTCTCTGGAACTTATGATTTGTAATGTTGTGATTGAGTTGATACTTGATTCAATAATACAATACCCACAAGTATTTCCATTCATTAGTTGTTTTAAAGTTTGTATTTTCTATTGACACACACACACATACATTACCTACAAGATTTGTACTGTTGTATTTCTATAGATAGCTCGTTCAACATAAGGGTAGCCCAATCAAACTGTCTCCATGCATTATTTTTGCATGCCATGATCTTTAACATCCTCTTACTTATACTAAGAGAGGAAGTTGGAAAAAGAAGAGTTCCCAATGTGTACAACACAAATAGAAACTCAAAATCATCATTATTTTTTCCTTTACAATTTTCTCTTTCAATTAGGTGTATGTTAATAGAGTGTATTCTTTCTTTAGCTCATCAACAATATCCTTGTCTACCTTCATTGTCACCTTAGGCCTTTCATCAGGTATGCCCAATAGCTTCCCAACATCTGCACTTGCCAACTTGATAGACTTCCCTCTAATAGTTATTTTTTGAGCTAGAGGATCATAAGCACTCATTAACTCGGCACATAGCTCTTAAGGAATTTTCTTACAACTAATGTCAATTAATCTCCCCAAACTAATTTTGTCAACCTTCCATTTTAGCTTCCTATTTTCTTTTACAAAATCAGCCACCTTTTTGAATTTTCTTGGAGAACATCTCGTATTGAATGGTAGAACATAGTTTTTAGCTTTCCCTTCAACCAATGCCACTTGTTTGTACTGCTCCTTCTACTTAACACTAAGCTTTTTCAAAGCTTTTACCATACCTTCGAAAGTGTGGAACTTTTCCTTGTTTTTTTCATGGAATTATTTTCTAAATATTTTAAACCTAGTGATTTGTTGTTTGCGATACTTCTTTTTAGCTTTCTCATCCATCATTTTTTAATATCCTTAAAAAAAATTTCACTTATGTTATTTATCCAATACAACTTGTTAATATACAATATTCGACTTGTAAATTCACTAGCTTTACTTGTTATCAACCTTCACACAATTTACAAACCATTACACTTGTAAATCAACATATATTTTATCCAACATCACTTGAAAATCTCTCATATATGACTTATAAATTTAGTAGCTTTACTTGTTGTCAAGCCTCACGAAATTTAAAACCAATAGATATTTCATTCAATATCACATTTACTTATTATTGACCTTCATACAATTTACAACCAACAGTTATTTTATTATTAAACATCACTTATTAATCTCCCATATAAGATTTGTAAATTCCATAGCTTTACTTGTTATCAAGCTTCACAAAATTTACAACCAACAAATATTTCATTCAAAACCACATGTTAGCATCATGTATAACACATGTAAATTGCCTACATTTCCTTGTTATCAACCTTTATACAATTTACAACTAGAAGATATTTCTTTCAATACCACTTGTTAATTTCATATATCAATCTTGTTAATTTCCTATGTTTACTTGTCATTTTGCTTTCTATCATTTATAAACCAACAATTTGACATATATGTTGTTAAGATACTATCAATAACTAGTAAATTATTTAAAAACAATTGCAAATCATTAGACTAACTTTAGTTTTTTAAAGTCATATTCCAATTTTGAAACATAAATCACATGGGAAAGTAAGGGTAAAAAATTAACACACCCAATAATTAAGAAAGTCTTTACACCAAATAGTGAACAAAGTTACTGTCAAAAGGAAGAGGGATACGAAGTGACTGAGTGTATTTTGAAAACAAAAGACTCCACTTTCTCACTTGCATATACACTGTTGATGGTGAAACACGAAATTCCTCAAGATGGGAGTGACAATGTCAACAAAAATTTGGCCCAAGATTAGGATGCAAACCAAAAAGTCTCAACCTTGATGAAGATGAATGGAGAGGAGAAGTTGAAGTTGGCAGTTCTTTCTTTAGAAAAGCATCTTGCTCGTTCTTTTGCTGTCACATGACAGCTAAACTTGTTTCATTAATATTTGCACTGAGGGCAGCTTCATCTTTTCTTCATTGAAATTATTTTTAGTTTAGTCTTGGGAGACTAAACTAAAATTTTGCATTCTTTTAGGAGCTACCTAAAGTTATGTTGCTAACAAGGTCCTTAAATGAAATTCTCCCAAATTCTTATCTTGGTATAATTCATCTTTGAATTCACAAAATATCTTGCTTTCTTAGGTTGTTGGAGCATTATTTGAGGAGTAAAGAAGGAGTTATGAAGTTATTACATAAAGAAAAATTCAAGACAAAGAATGAAGAATTAAGCCTTAGCCCAAGCACTTTCAGCCTCAACCAACAATCCTTCGACCTTAGTTAAAAGCTAGAGATAAAATGCCATTGACACATTTTAGCCACAGTCAAGGAAGAATTAGCTATAGCTAAAGTCTTGATCGAGAAGTTTTAGCTACAGCCAAGGAAGAATTGGTTGTATTCAAAGGCCTTTTATTAAAACTGTGCATTTTTGAATCAGACTTGAAGCTAGAGTTACATATGTAAAATTCTTACACTTTAAAGGGAGAGTTGTGACTTTCAAAGGTTCTTAAAGGCTTTTTCTATTAGATTTTAGGTTCTTTAAGGGAGATTTGGTCAAGGATCAAACATTTGAAAAGATTCAAGTGGTTTTTCTTAGGTTTTTCTTCTTCTTTTCCCTTTTCTCTCTTTGTTTCTAATATGGATGCTGTACATTTTGTCATTTATAGCTCTTTTCTAAACATGAGTAGCAAGTTCTTTTGTTCTAGGATTATTTTAAATTTTTGTATGGATTAAGACTTGAATACTGCTCTCTTTTGGTAGTTAATGATGTATATATGTGTGTGTGTTTATTTTATCCAATGCTTAATGCTTTTAATTGCTTGATCATCATTTAGATTGTTTTGTTAACTTAAATTGTTCTTGAGAGAGATAATTTAGGTGTAGAACTTGGATAAAATAATGTTGGACTTGAAATTTACAAAGATAAATGGATGGTTTTGTTGGTAAAATAGAGATATTTTATTAACCCTTTATTATTACATTAAGATTGGAGCTTAAAAATTGTTTTCACTAATTATTTTCAAGAGATTTCAAAATTTTAGTGTTTGCAAATATACTTGATTTTGACATGAGAAGGTGTAACATCCTAGGTTTTCAAACTGAAAATTATTAGTATTTCTAAGGGTATTTTAGTCAAATCAGATAAATTATTAATTAATGATGTTTATAAGAGACTAATATAGTTTTTGGATCCTTGGACAGCCTTAGAAGAAGGCTAGGTCAAAGTTCGAGTGGGCCATGACACGAAGGAAAGTTTAAATTGTGGTAGGACTCTCTATGCAAAATCTACACTTATTAGATTGCGAACTAGATTGAAAATAAGAAAAGATGAAAGGGTGAATGCAAGAAGAGTGATAGAGAGGAGTTTGTGGCTGCTAGGGCTTGCTTCCAACGTGATTTTGAGGCCTTACAAACTTGATATACATTGGGTAAGTTTTCCTTTCTTCTCCCTCTCCCTCATTATGTGAAAATTTTGATTTTTGGGGCAATGAGGGCTTTGATCTTAGTTTCCTTAAGTTTAGACCAAACCTATTAACTTATTATTTAAGGTCTTAAGGAGTTAAATCAAGCATCTAACCCCTAGGTTTATGAGTTTTATGATGATTTGAAATTTTTATTGAGGGTTTAGATGAACCCTAGGCATAATCTGAAGGTTTTGGGACAATGTGGGGAATTAGATGATGAAGTTGGTATGTCAGGATGTTTAATAGGATGGTTAGAGTGTTTTAAAATAGTTGATGTTGTTAGATAAGGAATTTAAGTATTATAAGTACTTAAAACCTAGTGAATTCAGGATTTATGTAGAGTGATAATTGATAATTGTCACTTGAATGTATAGATTGAGTGTTGCTCAAGTTATAACGTGCATATAGAGCATGTGGAGGTAACCCTTTTATGTGACAAAGGGTTGAGGTAATAAAATAATTTATACTATTTGATTATATTGCTTAACTGTTTATGAGTAGATATGTTAAATTTGTTACTTGAGATTTGATAACATTACATATTGCAAAATTTAATTTTGTACATGAAAAACTATTAACAAACAATGAGAATGGTGAAAATTTATATGGACTAGTTGAGAAATTTAAAATGTATATACATTATATATGATGAGTGTGAGCATGATCATGTTAGGAGGTGGGAGTTCACTTGTAGGAAGGAGTAGTGGAAGTCCATATGGCATGTATCTCCTTAGTGTATAGTAAGGTATGGTGTTGGAAATTTTTTCCTTAGTATCCATGTGGGATATGGCATTGGAGAGTGATGCTCTTTAGCATCAGTGATGCAGTGTTGGAGTAATGACACCTCAATTCATGTGTGATAGGGGGAGACCATAGTTCGAAAGTGGGATAGGACACCTTTGGTCGAATGATCCTACTATTATAGGTAAGTTTAGACTATTATGAATGTGCACTTAGTTCAGGAGCTTATAGTTTTAGTTAGGATGATATAGACTTTTAGATAGTAGAATGATCATGTTAGTGATAAATGAGTTGTGTTCATGGAAAAGAGTATGTTGCAATATACTAAAAATATATTTTTGTGCTTAATAGCTTTACTCCCTTATGGTTGTGCATGTTAATTAATAGCAGTGAATTATTTATTACTAAGGTGTTTATCTCACCCCATGGTTATATTTTACAAGTGAGGGCTCTAGTAAGGACAAGAGAAAGGAAGGGGCGACTAAAGAGTGAAGAACATTGTTGTATAGCTCTTCCTTTTCCTCTTTTTGAGTTTGTAATGAATATTGCTATAATATAATGCTAACTTAGGAATATGACATTATTTTGTTATCACTTGTATAAGAATATGTGAAGTGTGTGCATCTTAGCCCAAGATTGATGTTGTTGTGATTAAATGAGTGTTCTTGGCCAAGATACAATTACAAGTGATATATCTGAAATGATTTATATGTCAAAATGACAAAAATGATAATTGTGTTAAGTTTTATCCACCCCTTAGTGTTGTTGTAAATTGGAGGTTTGGTGGTCATTTTGAGTATGAATGTTTATTTGTGTGAGATGATTGGCTTGTTATGTTTTGTGGTCCATTTGATGTAGTTAAAGTGATTCCAGAGCTAATAGCATTTGTTAGTATGTTTTGGACACCTTTAAAAGTGTTTTGAGGTGAAAACAAACCATTTTGGCTTCCACTAAATCAAAGTGTATGTTGATTTTATTAAATCGTGCATTCCAACAAAGCTAAAGTCCTTCTAAAATACCCAAAAGTTCTATCATGGTGTTGAATTGGTAGCCAAGGTATTTGAAAATTTTCTTGATCTAATTACCTTTATCATCTCGTATGATTCCACCACAGGATTGATTCTACCACAAAAATCAAATCATGTCAGATTCCAACAAAGCTTATCATTTTTAACTATAATCTCTAAACTTGATTTGGGCTCTTGGATGCCTCAATACAAACTAGACTATACAAGTTTGAAACACACCCTCTTACAAAGATAATGTATCACCTATTTAAGTTCCCAGAACTTAAGATACTCTATTCTAAGCATATGAAAACATGGCTGATCACTTTGTGATCAAATTCTTAATAAACTTTTAGAAAAGTAGATATATAATCAATGAAGTTGTTTAAAATTCAAATGCAGAAGATTAGTTGAGGAATTTAATGAAACAGTTCACATAATAACTTGTCTGCCTTGGCCTTCCTAAATGAATTCTTTTATAGTGTTTTTATGCAAAATGTACGTTAGACTCATGAATCTACTATTGTGACTTGTTTCTCATTAATTTAAACATTAGACACTTTACCCCATGTTTAGTTTATCTTTAATAATGATGACAAGTTTTCCTGAAAAAATGGAAGAAAGAAGTATTTCCGTCTCGATAGCACATTTGGGGCTTAAAGTATATTCGCATTAAATGATACGACATTCTTACCATTGATACACAACTTCGAAGTATATAATTATTATGAAAAAATGGACTAAAGAGATAATATTCGTTTAAAGCTTAATCCACAGTTTAGAAGCTATTAATCTGAATATAAATAAGTTTAGAAATAATAAAGAGTGGTTTCAGATTAAGTTTTGAAGGATAATCATGAGGTAAAACAGTATTTAGAAACTAATAAAATTTGACTAGAGGAGATAAACTTCGAATTTTTGAGACAAACTTAAAAGCTTTTCAACGATGGATGGAAACTTCGAAACCAAAAGTGAAACTTTGAAGTATTTAAGTTTGACTACAAAACTTTGAAGTGTGAGAGAAACTTGCAAGTATTTGAACTGTAAGCAGAAACTTTGAAACCACAAGAAGGAAACTACGAAGAGTATGAACTTAGTTAACAAGTTTAAAAGAAATCTTCGAAGTTTTAAGAGCTAGAAACTTCAAAGTTTGAAGAGGTACAACCAGAGAGTTCAGAATTTCAAAACAGGATGGAGAAACTTCAAAGTTTGTAGAAGGATAGAAGGCTGAAAAAACATTCTCAGCATAGAAACTTCGAAGAAAAAGAACAAATTTTGAAGATTTTAGGAATGATGCATAGAAGCTTCATATTTCTGAGGAAATAAGACATGTTAAATACAAAGCCTTTTTAAACTTTGTCATAATCAAAATCAGGGAAACATATTTCTACACCTTATTTTTATTTGAGTATTGATAATTCAAAAATATTGCATTAGTAAAAAGTTTATAATACCAATTGCTCTTTCAGTTAAAAGTTTAGGGCAAAACTGCACTTTAACTCTGATTAGGCTTGTTCAACGAACAAATGTTGGTCAAACATTACTGTATAATGACATTACACTATTTATAAAACTTTCAAGTAGCATTGCAGTAATTGAAAGTTAAGAATATTTCAATTGTATTTGGAGAAAATTTTTTAGGAAAAATTTTCCTTGTAACCCTATATAGTATAATATTGCTATTATATAAAACTTACAAATTAAAGACACTGTATTATTCGCAAACCATCAATAGTGATAGTATACTTTACTTCGAATCGACAACTAGTTTATGAATAAATTTAGTGTTCTTTTTAATATTTTTGTGTATATATATATGTCTTTGTTTTTGGATGTTTACTGATATTTTCTGGAAGATTAATTATTCTGCCTTGCTAGCCCACTTGCAACAACATTTAAAAATGTAGTCTTTTGAATCCTAATTGTGGTATCTGGAATCTTCATAGCTTGATTTAGCCGCAATATTATATTTTGCCAACCATTTGGTCAAATCCACAAATCATGTGTTTGTCTCTTAGCTCTTTACTTTTCTGATTGACAAAGATCCATTTGAATCGCCGAAAATTAATCTCCATGTTGGGTTTTCATAATCTGCAAGCCAAAAAAAAAAGAAATTCATTGACAATCTCTATATTAAATTACACATAAATAATAATGGATTATATTTCTGATCTTTCATGCATTTTATTTTTCCCTTTTAAACTTTGTTTCAAGGTTGAATGACAAAATGATCCCAAAATTATAGGTTTAGGAACAAATAGAACTCTAAATTCATTTGTGGTACAATGTTTCCCTTCAAGTTTTCAAAACAATGAAATATAACTTTTACCATTAATAAATGTTAATTTTGACCATTACTTTATCAGAAAATGACCAAAACTGATATTAAAAATTATTCAAAAGGATAAAAAAATTACAAAAAAGAACCCAAAAATTATAGACAAAAATAAAAAAATTACATAAAATGATATTTTTTTTAAATTTTGGGGTCATTTTTTGTATTTTTTACTCAATAAATGGTCAAAATAAATATTTGCAAACAACAAAGGCCATATTGCGTCATTTTAAAATATTAAAAAGAGAATATTGCACCCAAAAAATAAATTTAAGACCCCAGACACTCTTAACTAGAACTATAATTTAGGAGTTAATTTGTCATTTAATCCTTTCAATAATTTATAATGCATGATTTCAAAGAAAGAGTAACAAAAACTACTATACGTTGACCCACTTTAATTTATTGCACATGCATGCCATGAGAAGCCCTATAGAGATGACACCCTCCTTAAACTATGTCTCACTCCAACAGTCTTTTGATTCTTTGATACGCTTCTGTTATTGTCAGGATATGGCCCTTAAATTGAAGATTAAACCAAAGTTCAGATTGTTATCTAATTATATTGTTGATGAAAAGCGAAGAGGACTGATTTTTCCACATTATTTCATTGGTTATACATTTATAAAAATGATCAGTTTATTTTATCCTAAGCTATTATTAGCTACTTGCAAGTTATTCCATCTAAATCAAGAATTTTTAGAGATTTTTATCTTGGCCAGAAAGACTTCATAAATATTTGATATATCCATTGCTATATATAACCATTGTGACATGATTAATATAAATATGATATATTTCTCTGGTCATATATATAAGTCATTTCCAACATATTTTATTAGAACAAGGAAAACCTTAAAATTCATTAAAAAAATTTAAAAATTTAATAAACTTTGAATTTTGCTTCTATTAAATATACATGTTTTAATAATATTTTTTTCCCGCCAATATTTAATAACATATTTTTTCTCACCAATATTGTAATAAAAATTTAATATTATGGCTTATAAATAGGAAAAACAATCTTCTCAGCCTTATAAATAGGATGAGAGGAGTAATCTATTAATTGTTGCTTCAAAGTAATGCAAATGTTATCTCTAAGTTTCTCTTCTTTTAATTAAAAGCCTATTTTGGTTGCATCTTTGTGCAACTTCTTGCATGTATATCCCCTTTAAATAATACTCTATCCCTAAGTATAATACCCGGCCAGTTGCCTAAATCACGGAGATCAAGGAACTTATTTGTGTCTAATAAATATTTTTTCCTCTTCTTTGTTAATTTCCAAATTCTCCCTGCAAACAAATGTTTTATAATAAGAGAAAAAACATTATATAGGGCTACATAAGCCAATAAGTTAAAATATACATTTAATCTTTTTACTTTACATAAAGTTTCGTTTACATTTTTAATTAATTTTAAAAATTGAATTTTCAACCATTTAACTCTAATATTGTTAGTTTTAAAAAAATAAATTCTTCCTTTGAACTTTACAACATTGACATATTAAGTTTAATTTTTGAGGAGAATATAACTTCTAATCCCTCAAGTTTGCCCCTGTTATCACATTATATTGATAATGTGACATGCATATATAGTTAAATGAGAACAAGTTAACGCTTAAATTAATTTATTTTAACAATATAATCCTTTACATTATATTTTGTTCTCTTGTTTTAAAAAATTTCAGAGTCTATTTTTTTCCTGTCTAAACGATTATACTTCATTTCATTAACCTACATGGTTGCCATTCATATTCTGTTATTCATGTCATCTAATTTTAGCAATGCAATCTTCTTTTTAAACATTAAGGACCAAGTCAATAACCATAATAAACTTAAAGGACTAAGTTGATGAAAATTAAACTTGAGGGACCAAATTGATATCTGAAATAAACTTGAGGGACTAAAGTTACATTGTATTTAAAACTAATGGTGTTAGAATTAAAAGACTGAAAATATAATTTATAAAATATTTAAAAAATTTATACAAGGTATTATGAAAAGGGACAAGAGTTTTTTTTTAAAAAATTAAATATTATAGATAGTAACGGAGAGAATATTGGAAAAGAAAAAGATCAGAGAAAAAGCTAGTTAAGCAATTGGTCATGCAGAAAAAACCTCCAACTAGTGCACCATGTGATGAGCACCACGTGCGTGCACACTACTCATTTAAACCATTAATGATGTGATGATATTAATTTGAATGGTCAACGTTATTTTATTTTCTAATTACAGTCAATAGCATTTTTTTTCCAATCTTAAATGATATAAAATAATAAAATCTAAACCGTCCGTATATATAAAATCATTTGGACGGTCATGATGATATGCACTAAATCTGATGAACTTCTCTATATAAGCACCACAGCCCCTTGCCATTTCTCTCAACCTACAACCTGCTTTTATATGAGAGCTTTGAGTTATTGAATTCTCTCTTCATCCTAAACTAAGAATGAAGATAGCACAACTCATCAGTCTCACATTATTTCTAGTGACGATCCTCTTTTCTCTCTTCTCAATCCATGCTTCAGCTGATCATCATCAGCCATCCTTGTATCAGAGACCTCATCATCGTCAATACAATCCTCAAACCATCGCTTATATAAAAGCCTCTTGTGAAACCACTTTGTATCCAAATCTATGCCTTCGCTGCTTATACAAATTTGCCAATTCAAACATCCAAAACCCACAACACTTGACTCATGTGGCCTTATCTGTGAGTCTCTCAAGAGCACAATACACAAGAGATTACTTGCTACAAGTAGCCAAACAATTCAAGGCACTCAAGAATCGCAATGACAATGGTAGAGACTATTTTGTTCTGCAAGATTGCTTGAAGCAGATCAATGACAGTGTGGACCAGCTTGGCCTTTCAATAAAAGAGCTTGAAAGGTTTAATAAGATCCCAAGCACTAAGATCAATGATGGTGTCTTGTGGCACATAAGCAACGTTGAGACATGGGTTAGTACTGCTCTTACTGATGCAAGCACTTGTGTGGATTACTTTCCAGGTCACAGAATGAGTAAGATGAAGGCTACAATAAGAGGGAAGGTCTTGAACGTTGCGCAAGTCACTAGCAATGCACTTGGCTTGTTTCATAGATATGCGACCAAGTACAGAGCAGCAGCAGCAGCAACCAAGAGACCCTAAAAGTTGAAAGATATATAATATGGCCCTTTGTTTTTTCGTGTAGATCAGATCACGCGTGTTTTTTCAAGGGCAATGGAAGTCATGAATTGAAACAAGAAATTAATTTTGTTAGTTTTAATTAATTCGATTTAATCTATCTCTTTTCCATTTGTATGTGTAAAAAGGAGCCTTAATTTATTCCGAATGAGTTTCATGTCTGTTGAATAATTTATCTCTCATAGGGAAAATAGCAACTTTGTTTCTCTTATATGTATGCAACTGGGTTATGTTGTGAATTTCGTCCGAAGTATACGACAGTGCAGTATAATCTGGGAATTTTTAGAAATAAATATACTAAAAATTATAAATAACTACTCCCATATGAAAATTAATATTGATTAAGTATCAAAATTATAAATAAATGTCAATAGATTAATTTCATTTAATGTCTTATCCATATAAAAAATATCATTTTGACTAGCTACTAGCCGATCATTAAATCATCATCACTGATTACAGCGATGACAAGTAATTAAATAAAAAAAAAAAAGATAATGAAACGTTTAGTTCCTTGAATTTAATTTTTATTAATTTCATCCCTTATATCTTCTTGAATTATCTTGTGTGTTCTTTAAAACAAATTGACTCTCAAGTTAATCTAATGTATAAAGTATTTTGAATATTTTGACATGCATATGTAGCTAAATTAGCATAAATTATCTCTCAAATAAGTTTAATTTTTATTAATCTAGTCATTTACACTTCATTTTGTTTTTGTATATTTTAAAATTTTTGAGTTGCTGTTTTTTCTACCTAAATAATTACACTTTTTTTGTTAACCTACATGGCTACAATCAATATTCCAATATCCATGTAAGCAAAGTTTAACATTGATTTAAATAATAAGAGCTAAACCAATAAGTGAGGCAAATTTAAGGTACTAAATCAATAAAAATTAAAGAGTTAAAGTGCATTTTCTCCCTCAAACTATTATCTAAGAAGCACTCAATTTCCTAACTTATTTGTTGTAGCAATTTCACTTATAAAGTAACTAAAACATAGCATATATATATATATATATATTCTTCTTGACGTTAATTACCCCAACATTAACTGTTAAAAATGTTGATTGAAATTTTAGTCTAACTAAAAATGCCACCTATCATGCCAAGTTACTTACAAATATTTGGAAATATGCTGCCTTTTAATTACTTTAGAGGCAAAATTGTTACAACACAAATAATTTAGAACATTCGGATCCATCTTGCATGACAGGTGGGATTTTATAAAAATTAAGTCCCAGTCAATATTTTTAACAGTCAATATTGTGGTGTTTAATATCAAAGAGAAATATGCCATATTTTAATTACTTTAAGGAAAAATTGCTATGATAAATATTTATGATATTGGGTGATCCTTGAAGAATAATTTAGGGACAAAAACCCACCTTAACCAAAAAATAAATTTGAAGGACAAACTTGATAATTGAAGCAAACTTGATGCACTAAAGGTTCATTATCCTGGAAAAAAATAACTGATGTGGAAACTTAACATTCTACAATGATTGTACCCACTTGGTTATAAATATGAATATTTTCGATTATTATAATTTTTTTGGCCGTTCAAATGTTTAATGTATGGATTTTTGTGGTTTCTATCTAAAAATCTGAAGGGACCTAGCTATTATGATTATTATAATTTTTCTTTTGTTGCTATGATTTACTATGGTTTATTTGGAAACTGATCGATGAATTTATGTTTTGATGGCACACCCCTAGAGCCTCTATATAATTTATCTCAGGCTACATACTACTTATTTTGTGGAGTTTTGGAGTGCATGAGGTTTGAACTTATTCAGCTTGCACATAGTAAGATGTATCCCTTATCCCTTTTTTGTTGGTGCGTTGCTTAATGACTTGAATGTTTGTAACAGGAAAGAAGTTTAATTTCCTTGGCTCCTCCACCTTCAATTATTTCATTTAGATAGTGTTCGGATGTATGAATTTGAATTTAAATTTTAAATTTTAAATATTATATTTAAAATTTTATATTTAAAATCCATGTATTTAAAATCCTTTATTTAGATGGTATAATAATTTTAAAGTTAAATCTGGCCAAAAAAAAATTAAAGTTAGAAAAAAAGATATGAGCTGAAATTCAAAGCAAAAATGAAAGATTAGAAGTGAAAAACTTAACTTTATTTTTCAATCGACAATAATAATGAGAAATGAGACATAGGGTGAGAATAATAGATAAAAGGATTCTGAAAACATGAAGAATATAAGAGAGTCGAAGTAGCTAGAATTTTAAACAAGTAGGGTGGAGATAGAATTTAAAATTACAAAAAACTTATAATATCCAAAGCCCAAGACTTTTATATATCCAAATGAAAAATTTAGTTCAAATCTAAATTCACATGTATCCAAGTGCATCCTTATTGTATTTTATTTTGGTTAAAAAAGGTAATGTGCATGGTTTATTAAGACTTTGAGAACACTAATTTATGACGATAAATGGATTCAATCATCTTCTTTGTGCATGTTAGACTTGGTATATATTGTTTAAATTATTTTCTTTCGCTCTCTTTTCTTTTTATTCATTGCATATAGTAGAGGACGAAGTGTTCATATGAGTCATTCGCGTGTTACATGGTGGTGCCAGTTATAAGAAAAACAACCAAAAAGAAAAACTGAGACTTATGGGAGCACTTACTTTTGGATTACGAGGATGTTTATTACAAAGGACCTGAATTTAATGAATGCCTCAAGTTTTTTCATTCGATTAATGTCTCACATGATACTATAAAAATCTTCATTTCAATCAAACGAATGCCAAAGATATAGGCACAAGATATGAAACAAATGCCAAATTACAGCTCTACCTTTTTGTTTTGCTCTATATCTTAATCCAATGGTGACGGACCCCATGGCATAGATGACATAACATTAATGGCAACGAAGCTTGAGGATGGTAACCATGAGTATGGAGACATGGAAGGAGCCCAATACTTCCAATCCAATATACCTAAAGACCCATTACACCATATTGGAGGTCCAATAATAAGAGTCCAAACTAAAACCATGAAGCAAGCCTTGTTCAGTCTTGTGCAAGAAGTTCAAGAGCTTGGAGAGCATTGGGGCACTCCTCTCAAGCCCAAAGGAGAGCATCAATACGTGTATAATGTGCTTAAGATCCAAATTCATGAAGAGTCAAGCCCAAGAGATGCAAACCTTAGCCCAATGCAAGGAAGACTACAAGTTGAGCCTCTTGCAAGCAAGGAGGCATGAAACCCTAGTGAAGAAGTCAAGGGTGGCGTGATTTTAAATCCTTTATGATCTCTTGATTGTCTCCTAAATTATTTCCTATTTTAATGGTCCTTTGATTTGATTTCCTAATTTGAGTTTAGTCAAAAGTTAGAATTAATTGTAGTATTAATTTCTAAATTTTGTAATCCCATAATTTTAGGATCACATCTCCTAAATTATGTAGCTAAATATTTTATCATTATTTTATATTATTTCTCCTTTTAGTATTAGGAAATTAGGGTTTTAATTTTAGAAAATATTCTTTTCTATGAGCCTATATAAATTAGGCATACTCTCTCTTATAAACAGAACAGAAGTTGAATGAAATTATTCATTTTAGAGTTTATAACTCTTGTGAACCCTAATGCTTTGTGTTGGCATCCCGTGTGAGAAACAGACGTGATCAAGAGCGTGATCAACTCTTGTGGTGTCTTTGAAGGTTGAGATTCCTAGAGGCAGGTGCTCTAGAGGATCTTCTCCTTGATCATTATCTCATTATTTATTTCATATCTTTCTTTATTTTCATCATAAATTTCGTCTCTTTTTTTTTTGTTCTTGTGTTTTTGTTGTGTCAGGATTTTGTTCCTAAACTAGCACGATTCTGCTTCTATGTCCCCTATCAAATGGTTTATATGGTTGCTGGGAAACATGGTTGAAATTCTTCTTCATAAAAATGTCTTTTAACTCACTGTTTCATTAAGTATGAATTTTCAAGCATTGATGAAATCTTACAGTTATAGTTTAATTCATTGGATGAAAGAATTTAAAACACTTAGAAAGTCCATCATGTTTTAAAAAAAAAAAAAAAAAGAATCACACGAGATTACTTGCTGCAAGTGGCCAAACAATTCAAGGCACTCAAGATATGAAAGCGTTTATCTTTAAATACTACTAGACGTTAACTTACGGGAGTCTTTCTGTGCTAGAAATGCTCTCACATGCTTCCATTTTTATGAAGAAAAATATTTATTCAATCTTATTTCTCCAACCAATTACCACTGTATTTATTTCACACTCATTTATAAGTATTTGATTTATTAGCCATAATACACATGTAAGGATTGGAGATCAAATGCTAAAAATCCAACTAGACAGATAAACTGTAGAGTGCAGGCCGAGAGCCTTAATATAGGTTATTTATCATATGTCCATGTATTAAAGGCCCATGCAAAAAGAACTTAAGTGGTGCTTGGATTGATGGATTTGGTTTTGGATTTTAGATTTAAAATCCTATCTTTCAAATGTCACATTGAAATCCATGTATTTAAAATCACTTATTTGGGTAGTTTAAATTTTTTCAAATGAAGAAGAGAGATGAAGTAAAATTCAAAACAAAAATAAAAATTAAAAATGACAAGCTTATTTCTATTTTTTAATTAATCAGAGATGAGAAAAGATATTAGAGTTATAGAAGTATTAATAATAAAAACATGAAAAGAACAAGATATATAAAGTAATTAGAATTTCAAATGACTCGAGTATAAAGTAAATTTGAAACTATGAAAAATTATAATTTGAAATAGATTTGGATTTAGATTTGAGTCAAATCTAAATTTATAAATTTTTTGTATCCAAATAAGAGGTTTAGATCAAATCGAAATCTAAATTCAAATTCTCATTAATCCAAACATACCATTAATTTAATATTTGTGTTGTGGGCGTATCACACAAAATAATTGTTGATTTATTCTCTGAATACATGTTTATAGAAGACTTTCCAATCTTAATAATAACTCTCAATCTCTTTAATAAAATTCATTATTGGTATATAAAGTTGCCTTTTCGTTCTTCATGCATTTTCCTATGAAAAAAAGACTAATTAATTTTATATTTTTATGTTATCATCCCCATGTTAGCTAGCGACTTAATTAATCCTACTTTCCTTAATTCGAAAAAAATATCTCCCTGCAAAGATGTAGTCTTATGGTTCCCAATTAATAATTGGGGTCTCTGAAAACTTCAGACTTGATTTAATTAGCAGAAACATTACGTCTTTTGCCAATCAATTTCTCTAATTAAGCTACAAATATTTATTTTGTTTTAGCTTTTCACTCATCAAATAGACAAAGACCCGTTAGAATCGCCGATCGAATAATATCCATGTTAGGCTCTCACTCAGCATACGAATTATATAAACAAATATCTACATTAATTAAACTCAACCTCATTAACAATAGCTTGATTGAGTGGAAAAGTTGTGATGCCTTTATTAAGCAAGGTGAAAAGTTCATATCTTGTGTAAATAAAATTTTAACTCCATACAACTCATTCTCTATTTTATATTGGTTGAAATCCAGTTCATAATTTATTTATTTTTTGCGTCAAGCTTGGGACCTCTAAATTAAATCCTCAAGGATTTACCATGAAGATTAAATTTGTTGGTCCAGTTCATAAACTTTTATTTCGTATGCAAATCTCAACTCAATTCCTATATAATAGTTCTAGAAATTTTAAACATTAGTAGTCCATACGTGTCAAGAAATAACTTTAGTTCTTATTATTTTGTTTTCTAAAATATATAAATCAATACTTTAAACAGTTAAATAAAACTATTGGAATTATGTTGCATATCAGGTCAAAATTTAAAATTTGAATTTTAATTGAGTTAAAACTACTACAAGGACAAAGTTGCATCGAGTTAAAATTTAAGAACTAATAAGTCAAAATTATATATAGATCTAAATTGTTAATTTTCAAAATAAAAAATTATGATGATGAGCTACTCTAAGTTTCTATAATGCCCAAATCTGAATTAATCAATAATATTGGATATGTCAAAAAGACAAAACAAGAAAAATATTTATACCTAAATGATTCAATTTCTACAAACTTCCTTCATGTTATTACGTCAATTGGCCCTTAAACGCGTAACAAAACGTTGGCCTGCTTTATTTTGTTAATTGACTTCACATGCCATTACATAAGGACCTATATTAAGTTTTTTTCTTAGACATGGTTCTATTATTTATCAACATCTGGCTCTTGCTTCTTCACCACACACAGGGTTATTTTATCTGAATCATGACTTTATAAGAGATTGGATCCATTGTTATTATAATCATTGCGACGTAATTAATTAATCTTAATCAATGTAATTTAATCCTTGCTTCAAATTTATGCAAATGGTACACCACTAGTTTCTGACCGACCAATTACATAATAAATACTTCTTTTCATCGCCAATATATAATTGGTTCCATCTTCGCGCAACTTGCGTTTATGTTGCCTCTAAATTAACCTTAATTAGAAGACAACAAGGAAAATGGCGAAGAAAGCTCCAACAAATGATTTATCATTTTTTGAAAAGTAGTTACATCCACTTCTTTTTCACAATTTTCGTGAAAACACATTACTCCCCCAGTCTTATATGTATAAGTTATATTCTACAAGGAATTCATAATTTTTTTTATGAATCATTTAGCATTAAAAATGTATATTATTCTAATTTTACCATCTTACAATTTTCAATGAGTAGAGAATAAAAAATTACATGAGATAGAAAATATTTTTAAAGATTATATATAAAAATAGTAAATTATGAAATTTCTTGTTTTGGAAAAAATCAATAATTTAATTAACTCTTAACAATTTTGATACGGTAGTTAGAAGTGACTTAAAAATAAGACATGAGAGAGTAAAATAATTGGATAGGAATAAAAATATCTTACTATAAGATAATATTACATTGCCTCTTACAGTTTGAACTGAAGTAAGAACTCGATGGAATATAAAATCTCAATCTGATTAGTATTTAACAAAAAAACATTATTTTATTGTAAAAATATAAAAATAAAATTATAAAAATCACGACCATCCATGAGAGATCATTTGGTCTACGGTCTAGGCGTCCAGCTGATGTGTACCAAATCTGATAATCTATATAAGCACCATAGTCCCTTGCCATTTTCTCCAACAACAAACTTCATTTGAGCTTTCAAATTCTCTCTCTTCTTCAATCTTCACCGAAGAAATATGGCACAACCCATCAACTTCACATTGCTAGTGATGATGATCCTCATATCTCTCTTCTCAATTCATCATGCCACAGCTGTACCATCCTTGAAAAGGCCTCATCGATATAATACTCAAACCGTTGCTTTCATAAAAGGTTCTTGTCAAACCACTTTGTATCCAAATCTATGCCTTCGTTGCTTATACAAATTTGCCAATTCAAACATTCAAAGCCCACAACAGTTAGCGCATGTGGCCTTATCTGTGAGTCTCTCACGAGCACTATACACCAGAGATTACTTGCTGCAAGTGGCCAGACAATTCAAGGCATTCGAGAGTAGTAATCGTAGAGACTATTTTGTTCTGCAAGATTGCGTGAAGCAGATCAATGATAGTGTGGACCAGCTTGGCCTTTCAATAAAAGAGCTTGAAAGGTTGAATAAGATCCCAAGCACTGAGATCAACGATGGTGTCTTGTGGCACATAAGTAACGTTGAGACATGGGTTAGTACGGCTCTTACTGATGCGAGCACTTGTGTGGATTACTTTCCAGGTCATAGGATGAGTAAGATGAAAGCTAAAATAAGAGGTAAGGTCTTGAACGTTGCGCAAGTCACTAGCAATGCACTTGGCTTGTTTCAAAGATATGCAACCAAGTACAGAGCAGCAGCAACCAAGAGACCCTAAAAGTTGAAAGATAATATGGCTCTTTGCTTCTTCTTGTAGATCAGATCACGCGTGTTTTTTAAAGGGCAATGGAAGTCATGAATTGAAACAAGAAATTAATCTTGTTTGTATTGATTAATTCATTTTAATCAATCTCTTTTCCATTTGTTTGTGTAAAAAGGAGCCTTAATTTTTTTATTCTCAAAATATTTCATGTCTATTATTCAATAATTCATCTCTCAAAAGGAAAAGCAACACTGTTTAATTTATCTTAAATGTATACAATTGGCTTATGGTGGGAATTCGCTCTAAATGATTTTTTCATGCGTACTAGTTAACCTAAAGTATAAGGTGGTGCAATATTACGTTGGAAGTTTGGAAATCGAAGCAGCATTACCCTGTCCCAAAGCTTCTGTGACTTTCAATGTTAGTGGATTGGAAAAATTACAAATAAATATCCTTAAAATTATAAATAACTCATATAATGTCTTATCCATATAAAAGCTAAAATATTATTGTGACCAATCACTTTGATTGACTAGTAGCGGATCATCAAATCACCATTACTTATGGCAACGATGGTAAGTAATTAAGAAAACGTCCTGTAGAAACTTGACATTCTATTTGGGATTTGTACTCCCTATCACCCATTGTTGTTATGTTATTGCTTAATGACTTGAATGTTTGTAACAAGAAGGCAGTTTAATTTCCTTTTCTCCCCAAACTTCAGTTATTTAATGTTGTAGATTTGGACCAAATCCCCTTTCTGAAAATACTTCCTTTGATTACGTATAAGATGCATTCTAAAAAGATTATTTGATCTTTAATATAAAGCACTTGATATGGTATTAATTACATTTTTCAATATTACCCCTATTTAGTTTAAAAAAAAAATTTACTTCTATTTAAACTCATTAACTATGACAAAGAATGTAATGCAAATTTGAAAAAAAAATAATTTAAAAAGGTATAAAATTGAAAGTTTATTTTATTTTTAAATAAAGTTAATAACTTAACTACCTCTAGTTTTGGTGAAGTTGTTAAACTTAAAGGTGTTCAATAAGCTGGCAGTCAAGAGATGAAATGATTTGGGTATTCTCAAATTTTAAAAAATCTTTACACAATAAAACAATAACAAAGTTTACAGTAAAACAAAGCATATAAACAAAATTTAAAACAAATGAACCATTAGAAGGGAAAAAAGCAAGACACAAGAGATTCATGCTGGTTTAGCCTAACCAATTGATCTATATCCAGTTCTGAAGATCACACTTGAGAGTTTTCATTAAAATCCTCAAGCTTAGCCAGGTGCTTTCAACCTTAGTAGAAAAACAAGACTACCAATCTTGAACTCTCACAAATCCCTTACAAAAGTCTTAATTTGTTGATAAAACCCACTTAAGGAAGACCTTTCATTAAGTTTACTCAATAAAATATTGAATTCAATAAGCTTTGAAACTCTCAAAAGAGTAGATAAAATACAATTAAAAGCTTGCACACTAAGACTAAAAACTTTTCAAAAATAATAAATGCAAAGTAGTTGAATAATAGTAAATGCATACTTAATTTGTTACCTACTAACTTAGATAAGGTTTAATTTATAGTGTTGGAGGTTTATGACTATTAGAGACCTCAAACAAGTTGTTTAGAGTCATTGCATTGCTTGTAGGAAATAACAACTGTGAAAAAGAACTTTATCTGTGAAGTTCATTAAATGTGTGTCCAAACTCTACTTCATAGGTGAAGGAGTTTGTTCTCATGTGTGAATGAGACTTGTACGTAGAAAGGCTTGTGTAAAGATCAATCTACTTCCTATGATAGTGCAATATGGTTCTCACATATTTTAGCTAGGTAGAAGCACAAGCTTCTCTAAACACTTACTTCACATGTGGGCTCTCTCTAGTTGTTGCAGGAATTGGATGACAAAGGTGAATGATCTTTCTAAAAGCTTAGTTCTCAAGTGGGTATGGTCCAATTCTCATGAGAATTAGTCTAACAAAATTTGAAAATAAGACTATGAATTTTTCATGAAGTGTTCAAGTGTTCTAGGCTCTCAAAGGAAAACTTGAGTTTGGGTCACATTCAAATTTCAACTAGAACTCTTATTCTCATGAGCAAGACAACTACTTCTTAAAAGAATTAGATCCAGAAATATGGTTCTCTACTATCGCTCTACTTTTCACATGAATTGTAACATCTTAAAATTTTAGAACTTGAATTTGAGGATTTAATAAGGGCAAATTGGTAAATTATTATATTTAATGAATTAATCCCATTTTTGGATCCTAATATGTTTGTTGGAACCTTAGATAGCCTTATAAGTGGACTTGGATGGAGTTTGGGTCAATCAAGCCCAAAAACAAGGCCAAAATTTTGGGATTTAATTGGAAAATTGGGAGTAATGCAGGTTATAATTTAGTGTTGTTTAAGTTTATAAATGTTAAATAAAGCAAATGGATTGTAGCTAGAGTGTTGCTTAGGCTAATAATAAATTTTGGATAGTTAAAGTAACCTATCTTAGACTAAAACTGTACTTATTAGAGTTGTAATTTGATGACTAGTATTTAATCTTATAGATTAATTATTGCTTTGACCTCTTTAAGCTAGTGGAGGCAAAGTGAGTAGATAATTGCCAAAGGTAACCTTTTTGTGAAAAAGCATTGAGGTAACTGGATAATCTAATCTTTTTACTTGTTTGTTTGGATGGTTGTGAATGTTTGAGAAATTATATGCTATTGTCTTATTAGGTAACGAATAAAATGAATGTTTATATATAGTTTTAGAAACTGGCATGAAGTGGGATATATTTAAAATGATGCATTTTTACTAAAATTATGCTTATATGTTTGCAAAAGCAATTTTCAATTTGGAAATGTTAGTGCTTGATTTTGAAATAAATATGTTGTAATGTGATTGTGCCTTGTTGTGATACCTGTTTAAGCATGCTCTTTGTGAAAGGGTGGGAGTTCAACCTATAGGAGTAAGACTTATACATCCATATGGTATTTGGTAGCACCTTAGGTGGCCTTAGTGATCAATCTTTCTTGTTTGGAAGTCTTAGTATTATACTTGTGGTAGATTAGGTATACAATACCCTAAACGTTTGAAAAAAGGAAGAATCTATGGCTTGAGAATGGATGAAGGTGCTTTTGGCCAAACTTCCTCCCACAATTGGTGAGCTTGGACTAGTCTAATCATTTAGACTTGGTCTTATTGAATTATTAGCTTGCAAATTCAATTTAGGGTAATAAGGAGGATATAAGATAAAGTGATTGATCATGCAATGTCTCAATGTGAGATATTCTTAACATGCTTCCATTAGGGATAAAGGGAAGAAAGAAGCCACCAAGGATTAATAGTGCTACTAGTTGTATAACCTATTCATTTGGTTGAACTTAATGAGTGAGTGTGTGTTTTGTGTGTGTGTGTGTGTGTGAGATATTGCTAACTTGGGACATGCATTCTTTTAGTTACACTTGCATGAAGTTTGTGTTTTTATTTTGATGTATTTCAACCTAGAATGATGGGAATGTTATGGTAATTGTCATGAGAGTTAGAAATACTAGTGTAATTATGAACATTGCTTTGATAATGTATTTGTTATTGGTCATAGGGATGTTAAGATGAATTTACTATTACCCCTTAATTAATGTTGAAGTGAGGTTTTGATGGCTATTTTATAATTGAGGTGCATTGTGGTCCACAAGAGTTGGTTTAAGTGATCTTTAGGATATTAGCACTTGGTTTGTGGTTTTGGGCACCTTGTGCTTATTTTGAAGAGAAAATGTGACATTTTATACTCAAGTATCTAATTGTAAATCATAATGAATTTTGTTGTGAAACTGTTGCTAATGGTTAAGTAGCTTGTTTAGTTATGTGTGGATACTTAAATCGCTTAGATTGACCATTGAATGACAAAATGGTGTACTCTAGAAGTTTCTCCTGAAATACTATCATGACAATATAAAGCTATCATGATAGAGCTAATGCCCTTATTGTGTTATCTTTTGTTTGTTTTCTTATTTGCCATGCTCCTATGACTTCTTAAATGACAATTTAATTTATGTTTGAGTTCAAACATTTTTAAAAGGGTTTATTGGGATCTCAATCTTCAAACAAAATTTTCTTGTTTTAAGTTTAACCCTTCTATTATGATAACTTAATATAAGGACTTACTTAATCCTAGTTACAATGATAATGTTTGTAGTACGTCTTGGTAATGTCAAGGTGCATATTACAATTTTGTATCAATTTCAAAAGTGTTGAGTGTAATGCCCTCAATGACATTACCATACAATCCTTCACACAATTACTAATCAAAATAATTAACTTGAAAACATTGGGATCCTAATATGAAAGCATTTTGAAAATCATTTAATAATATATATATATATATATGTATATGAGTTGTAAAATATTACACAGTATAAGCAATATGTTGTAACACCTCAAGGTCAATAAGAAAACATATACAAATCAACCAAATTAAGCCAAAATAAGGGCATTACATTGCGGCTCGTGCCACATGCACCGTGGCATGCAACACAGAGACCTCAACGTCACTCTTTACATCGTGCGCTGTGGCATATTTTCCTTTGTTGTCACATGCACTGTGGCGCACATATTAGAATCTGCTATCAAATTTTAGATTTTGATATGAACTTCAGAAGTGTGTCGTTTTTGCATTTGATGTCTGATTGTGATAGTTCAAGCATTCACACAAAGCTTATTTCAAAATCTAACCAATGACATTGGTTTTGTTTAAATCCAAAATCCTGTTTAAAAATTGAACACTAAGTGCATTTTGACTGTTTTAAGTCAAAATTTGCCACTTGAGTATTACCAATCGAAACCATAAGTCACTGGTCACTTCTAGGGCCTTGACCACGTCCAAATAGAGAATGTACACCTGATTGATGAATCATATACACAATATAAAATGCATACACACAATTGGCTTGTAAATTCATCATAACACACAACTTGGGCAAATTCTCATTTCTTAATTCCATTCATACATATGGCTAAATTCTCCACATATATATCAAGCATTATCATATTCTCACATGCTCACATTCATTCACTAGCCCATATTGCTATTTCAGCATGTACACACACATACACTAGTTTAGTAAACTAGAACTCAAACCAAACATCACAAAATTTCATAGTAATATGCACATGTTTTGAATCTTAAGGCAACTCATATACTCATACAAATACAACTTATATGCTTAGTCATTGCACTAGTTCTTATAAGGGCTATATAGAGAAATCTCTATTCTTGGCCTAATTCCTTCCTTTTCACACCACTACCACTAGACCTAAAAAATATAATAACCACGGGTGAGATCAAAATTTCAATAACTAATATAGCTCATAAATGTTCACTAACACAAATAATAGCATGAAAGTAACCAAAAACCATTTCTATAGTTTTTATAGTCAAAGTAACATAATTTCCTTTTCAATCATAAATAATTTCACACAATCAAGATAACAACATGATCATCTATCCATCGATCTTTCAAAGCTCCCCGACATGAAACCATATGCTTTACTGGATCAATCACTTATTGACCCGAGCACACTTTCGATGGTAGATACAGTTAGTTAAAGGTAATATATCCTACTTACGAACTATGGTTTCCCCCATGTCACACACTTATGATAGAGGCATTGTTGACTCTTAACTGTACCCTAATGGGCATTTGAAGTTACCAAACTATTCGAATGTCCCATGATAATAGTCCCAATATAATGCTGTACCAAATTACCCATGGTAATAGCCCATATAATGCTACATTGGATGTGCCATGGTGTCAGCCCAATCATATGATTTATTCACTCACATCTCCACACACACATCTACATATACCCTGGGTGAACTCCCACCTCTTATGATCATACCTTTCACAAAAATTTCACTGCTCTTTTCATATTTCTACACCATACACTTTATACATAACACACACACACACTCCTATATATTCATTCAAAGCTAGAATTTCTTAAACTTTCTTTTTATAAGTCAAGCTCATGCTAAGCTTGTTTTTTTAGTAAACTCCTATATAAAACTTCATAAAACAATAATGCATTTATTTCTACACAGTTATATGAGCTAATATAATAAACTATATGGTTACCTCAACCCTTTTGTTTAATAGAAAGGATTACTCATATTCCACAACCTTATTCAAGTTCCTCTCGCTATCAAATTTGTAGCATGCAAGAATCTACACTAAATTGGCAACCAAAGTCAATTTTATTATTTACAAAAACTGCCAATTACAACATTTAAGCACTTAATATTGATGCAAATTATATAATCTTAAAGGCTCATTATCGAATGTCTTTATTTGAGTTGGCAAAACTTAAGAAGCTACTTGAAGAATTATTGGATAAAGGCTCTATCCAACCAAGTTTGTCACCATGGGGATCACTTTGTTATTTATCAAGAAGAAGGATGGTAGTATGAGACTTTGTATAGACTATAAGTAATTAAATAAAGTAATTGTGAAGAATAAATATCTATTGTTTAGAATTGATGATGTGTTGGATCAGCTGGTTGGGGCTTTGATATTCTGTAAGACTAGTTTAGGACCAGTCTATCATCAATTAAGGTTTAGAGTTAAGGATGTGATAAATATAGTTTTTTACACTAGATATGGGCACTATAAAGTCTTGGTAATGATGTTTGGTTTAACAAAAGCTCGAGTAGTATTTATGTATCACAAGAACTAGATATTCTATTCTTACCTTAATAAGTTTATAGTAGTATTCATAGATGATATCTTGACATATTCTAGAGATGAAAAAGAGCAATTCAACACTTATGTATAGTCCTACAGATCTTAAAGGACAATAAGTTGTATATCAAACTTAACAAATGTGACTTTTGGTTAAGGAAAGTGAGATTCCTTAAACATATTGTGTTAGTTGATGTGATTACAGTGAATCCAAACAAAGTGGACACTATGTTGAAATGGGAATTGCCAACATTGGCCATAGAAATTTAGAGTTTTTTGGAGCTAGCAAGGTATTATTAATATTTCATACATGGATTTTCCTAAATCGCATCCTCACTAAGTTAACTAGAAAGGAGCAACCATATGTGTGGACTAATAAGTGTGAAGCGACATTTTAAGAGTTGAAGAAGAGGTTGACTTCAATACCGCTATTGATCATTCTTGACCCACATTTGCCATATGTATCTACATGGATGCAAGATAATCAAGTTGTAGTACATGCCTCTGGATAATTGCTAGTGCATAAAGAGAACTATTCCATGCATGATCTAGAGTTAGCAATAGTAGTTTTTTCCTTGAAGATATGGCAACGCTATTTATATGGTTTGTGTTTGAAGTGTTTAGCAATCATAAGAGTTGGAAGTATCTAGTTGATTAGAAGGAGCTAAATATGAGGCAGTGTAGATGAATGGAGTTTCTTAAGGATTACAGTTTCTTAAGGTATCATTTAGGCAAGGCTAATATAGTAGTCTATACTTTAAGCTAAAATATGATCTATGTATTCACATGATGATACAGTATCATCACTTGCTTGAGACATTCCTAGATGGTTAGGGGAGAGTGCCATATAATGTTGTACAATGTTCATTCTGTGATAGAGATAGATAAATTTTAGAGAGAACTGCAAGTAGTTCAACTGGAGGATGAATTTCTTCTTTGAATCTACAAAGATATAAAGGAGAAGTAGATAACAAAGTTTGGATTCACCCTAAAGTTAACAAGATGTATCAAGATATGAAGAAGATATGTTGGTGGCTAGGAATGAAGAAGGATGTGACAGAGTATGTAGCTAGATGTCTAACAAGCTAAAAGATCAAGATTAAACATTAGAAGCTCGGAGGTATGTTATAGCCACTAGAAATTTCAAAATAGAAGTGGGACAGTATATCCATAGACTTTATCATTAGTTTGCCTAGGACTTAGTCGGGACATAATACTATATGTGTAGTTGTAGACCAATTGACCAAGTCTACACACTTTCTAATAGTGAAGGTAACTACTTTCTTGAGAAGTATGCTAAGGTGTATGTGACTAAAGTTGTGAAACATTATGGGGTACAAGAGAATATTGTCTCTGATCGTGATATGAGATTCACATTAAACTTTTAAAGAGCGTTACAGAGAGTAGTAGGAACTAAGTTGAAGTTTATAACCGCCTAGTGTCCATAAATAGAAGGATAGACCTAAAGGACCATTTAGACATTAGAAAATTGTTGAGAGCCTATGCTTTGGAGTTGAGGGGTAGTTAGGACACTTATTAATCATTGGTCGAGTTCGCTTGCAATAATTGCTACTACTCTTGCACTGGGATAGCTCTTTAGGAGCACATTGTAAGGGAGAAAATGTTGATCACCTTTATATTACATAGAATTGAGTGAAAGAAGTGTATTGGGTTTAGACTTAGTGGATCAAATTACTCAAAAGATTGAAATGATAAGACTTATTAATCATCTATTTCTTATTATAATTTCTTTGTCATTTCAAATTCCTTGTACACTTTAATTATTTGAAATTCCAATCCCTTCAAACCTTTCATTCTCTTATTGTTTTCGCTGTTGATGCTTCTATCACTCGTCTTTTCCCGCCTCTTGTTCTTGTCTCTTGTCAATAGAAAAATAGAAATAAATTCATCACTTCCAATTTTTCATATTTTTTCATTTCAAATCTCAACTCAACTTATCTTTCTTCTTCCTTTGAAATTTTTTAAATTACACAAATAAAGGACTTAAATACATAAATTTTAAATGTGAGATTTTTAATTTCAAATTTAAATTGAAATCTACAAATCCAAACGTTACCTTAGCATATTTTATTCTAGATAAAAAGACGGTATTGTGGTTTAATAAGACTTTGAGAACACTAATTATTTATGCCACTAAATGGACTCAACCATCTTTGTGCATGTTAGACTTGGCATACATCATTAAGTTATTTTCTTTCGCTCTCTTTTCTGTTCATTAATTGCACATAATACATACACAATGTTCATACAAGTCATTCAGGTGTCATATGTAAGTGCTACTGTTATTAAAAAAAGATTTATTGGAGCACTTATTTTTTTACTTAGAAGAAGTTTACCAAGGATTTGGATTCGTTGAATGTTCCAAATTTTCTCACCCAGTAAATGTCTCGTGATACTGTAGAGATTATCAATTCAATTGAATGGCTGTCGAAAATATGGGCACAACATATTGAGAATACCAAATCACAATACTATCTTTTTAATTTGTTGTACTTTATACCTTATTCAATAGTTCATATGGATGCAAAAAATATGTGGTTGAAATGCATCATTATCATGGAAATGGTTCATATGGCTAGATTGTAAAAGTTGGCTTCTCTGAATACATGATCATAAAAGACTTTCCAATCTCGTATTAAGTACTCTCTCCTAATCTCTTCAATTACATTATTAGAGATAAAGTTGCCTTTATCATTCTTCATGCATGTTCCTGTGTGGGAAAACAGAATTTTATATTTTTATGTTATCATCCCCATGTTAGCAATTACATTATTAAAAATGTCTCCCAGCGGCGGTGTAGTCTTATGAATCCTAATAATTGGGGTCTCTAAAATCTTCAAAGCTTGAATTAATTAGCAGAAACATTATGTCATTTGCCAACGAATTTCTCAAATTAAACAACAAATTAACATTTATTATGTCTTAGCTTTTCACTCACCAGATGGACAAAGACCCGTAGAATCGCCTAATAATCTCAATGTTGGAATTTCATCCAGCATACAAAATATCAACAAATCTCTACATTAATTAAACTCAACGTCATTAATTAACAACAGTTTTATTGAGTGAAAAAGTTGTGATACCTATATTAAGCAAGGTCAAAAGTTCATATCTTGGGTAAATAAAATTTTAACTCAATACAACTTAGTCCCCATTTTATACTTCAGTTGAAATTCAGTTTTAATTTACAACTCTCAACTCAATTCCTATATTATAGTTCTTCAAATTTCAAACATTAATAAGCAGTCTATAAGTTTTAGAAAAATAACTTTGGTCCTTATTATTTTATTTTTTAAAATATAAAAAATAATATTTCAAATGGTTAAATAAAATTATAAAGACTGAGTTGTATTGGGGACAAAAGTCAAAGATTGAGTTTTAATTGAATTAAAACTATAAGAACTGTATTACATTAGGTCAAAGTTTAAGAGTTGAGTTTTAACTAGGTCAACACTATAAAGACCAAGTAATTAATTGTTCTAAAAAAAATTATGATGATAAGTTACTATATGTTTCTAAAATACCCCAAATCTGGATTAATCAATAATATTTCATATGTCAAAAAGACAATATATATATATATATATATATATTATTCAACATCCGCAAACATCTTCCATTCTAAGCTTCATTTTATTTCATCTTCCCATATTACCTATTTGCCCCTTAAACGCGTAACAAAACATTGACCCTATTTATTATATTAATTGACAGCACATGCCAACATGCCATGACATGAGGCCCTATATTTAGTTTTTTTTCTTTGACATGGTTCTATTATTATCAACACATGGCTCTTCTTCATAACCACATATTCAGGTTATTTTCTCTGAATTAATCATGACCTTTACAAGATATTGAATCCATTGTTATTATAATCAATGTGACCTAATTAATTAATTAATTAATTAATCTTGATCTATGCAATTTAATCCTTGCTTCAAATTTATGCAAACGGTGTACCACTAGTTTCTGACCGACCAGTTACATAATAAATACTTATTTTGATCGCCGATTGTGTATGTTGCCTCTAAATTAATCCTTAGAAAACAGCAATGAAAAGGTCGAAGAAACCTCCAACTCTTGAACATCTTAAAATGAGATACTTATAATGTGCATTAGGATGCCTACGAGATTTTTCAGACGATGCAAAAAGTTTCATTTTTTATTCAATTCATTAACCTTTTATATAGGATGAAGTATAATATTCCTCTAGTCCTTATTATAAGATGTGTTCAACATTTTCATTGACATTAAAAAAAAAATTGTTACATTCTTAAAGGTTAAAAAAGCATCTAATGATTTATCTAGTTTTACCCTTGCTAAAAAAATAGTCAATCCACTTCTTTTTCATAATTTCCGACAAAACACATTACTCCCTCCAGTACTATATATAAGTTACATTCTATAATTCATGATTCTTTTTACAAATAACTTTACATAAAAATGTGGATAATTAATTACTTTATTCTAATTTTAACATCCTACAATTTTTCATGACTAGAGAATAAAAAGTTATTACATAAGAGGGAAAATGTTTTTAAAGATGACATATTTAAAAATGGTAAATTCATAATTTTCTTTACTACAAAAAAAAAAAAGACTTTTAACGACGAATTTCAGCGATGACTCTAAAAAGTCACCACTGAAAATGAACAATCTACGACAATAATAAAAGTCACCACTGAATGTTTAATCTTTTGTAGCGATATGCAAAGTCATTGTTAAAAGTCATACTTACTGCAAAAACTCTAAAAAGTTGCCACTGTTTGTAAACTTTTAGCAGCGACAAATGTATGTCGCCATTGAAAATCTAAGTTTTGTCGCTGCTAATTATTTACAATTAGCGGCGACTTTTTAGAATAGCCACAAAAAGTGTGACTTTCAACAGTGACTTTGAATATCGTCGCTGAAAGTTTGACTTTTGTAACTATTAATACTAATTAGATATTATCATCATAATTATTTATTTTGTGTTTAATCCAATATTTAACATTTTAAGGCATTAATTTTGTTATATTATTGTAATTTATGATGAATATATAAAATAACATAATAAGTCTTCATTTAATATATTTTATGGTTAAATTGATACTTTAAAATAATGAAATTATTTTAAGATAAGGTTAAGGTATTATTTAATGCTAATAAGCTTAATTAAAGGATTAAGCCAAACTGCATTATTTTAGGTTAGTTTTTGCTATCAAGTAATGTTCAATTTGATTCAATCCAACTATTTAGGCCAGTTTAGTTCATCGGTATTGTTCAATAAACACTGAATCTAACTGAATTGACCAATGCATACTCCTATGAGAAGTAATAAATTCATTCAAAACCTGTTATTTGATATTTTAATTTAAAATGCATATAATGTGGTAAGGAGTCTCTATTTTCAAATGTTTTATGATTAAATTAATATTTTAAACAACAATACTACTTGTTTATAACAATTAGCCATGTAATAGATTTATTCATTCAAAAAATAATATTTTATTTAATCTAATTTTTCAATTCAAATTCTACATTTAATACTGGCAACTTTGAAGCTTGATGTTGATTTAGACGTTCTCAATTTGATGGCTAATGATAAAGAAGAGGAAGATGAAAAGAAGAGAAATGAGGTATTCTAAAATTCTACTTTTAATTTTTACAATGTGAAATATATCTATGTATGTGATACTATACAATTTTTTTTTCCAGCGCTATCTTGCTACATAAATATGAACAAAAAAAGATAATATAGTGTATAATTTTCTTATAAAAATATAATTTAAAAATGAAAACTAATTCAAAAAGTAAAATGTGATGCAAAAACAAGACAATTACATTATTTAAAAGTTATTGTTCATTAAAAGTAAAAATAAAATTTTTATTAAAACTAGCAAGAAAAATCAATAATTATGATTTAATGTATAATCAACTATATTTTTATTATTTATTCTTAAATATTTTTATATTATAATTATAAATATGAATATTAAAATAAATAATACAATAACCTCGAGAAGAAAAAATAAATAAATAATATAAATAATATTGTATCAATTATATTTATAGTTTACTTGAGACAAAATAAATAATATAATTTGTAATTTTAGTAAATTAAAAGAATTAAATTGAAGTATTTAATGATAGTAGTAATAATTTATAATATTTAATGTTTGAGAGATGTGTGTTCATTAATATATATTTAATTATGCAATAATAGACTGAAGGTTCATACCAATTTAGTGGAAAAATAGTGGGACACAAAAGAAGGTTATAAGTTTGAACCACGGAGGAAACAATTTGTGAAATGAAAATATAAGTTAGTGACACTACAACACGTGACGGGAGGTGAGGGCAACAAGTTGCAGTGATGTGGAGGGTGATATGGCTCCACGTAGAGGGTGACAAGTGGCAAGTGATGTGGCACCATGTAGGAGTGAAAGGATGACATGGTGCCACATAGGTAGGTAAATTAGGATCACTTTTCAGTAGCGATGAAAAGGTTGCCACTGATTGGTAGTTTTTATATAATGACAAATGTCGCCACTAATACTCAACATTTAGCGTCGACTAAATAGTCACCACTAATGTATAGTTTCTACAATGACATTTGTCACTGCTGATTCTCAACTTTTAGTGGTGACTATCTTTTTGCAACAATAAGTTTTCCTTTCTATGACAACCTATCACTGCTAATTGAACATTTTTAGTGGCTTTTATTGTCACCGTTGATATAATCAATAAAAAGAGCTCTCACGGTGACATTGTGAACTTTTCAACTTTCGGCGGCAACATGAAAGTAAATGTTTTTTTTATGGTTCTTGTTTTGGACAAAATCAATAATTTAATAAACTCAATGATTTTGGCAAAGTAGTTATAAATGACTTTAAAACAAGACTGGATAGAGTAAAAGAATTAGGGACAAAAATATCTAAGTATATTGCATTGCCTTTAAATTTTAAACTGAAAAAGCTTTTAAAATATCTCTTCTAATAAGGGCTGGATGGAGTATAAAATATCAATCTAATTAGTATGTACATAAAAAGTATTATTTTATTGTAAAAATATAAAAATAAAATTATAAAATCTAGACTATCCATATGAGATCATTTGGTATATGGTCTAGGTGTCTAGTAGATGTTTACCAAATCTACTCATCTATATAAAAACCATAGCCCCTTGCCATTTTCTTCAACAACAAACTTCATTTGAGCTTTCAAATTCTCTCTTCTTCTTCATTCCTCACTAGAGAAACATGGCACAACTCATCAATCTAACATTGCTAGTGATGATAATCCTCATATCTCTCTTCTCAATTCATCATGCCACAGTTGAACCATCCTTTAAAAGGCCTTATCGATATAATCCTTAAACTGTAGCTTACATAAAAGGTTCTTGCCAAACCACTTTGTATCCAAATCCATGCCTTTGTTGCTTATTCAAATTTTTCAATTCAAAAATCTAAAGCCTACAAAAGTTAGCTCATGTGGCCTTATCTGTAAATCTCTCATGAGTACTATACATAAGAGGTTACTTGATGCAAGTAGCCAAACAATTCAAGGCACTCAAGAATCATAATAATAAGTATAACAAAGGCTATTTTGTTATGTAAGATTGTTTGAAGCAGATCAATGATAGTGTAGACAGCTTGGCCTTTTAATAAAAGAGCTTGAAAAGTTAAATAATATCCCAAGTAACATGATCAACAATAGTGTCTTATAGCACATAAGCAATGCTAAGACATGGGTTAGTATGGCTCTTACTGATGCGAGCACTTGTGTAGATTACTTCCCAGATCATGGGATGAGTAAGATGAAGGTTGCAATAAGAGGGAAGGTCTTGAATGTTATGCAAGTCACTAGCAATGCACTTGCCTTGTTTCATAGATATGCGACTAAGTATCGAGAAGCAGCTCAACACAAGAATAAACCCTAAAAGCTGAAAGGAAATAACCTTTTGCTTATTTGTTCATGCAGATTGTGCATGTTTCATCTCTTTCCTTCTCGCTCAAGTCATTCACTCTTTAAGTTTTCAAAAATTGTTAAGTGTCACACAATTCACCCTCTTCATGGGTGCCAACCCATCCAATAGTAGAGTCACATAGACTTGGTTATATTAAATTGTTAGCCTATAGATTTAGTTAGAGGAAATAAGGAAATTATAAGGTGGTGTGTTGGTCATGCATTTGTATGATTATTTAGCCATATGTGCATGTATGTTTTGTAACTAAGTCACATGTTTTATTACTACTTCATATACTCATATGCTATTCTTGCATGTGAGTAGTTGGGTTAGATTATTTAGTTACTGAGTCCTTAACTCACCTCTAAGGTTATATTTTACAGGTAAAAGCTTTGATAAAGGCAAAAGGAAGGAAGGTACCACAATGATTTGAGAGGCTTGTGCTTGTGTAGTCCTCTCTCTCTCACTTTTGGTACATTGTAATGAATAATTTATGAATTTTATGCCAACTTAGGTTCATGTTATGCTTTAAGGTCACTTGCATAAGAATTTGTGGGTATCTTTGTTTAAGATGATGTAATTGTAAAGAAAATGTTGTTAGAGGTTGAGATACTAATACAAGTGGTATTGTTGTGATAGATGTTTGTATTTGAATGGCCAAGAGATTATTATTTGAATTATTGCCACCCCTTGATTTTTTGTGAAATCAAGTAATAGCCAATTTATATTTGGGATTTAATTGTTATTGTATGATTGTTTAATTTGGTTGATTGTGGTCCATGTGAGTTGGTTCAAGTAGTTCTAGGGTTATTGGCACTAGGTTGGTAGGTTTGGACACCCTTGAAGTTGTTTTGTGAGGAAAAAGGACAATTTTTTGTCTAAGTGTCTAACTTTTAAATGGTTAAGTGTTTAGTGGTGAAACTGATGCCAATAGCTAGGTGGCTTAAAGAGCTACATGTGGATAAGGATAGATCCACATTTGCTATAGTGGGGGCAATTGCCCCCACAACTTGAGAAAAAATTACTTAAAATGACCTAGATTATATTTTTATTACCCTCTCACTTTAAAAGAATTTCATTTATTTCCTTATAAAATTTTACTTATCCTATTAGAAAATTCATTATCTAAAACTATAATATATATATATATATATATAACCTTGAATAGAAATAGTTTTATGATGGAAAAGTAATAGTTCAAAAAAAATTATTTATGAGACAAAATTTGTACAAAAAATTCTCAAACATGTAATTTCTTTAGAAGCAAAATGATGACAAGAAAATGAAGAGGTGTTTGTGTGCAAAATTCTCTACCATACAAAAGAGATATACTCCCTCAACTAAACAATGCATGCATTTTTCAATTGTTGGATGTTAAAAAATATAAGATACTTTTAATGTTTCAATGTGTAATTAATGTGTTTTTTTAAAAATGCTCCTAATAAATAGATCACTTTATATTTCTTTTAAAGTAAAACACCTTATTAAATAGGGGTAAATATGAAAAGATGATATTAGTTTGAAAACAACTTACTAGTTTATTGAAGTGTGATTTAGTTAAAAACATCTTACATTTTTAAGTGAGGGAATATAAATTTTATTTAATGAAAATTGAAAAAAAACATGATGCTATATATAAAGAGAATCTTTTATGTTATTCTAATGCTATCTTTATGTGTTGTTTTAAATATTTAATTTTATTAACTTATATAAAAAATATAATTATATATATAATTATTTTTTATAAACATATAAATATTTATTTTAAGTATAAATTATGCCCCCATTGATTTAATTTTCTGGGTCTTTCATTGCATGTGGATAGTTGAATTGCTCAAATTGAACATCAAACGGTAAAGTAGTGTGCTACGAAAGTTGGTTCCAAAGTGCTGTCATGACAATATGGTACACCATGGTGCAAAGGCCTCTCCTCTTTGCACCATCTATAATGACATATGACACATGCACTGCGACAAATGGGGCATTTTGGGAGATGATCCTTTTGCCTCATTTCAATGTTTAAAGATGTCTTAGTGTATTTCCATGCTTTCGTTATTTCTTTTCACATGTTTTAAACCATCATTTGAGCTCAAATATTTTCTTCAAAAAGGGTTTCTGGGGATCCTAATTCTTTCAAACTTGATTTTTAACCTTTAGGTTATGATAACCTTGTATAAGGTATTTAATTAATCTTGGTTATCATAATGGTGTTGTGTGTTTGTGTTTTGTGTCTTGGTAATGTGACGATGAACATTACATTCTACAAAGGTACAACATCAAGTACCTTAAGGGAGTTGCCAAGAACTTTAAGAATTCAAGGACACTGCTCATTTTAAGATGACATTCAAGCTTGTAGGTAAGCATTTTGTGCCCATTAAGGAGGCTAGATAAGAAACTTATCCATCTGTGCTTGCAATAAGGAAAAAGAAGAAGGAAAAGGCAAAGGCTACAGAAAGTCATCTTCATGCTCTTGAAGTGCTAATTACATATCCAACTAGGCTAGTAAGCAACGAATTCTTGGCCATAGTTCTTAATAATATCAATGCAAGATAGATAAAGGCATCTATCATTTGAAGAATGATCTAACTAGGCTTAGCAACATGATGATTGCTCTAAGTCTAAAGTAAGATAGGCTTAGTAGACAAGTTGCAAGGATTATGCAGCATTTGGGATTGAGGAGACATTTTTGAAGAAAAAGATAAGTCTAAAGACTAGGCTAAGAAAATAATAGCTATTAAAGGTCACATTGACTCTAAGTAGAAAAGAGAAGAAGAAAATGGAAAGGGAATAGACAAGGGGAAGGACAAAGTGAATGAGAAGGTAAAGGAATCAGAGAAAGTAAGAGAGAAGAAAAAGGCTTAACTACAAGAGAAAGGGGGGAGAATATTGAGAAGATCTTAAGCCAATTCCTATCATAGACTCGAATAATCCTCAAACATGGACTATGCTCCTAGTTACTCCACCTTTTGACCCAAACCCTCCTACTTCTAACTCTAACCCTACTTCCCTCACTAATCCAAAGATCTTTCAAGCTTACCTCTAGGCTAACTTATAGGGAAGCCAAGATCTTTTTAATGATGCCATATAGAGGAATAGAGGAATGAGGGATTTCAAGTTTTGTGTGTTTAAATTTTTGTTATTATTTTTTGTCCAATGCTTGAATGTCTATGTTTTTGTTCTTTCATTGATGATATTATACTAATACTTCTTGTATACTTGTTTATTCATCAATGAAAAAAGTATTATTTAGCAATTCTTTGTTTTAAATGCTATCATTTATCTTATTCTCTGATCTTTTTAGTTCTTTCACTTTTTGCACTCCTATGCTTGATCAAAGGAGAGCAATTATTTTTTTAAACCTAATATTTGATATGAGTTTTTGTCATCATCAAAAAAGGGGAATGTTAAACCATGTGTTTTGATTATTATTAGATCAAGAGAAAGGGGTTTTTTTACTTGTGTAAATCTAATATTTAATCATGAAGTGACAAAATTGTTGGATCATGTGTTTTGATGATTACAAATTCAAGATAAGAGGTATTTATTATGTGTGCAAATATAAAGAATCATGGATGAAGACCAAACCTCAAGAGCATGGAGAATCTAGAGAAGATGAAAAAGTTTAGGATAAGTAATTTAAATTCTCTTAGATTCAATGTGAAAACATAGAGAGCTTAATTACTTTTCTTAATCATAAAGTGAATGCATCATATGTCTCTTTTATATGCATTAAGACTCCTCTAAGTATGTTAAAGCTTACAAAAAATGTCCTTCTTGCGTGTTGATTTCCATAGAAGATGTTTGCATGGTAAGAGGCAGAATCACATGTGATTTTACAGGTTACTCATGAGTTTTTGCTTGTTAAGCACACTGACAGCTAAATCATGCAAGTGTAAAGAAGTACTTCACACCTGATTAATTGTGTGATGCCTTAAGCTTTGTCTCTACATGCAAAACCATGCATGAAAGGCTTTATTGTCTATGCAAGTTTTAGTATTTCTACTTCATTGCATTATGTTAAAGTGTAAAACCATACATGAGATTGATGGTGGCCATGCGTGATTATCACTTATTGCATAATCTTATTTTTCCTTATTGAGTCTTAAGTATTCTCAAGCCAAGCTAAAATTGTTCACTTGTATGATGATTGATTCACAAATCTATATCTCTTGATCATACAAAATCTTGCTTGAGTTATGTGAAGTTCCATGCATGAAAATGCACTTGACAAGATTGTGTTTCAGCGCTTTCACTTTCATGTGTGATAGCATTATATTCCACACGAGTTTTGATCACATAGAATGGTTTTGGCATTCTACTAACCATTTCATGCAAGAGAGGGTAGAGGTTTCACATGTGATTTGTCACACAAAACTAATGATAGTTTCTTATGTGCAAAGCCACATGTGAAAGCTAATGGTGTACTCTCGAGTTTTAGCACTTTAATATGTCAGTGTATCTATAAGTGCAAAATCATGCGACAGAGCAATGAGATACCATGTGAGTTTTAGCACACAGATCTGAATGAATATTCATAAATGCTAAACTATGTGAGAGAGCAATGTGGTACCATGTGAGTTTTGGCACATAAAATTGGATGGTTATTCAGAAATGCAAAACTACATGTGAGAGGACAAGATGTTCATGCATGATTCATCACATTCAATTTTATGAATCTTCTTTAGTGCTGAATCATGTGTGATTATACTAGTTACTTGTAAGAAAATGCACCAACAAATAAAATCAATGTTCCAATGGTCTATAAACTTTTAAAAACTATATAAGTGATTCATTTTAAACTAAAAAAAGAACTAATGATCCTTGAGCGAATGAATTATCATTTATGCATTTAAAGATCTTTCAAATTATACTTTTACATCTAACATTCATTCATTATTCTTGAAAAGAATTATGAAAAGATCTCATAAGTTTATAAACTTTCATTTGTATTCTCATCTACTCTTTAAGAGAGTTTTCTGTAGATAGCTTATCTTATTTTCTCAAAAATCTTGAAAAGTGATTTTTCAAGTGTTTGTAATAACTTGTTAAATTGTAGCAAGGTTTGTTAAGTGGATCAAGACAAGTTTAGTCTTGAGAGTTGTACTGTGGTGGCAAGCACCCATTGAAGCTTGTGATCTTAGTTGAAAATCTCAAGTATAATCTTGAGAACTGGACATAGGCTAAGTTTATGGCTAAACCAATATAAATCTAGAGTGTGTTATCTTCTTCCTACACTTTTTAGCTCTTCACTCTTTTCATGTTTTCAAAATTTTTTAAGTGTCACCCAATTTACTCCCCTTTGGGTGACAGCCTATCCTAACAAAAAGCTCTAAGAGTATGAAGAGCAAGAGAAGACATAGTATTATAGGTTTTAGATTTTGTATCATCTCTTAGACTCAATGTGAAAACTAATGTGAGCTATTCACATAACTTAAATGGTAAGATTACATCCATTAGATCTTGCCTTAAGCTTATAAGTCCTTAGAACTTCAATATCAAACAGTTAGAATGCATCCTTACTTATCTTACTGATCCAAGTGAGTTTTGGTATGGACACATACATGATCTAGTTATCCATTTTGCATTATAGGACTTAGTGGTTACAATTCAATCTTGAGTTTAGACTAAAACTTGCTTGAATTAGACAATAGAAGCATTGCTTGATTCTATAGGACAATTCATGCATGACCTAAACTAGTCCCATATGTGTTTGGGTCAATAGAGAGGGCAAGTGTCTTAGACATGTTTTTGTGATCTAATTCTTTCTTGAGTGAGATTTTATCCATGCTTCAATTGTCCTTTAATGTTAGCTTGAAGAGTCCTTAGAGAGTAATCTATACACGACTCAAGTATAAGCCATGCTTGAATAGGTACTAGTGCTTAGAAACTTTCAAGTCTTACTTAGAGAGCCTTAAATCTAAATAAGCTAATTCAAGCAAAATTTAGAAGTGTCTCAAGAATTTTTTGACTTAAAGGGCACCTATGCTATCCACACTTGATATAGCCTATACCTGCATGTATTTAAGCTCACAGTTGAAGCAAGGAGTTTCTGAACTCTAATACATGCCTGATTCCATTATAACCTCACACTTTAATTAGATGGAAGTATACCAAGTCATTGTGCTTTAAGCTAATCCATATGTGACACCCTTCCAATCTATACATGAGTATCCTTTTGACAATAATTTAATGCACATTACAGAAAAAGTATTTTTCTGGTATTCTTCACTCCCACATGTCTCTAATGACCGTAATCCTTACCCTGAGTGTTCGTAACATCTCTTTTAGTACCAAACTATAAATAGGACCTCATTTAAGTGAGTAGGTAACACATTTAAATTTTGCCTACATTCTATTATTTTTGTTAAAAAACCCTTAAAGCATTATAAGCTTTCATTGTTCTCGAATTTACTCTTTTAGAGAGTCTTTATGTTGAAAATCATTTCCATGTACTAAATTGAAATCTTAAGAAGACATTTTCCTAAGTGGTTGTAACAATGTATAGGTGTTGTAAGTGTTATTGTAAAATCTAGACTAGTGTAGTTTAGTGGTTGTACTATGGTAGCAAGCACCCAATTAAGCTTGTGGTTTTAGTGAAAAATCTTAAAAGTGATCTTAAAAACTGGATGTAAGCTAAGTTGTTGGACTAAATCAAGAAAAATTTCTTATGTCAAACTTTATCTACTATTAAATTCTTCATTTGTCAAATCTTTCTACATTAAATCAGTTTTCAAGTTCACCTTCATTTTGGGTTGAGAAAAATCTTTATGAAAATTTTTGAACACCCAATCTATAATGCCCTTACTGACATTACCATTCGACCTTCTACACAATCCACTTAACAAATTTAAAAATGTTTCTTTGAAAGGTTGGGATCCTAACATAAAACTTTTGCAAATCATTTCCAAAATGTTCTATTCACAAAAAGAAATAGTACACAATAGAAGAAATTTATTTATAGATGTGAAAGTCAACTAAGAGAAGTGTTTAAAATAACTAAATTTAGTAAAACAGAGCACGTGCGCTATGGCTCATGCCACATGCACCATAGTATGTGACATAAAGGCACTAGCTCATACTCTATGCCATGCGCTGCAGTATGTTAAGACATGCATCATGGTGCACAATCAAATTCTATTGTCAAATAGCATTTTTTTTATACTAACTTTAGATGTGCACCATTTTTGTATTCGATGTCCAATTGGAGTGATTTAAGTACTCACACGAATTTTTTTCACAATCTAACTAATGACATTAGTTTCATTTCAGTCTGATATCTCTTTCAAAAGTTAGGTATTCAAGTGCATTTTGACCATTTTAAGTTAAAATTCATCACTTGAGCATCACCATTTGAAACCAAAATAAATTAGCCACTTTTAGGATCTTGAACACATCTAAATGGATAATATACACCTAATAGAATAGTTATATATGTAGTATCACACATATACACACATTTGGCTTGAAACCACCTATTTCACACACTTCTGGGCATAATCACATTTTTCTCATTTCAAACACATGAATGGCCAAACTTCACATATCATCATATGTTTATTCTTTCCATATATCCATAATCATAACTCTAGATCATGACGTCAAATTTCATCTTACTCACACATATATACGTAATAGGCTAGAATAACAAAATCACACTCATACTACTAGCATTCATAAAAATCATGCACCATAATGTATTGAACCTGGGCATAATTATAATTGAGGCATCATTAAAGGTCCTATAAAAAGTCCTTGAATGTCATTTCTTTCATTTCATTAATTTTCCTTTACACATGGGTTTTATTTCTTAAAAATTAAACCTTTCCTATGTTTCTTTAATTAGTAAAAATGTTACCTAGACGGCGAGTGTCTACTAAAAGCTCTATAGACAATAGGCCTTTGAGTTGAACCTCTTTATCCAATGATTTGCCCCTAAAGGCAAGAGGACAGCATCAAGGTAGAATTAAGATTAGGAATGTCAAACCCTTAGAATTCTTCAAGATATTCCTTTTAAGGCTGAATGAGTAAGTTCTTTGTTGAAGGAACAGATTGTCCCTTCTATACATGATATGCGAGAAAGAAATCTTGCAGTTAAATTGTTAGTATTTATAAATAAATTAGATCTAAGTAAAGTTAAAGTAGTGGCAACCTCTCTATTTTAATTGAAAACTTACTCAAGAAGTTTGCTAAGATTGATAACAGATGCATGACAACATAGATCCTATATAGAGTCTCATCACTACTTATATTGATGTTGTAGATGGTGCGTTAAGGCTTACAAATTGGCATAAGGAAGAAAAGGTGGCTTGTAAGAAACATGAGAGGGAAAATGATGAGAAATTTCCTAGTTCTTCCTCCATAAGTCATCAATTTTAAAGTCAACCTTATTCTTGTGCCTCATAGTCTATTTGTAGATTATACAATTCTTCATCAGTAAGTGTCCATGTTGCTAGACCTAGTTATGAGGGGAATTTTTTATTATTATTAGCCCTTAGGCTTAGTTAGTCATAAATCAATCAAGTTATACCAAAGTTACTTGCATTAGTAGTGGAAAATACTATTTAGGGTCATATCATAGGATGTTTAGTGTATGATTTGAGTATAGGCAGATAAGCCACATAAGGAGAAATTGTTCATATATTCAATTCATGTCAAGTTTCAAGTTAGTTTGACCTCCTCCTCATCCTACCATGTCTATAGTGCCATATATGGAAACAACTACTTCAGTTGGCAGGGATGTGTCAAGAAAGGGAAATAGAAAGTGGGGACAAACTTATTTAGGGTAAGGACAAATGAAAGTATATACTACAACAACAACAAGTTAAGATGTAGGAGCTTTGAATACTGTTTAAATAAGTAGAAGTCCTTTTTGAATTATAAGGAAGTTTAATTAGAAGACTTATTAATTTTATTTTGGCCCTCAAATCAAACAATCAGTGATAAAAAGTTGTCAAGGATTCTTAACTATGATGAAAGATATGAATAAACTCTTATAATTAATAAAGATTAAATACCAGTGGTTTGAGAATTTATTGATAATTTTCTAAAAGTATTGCTGAGATTGCCCCTACAGAGAGATTAAATTTGCTATCGACTTGAATCCAAATACTCAACCAATCTCTATTTTGCCCTATAGAATAACACCTTTTGAATTGAAACAATTGAAGATTCAATTGCAAGAATTATTAGATAAAAGATTTATCCAACCTAGTACATATTCTTGAGAAGCACTAATGCTCCTTATGAAAAAGAAGGATAGATCACTAAAACATTGCATTAATTATTGGTAACTTAATTAGGTATCCACTTTATCAAATCAATGTCTTCACCAACTACATGGAGCTTGATGTTTTTCTTAAAAAATAGATTTGTGTTCGGGTTATCACCAATTAATGATCAAGAAGGAAAACATGCCAAAGGTCATATTTAAAACTCGATATGATTATTATGAATGTCTTATAATGTTGTTCGGGTTAACTAATGCACCAATAGCATTTGGATATGATAAATCAGACATTTAAATCATTCTTTGATAAGTTCATGATCATTTTCATTAATAATATTTTGATATATTGAAGGAGTCTAAAGGAGCATGAATAGTACTTGTGACCGGTATTGCAATATGGAGGGAGTAACAATTTTATGCCAATTTCTCAAAATGTGAATTTTGGTTTAACAACGTTAAGGCATGTTAGTTCTAAAGATGATATCCAAATGAATCCAAGTAAAGTTGAAGAGGAGCAGAATTGATCACGACCCATAACAATCATAGGAATTCATAGTTTCTTGAGTCTCGTAGGGTATTATCATTGTTTTGTTAAGGATTTTTCTAGGATAGCTACTCTATTAGTGAAACTAACTCAGAAGAATGTAAAATTTGAGTGGAATGATAAGTGTGAAGAGAGTTTTCAAAAGTTGAAGAAGTGTCTATCTTCTCCACCAGTTTTAAGCCAACCATTAAGCTTTAGAAGGCATGCAGTTTATTATAATGCTTCTCATATGGGTCTGGGTTATGCCTTAATGCAATTTGGATGAGTCATTGCTTATGCCTTGAGAAAACTCAAGAAGCACGAGCAAAACTACCTAACTAATAACTTAGAAATAGCAACAATAATGCTTGTATTGAAGATTTGGCGCTATTAACCATAAGGTGAAATTTTGCATTTTAGATTTTGATGGTAGTTAAGATCATTACTTGGTCTTAACGGACATACAAATGATTTCGTAAAAGGCAATGTATGGCAGATAGTTTGATATTGGTGATACTAAGTTTTTGGGACTAGAATTAGAACAAGATGCTATTGAGAAAAAATAAAATAAAATAAAATAATTAGAGAAAGATTTATAACAACTCAAAGCCAACAGAAGCCTTATGCTAATAATCGACGTCGGGAGTTAAAAATTGTAGTTGGGGATAAAGTATTTCTTAAAGTGTCTCCTACAAATGGATTAACAAGATTTGCAAAAGAAGGTAAACTGAATATGAGGTATATTAGTCCATTTGAGATTTTTGAGAGGGTTGGTGCAATTGCTTATCATTTGGCACTGTCGTTAGAATTATTGAGTATCCATTTAGTGTTTTAGGTATCAATGCTGCAAAAATATTATATGACCTTTCCCATATGATAAAAACTCAATAGATTCAGATAAATTCAAATTTGTCTTATGAAGAATTCCTTGTTACCATTCTTGATAGGCTAGTGAAGAAACTGCGATTAAAAGAAATTGTTTCAATAAAAGTGTTGTGGTGTAACCATTTTAGGAAGAGGCTACATGGGAAATCAAAAGTGATACACACACAAAGAATCTATACCTATTTGAGGATTGAGGTATGTGCAAGTTTAAATTCAGAAGATTGAATTTCTTAAAAGGGGAGAATGTTATAACTCTAAAATTTTAATAAAATTAAAATTATATAATATTATGATTTAAATTTTTTTTAATTTTGGAACAAATTCAATAAGAGGAAGAGTTGGTCAGATGGAGATTGTGCAATCATATAATTAAAAGGAGCAAGGTTCGAATATGAAAGAGGTAAAAAAAGGAAGTTCTATTTTGTTATTTTTACTTCTTAAAATTACCAAATTGCCCTTCTTCAATTTGATAAGTTTTCCCCTCTTTTTTTGATTATTCGAAGAGAGATTTTTGATTTTTCTTCTTTCATGATTCCTCTGTGTCTCTACCCTCTTTCCTTTTGATTTCAACCACCGATAGTGAGTATGGTTGTTGCTGTTTCATTCATTTGCCACTGATAGGGGCTGGAGCTCGTTGATTTACTACTGTACGTCTATGAAGATCTCCCTATTCCTCCTATTTTTGAGCTCACCATGAATCATCATCTAGAGATGCTAGTTGTGTATTTGTTCCCTTGTGTGTGCGATCTTAACCTCCATTTCCACTGCTATCTGTGACCTCTTCTCTTCCTTCTTTATTCTTTGCTGTCGCTAATAAGAGAGCTGAGATATCGTGCGTTCACTGTTGCCGGTCTACTATTCTCACAGCTCGTGTCTACTTTACTTCTTGATCCTGAACTTCTTTACTCCTCTGTTCTTTTTGTTTATGAATGCCAAAGTCCCACCGCCTTCTCTTCTCTTAACTTCACTGAATATAGGGTGTGTGGAAGATGAGTACCTTTATAAGAATTGATGAAGAAAATTATTAGATTTTGGAATTTAGTAGGTAAGTGAATAGCAATCTATTATTTTTTTCAATAAAAGTAGTCTGTTTTTGAAAATATTATATTTTCCTATAAATCATTTTAACAACTAGAATGATTATTATGTATTTTATTAATTAAATCATTTTGGTTCTAGAAATTTTAGAATGATGATGAAAGTTAATTTGATTATGGTATATGTATGTATTTTCTTTACGAAATATATTTTCAAGATTGATGAAGCATCTTTGTTTATTTTACTCTAGAAATTCTTGGTTAATCAACTAATACAAACTTGTACATTAGCTATCAAATATTATTCTGGAAAGCTTTGAGATTTGAAATGATTTATGCAAGTTTGATATTGAGAATGCAAATTGTATTTCAAAAATAATTATTTTTGCATGTTTGAAAAGTGATTTTACGAGGACTTTAAGTAGAACACTATTGCTAACGATAATTTTGTTAGCCCTTGGCATACCTTGGTTAATGACTAGCTAGCTTGATGTTTGTGAGCTCTATTCTCATATTTGTTATTTACGAGCCTCGCACTCGTGTTTGTTTCATGACTTCGAGCCGTATTTGGTTAGCCTTACCCTTGTGGACTGTGTGTCTATGTTTATTACTTATTCTACAAAAGTCCTTAAAAATATTATCTTTTAATTGATTTGTGAATACACACTTTATTAGTTTTATTTAATAAATGATATTATTTTTATTCATTTATTTACTTAATTTGTTTTACAAAGAGTTGAACTGTTTTGTCATTGTCAATTTAGTGGTTTAGTACTTTGAAGCTATATGGAACTTCTTAACCTTCAAGTTCATGATTATATTATGTTGATTGTTCTCAGCTAGTATATTGAATTTTCAATGTTGCAGTTAGTAAGTTTGCTACTTTTACTCAATTATGGATCAATTATTTTCCTTTAGCATATCAAATTCAAGTAATTTTAACTCATTCATAATTTATTATTATAATTGATATTTTTAGATTTTATGAGTTATTATACTAAATTATTTTCCTTTCAATTATTTCATATAATAGTAAGTTTATTATTTTGCTCTTTTAAATTCTATTTTTGAGGATGCTATTCATTGAAAAATATTTTAGTCTCAAATTCATTAGCTGACCCTAGACCTCATGCCGACCATTAAGGGCTTGCAACTGTGCTGGATAAATATTTATCTTTGTAAATCCCTTCTCTTTTAATGTAGATATTCAATTATGTGTTTTATTTTGAAATTTATGTTTTATATGCTCCATGTTAACTATAGCTAAGAGTCTAACATTTATTTTATTATGTTGACTGTCTGTGGCTAGGGAACATAGTTCCAAACTGTTGATTGCATATAGTAATATTTTCTGTTGTGGAGATTTTGAAAGATCCTATCTATAGGGGAGGTTATCTCAAAATTTTTATAAAAATATTGAAACTTTCGTTATAGCAAATATTGTTAAGAATGTTATAATTTCAATATAAATTTAATTATGTTTTGGGCAAAAAATCTTGATTTAAGACTTAAAGGATGTGTGATACAGTTTGCATCCCGTGCCAGTCACCCTCTATAGTTAAGGGTATGATAGGTATTCTATCCTACCTCCAGACTATAGTTTCCCTCATCTCACACACTTATGATAGAGGTATCGTTAACTCCTAACCACACACTTACGAGCACTGAGGAGTTACCAGCTTGCCCCAAATGTTCTATGATAACAGTCCCAATATAATATTGTACCATATGTCTTATGGTACCAGCCTGAATATAATGTTGCATCAGATGTCCCATGGTGCTAGCCTGATCATATGGATTTGTTTATACCCATCTTTACACACACACATCTACACATACCCTGGGTGAATTCCCACCCTCTATGATCATGCTTTTTACACTTATTTTACCACTTTCTATCATATATATATACACATTAATCAAAACCAGTAATCATCAAATCTTTCATTTCACGAATCAATTTTATGCTGAAACCATTTACATTACAAAGCCATGCATAGAAAACTTACAAAACAATGAATTCACAATTATGCATTTACTTTTACACAGTTATAATAGCTAATAAACATAACAAGCTATATGGTTACCTCAACCCTTTTGTTTGCAAGAAAGGATTACCCATGTTCCACAACCTTACTCAAGTTTCTTTCACTACTTAACTCATCGCACACAAAAATCTACACAATTAAGGCACCCAGAGTCAATTTTCTCATTAACGAAAAGTACTAATTATAGCAATTAAGAACTTAATTGTCATCCTTTCCCCTATTCACGTTCATTCACACATACCACAACTAGTTACCACTCATTTCAAGTATTATCACACTCACTATCAGATTCCTCTCATTACCCTGTCTCTAAATTAGGCTAATTCAAGCCCACTGCTTCAAAGCTTTATCCTTCTGACTCAAACCAATCACAAAGTCTTAGTTTAGTCCCAGAGAACCTTTCTATTACTATAGGGTAAGAAATCAAATCATCTCCTTAAAACTTCTAGATTCAATTTCTCAATAGTTTAAACTAAAGGAAAATAGGGTAGAATTGAGGCAGTATAAGACTTACCCGATAAGTAATAGGTCAAAAACGTCATCGTTACACCTAATATTGATTTCCTTAGAAGAGCTCCTCTTCTTCTCCACACCTAAACATCTTTTTCTTTTTCCTTTTGTTTTCTCAAGCTGAGCCATGAGTTTAAACACCAAATTATATGCCATACACCACGGCGTATGGCACAACAAGAAAATTTCTTACCATACTTACATACTCTGCTTTGGCATATTGCTCTCCCACTCATATCTATTCACATAACATCTTAAAGAGTCAAAATAACATTCCACCATCTAGAATCCTAATTTCACATTAAATCACTAATTCATCCCTTAATTAGCATTAATGCTAAAAGCAAGAATTCAAGCTATTACACAATTCATCCCCCTCTTAGATGTTAGCCTTATCAAACAATAGTTTGATAAAATCCAAAACAAAATAAACAAGAAAAATAAAAGAAATAGCTACTATTGCTTTGTTACCTCAAACCTTTGGGTTACTAAAGGTTATCACTCAAATAGTTGCTTCTTAAGCTTGTCTTTGTGCTCAAATGGTGTGCATAACATAATAGTCTACAATACCAATCAATAACATCAATATCTAACTCAAATTCACAATTTCCAACTTAACTTAACCAACCCAAATAATAAACCTTTTATATTTCCCATAATCAACAAATTTAAAACATCTATTAGCTTCAATGAGTTTCCATTAGCTTAGCTAGCCTCATATTCTAGCTCCTAACAACTCAAACCTATATTTTTCTCTCTAGGGTTCATTTAAAGTCAAGAGCCAAATTCATATAACTTTATAAAATCATCAATCTTAAGTTTTTGTAACCTAAAACAACTCTCATTAATCTCATTAAGAGCAATAGGTTTGGACAAAATATACCCCACACAAAAATCGTCATCATCTTCACCAAACCTTAAATAAAAATTGAATGAAGGAATAAAGGGAGAGGTAAGTAGGACTTACCGAGGTGTAGATAAGCTTCAATCAATCCCAAATACCATGGGAAAGAACCTTAGTATTCTACTAAGATCTCTATTTTCCTCCTTCTTTCTTTCTATTTTTTAGCTCCTAAAATGCATATGATTTATGCTAATTTTGCATCGTCCGTCATTGTACATGATACATCTATTAGTCATCCAATAAGGTAATTATTATAATTAAGTCAATAATTTATTAATTTACCCTCCTTGTCTTATTTAGGGATTTAAAAATTTGTGATGTTACAAACTGTAATGTTAAATGCAGTACAACGCCAAAATACTAGTGCAAAGGCATAGTAATAATTATTATTCATGTTTGTTGGGCCATGTGGCCATAGAGGCTATATTAATATTTGTGGTAGATATTGTTATCCTTTGATGATTATGGGGTTTGAATAGCAGTATTGTATTATTTATAGTTATATGTGTGTTTATTATGTTGATCAGTGTATGTTAGTCCATGAGGTATGGTTTATGCTTCGTATTTGGTTAACGGTACTTATTTTTGAGTTTGACACCTTCGGAATGTATTTTCAAAGGAAAAGAGATTGTTTTACATCCAAGTTTCCATCATTCAAGTAAGATAATGTTTTGGAAGTGAATGGTTCAAGTTAGAAAAAAATGATTTTCCCTATTCTAATATTTTATTCCTTCTAGTTGTTTGCCATGCTTCCAAATGATTTTAATTCTCTAATTTTATTTATGTTTAAGCTCAAACTACTTGAAAAGGGTTTTATTGGGATTCCAACTTTGAAATGCTTTTAATTATTAATGATGGTTTTTTCCTTTCTACCATCAAGAAAGAGGGAGGGAGATGAGGATAGAGGGAGACAAGGAAAGAGTGCAAAGATTGGTAGGGAGATATGGTCTCTTCATTATAGACTACAATTGTGGTCATCATCATCTTTCTTTAGCCACACATTGCATATCTACTATTGTCACACCCCAAAATTTGAACATGCTCGGCACAGAATATAGGGATAATACCCATATTCGAAAAGTATTTACTCAAGAAAACTCTAATCTATAAACCATGAAGATATTTGATAATAAATTAAGCCATCCTCAAAACAAATCATACAAACAAAAGATTTAATATTTTTAAAAATTTTGGTAGAATCTCACCTTAAAATAAAATTTCCCAAAGATAAATTTACAAATATTTTACAAAACAATAGTTGCAGCAAGGAAGTCTCATCTGATCAGCAAATAACAAAGTATAAATTATAAGGATGAGGACCCTAACTATAGCTTATGTGGAGCACCTGATATAAGAAATTTACTTTAAAGAAGTTTGATTACAACTTTTCATCTTAATTGAGTACTACAGCCCCTCAAGGATTAGCAGAAGGCATAACATCAGCTAACGTATCTAAAACCAAAATAATAATTTCTAGTGAATAATGTCCCAACAATAAATAATAGAACATGAATAAAAAAGGAAAAGTTTAAAATAATTGTGTAAGTCAAAGAGACAACAGCTTTCATTAAAATTAATAAACTTTAAAATAGAATAGCTCTATAAAATTGTAAAATTAAGTCTTAAATCATTAAACTATCATGGCAAATGTTAATAGGACTTGATTCCTAAGAAGCATATAAATAAAATAAATATTTATAAACAAATTACTGAATAACATTAATGGAATATAAAATTATCAAATAGTTGGATTCATAATTATAGGGACTTATCAGAACAATTAACAAACATGGACACACAGTCCACGAGGGTAAGTAACCAAACGCAGCCGAAGCCACGAAACAAACGTGAGTACAATGCTCATGAATAACCATCCCTTCGTTCCACGTGTGTTGGCCATTACACGGGACTAGCACCTCCTATAAACACCCTGCTAGCTAGGTGTACCATGATGCGCCAAGGGCTAATGGAACTACCGTTAGCAACCAGTGTTCTGTATAAAGTCCCCTTGAAATTCATTTTCAAATATGCGAGAAAATTATTACTTTCAAAATAAACTTTTCTCTTCTCAATATCAAACTCGCATGAACTGTTTAAAATATCAATCCTTTAAAATATGAGAATTCACAACTAATGTTCCATAAACTTCTTCACCCATTTCCATTATTGTCTTTATTGAATAAAAGAGTACTAGAATTTATAAAAGCATTTCTACCAATCTTATAAGTATAAATCATAATAACTTCAAGAGCTAAAGAAACTTAATCAACAACATTAATCAATGCTAGAGTGACATATATTAATGATTGTAAATTATTGAAAATAATAGTTGATAAAAGGAAATTTTCAAATATATAAAATGATTGGGACATTATCCACTTACCTTTAGTATGCCCAAGAACCAAAATTCATTTCTTTCGACTTCATCCATGTCTCCCTTCCTCTAAGCACCCTATTCAAGGTGATAAACAATTTAATGGCCTTACTCTAGCCAAATAAATTATCTTCCAATATTGGTAACACTATAACCAATCGAACTCTAATCATTATAATTTAATCAACCTAATCTTAGTTTCTTTAATCTTTTCAATACTTTACATGTCTACCTTTCTAAGTCTACCTTTCTATTTGACGCTTTGATTAGATTTTAATTTGCCTTACAATTCTTATACTAAATTTTAATCAAGTATGTGTGTATATATATGTATATAATTTTTTGTTAATCATAGCACAACCATCACATATAATTTGCCACAATAATCAAGATTTCTCCCTTACAATAACAAGTCGCTTAAAGCATGATTGCCATTCAAAATAAACTCCCTAATCCTCAATTCAAACTTACTTCAACACTATTCCTATCCTTGCTCATGCACAACCACAGAGCAAATGGAAAAGAATAAATTTTTATCTACCCCAATATCCATGTATAGACTGGCCAAGGAAAAGAAGACAAGTGGTATTCACCCATCTATGGAGCATATGAGAATTTAAAGGGCAGACTTGAAATATTTTCCAGCCTCATGAGCACGGCAGTAACACCAAAACAGGGGAGAATGACTAACAATCAATGAAGTTTAAGATTGAAGTTTGGACAACCAAAAACAATAAAGAATAAGAGAAGCTAAACTTACCACACACACATACACAACACCCAAGCTAAGAAAAAAAGGAAATTGAAGGCTGAGAACACATGCACAACACAAGCCCGCACGACCAACAAACAAGAAAGTAGAAGAGAACAGAAATCATACAACTCAGCACTTCAAGTCGACGGCATAGATGGAGAATCTATGGTGAAGACCCAGGATGCACACAGATAATAAGAATCAGAGAAGCAAATTAAAAATGAAGAGGAAATGGTGAAGCGAAAACCAGACGCTCTCTCTCTCTCTCTCCTCATGCTCTTACTCCTTCACTAGAATAGAGACAGCATGAATAGGGAAAGATGTGGAAGAATCTAGCAGCCTTCAGCAACAAAAGATCTCCCACTTCACACAAACACTAGCAATGTATAGACGAAAGAGGACGAAAAAGAATCCAGTGGCACACAGACGTTCATAACAAGATGCGAACAAGAACGATGAAGATATCAGTGACCGAGGAAGACAAAAACAGGGAGCAAGACTGAGGGCTTGGCATTGCACGGAAGTGACAAGCTCCCATTTCACCGGCAATAAGGGTAGGATAATAGAGGGAAGTAGAGTCAGAGAGCACACGACGGACAAGTCCATATTGATCTCTGACTCTCTCTACAACTCAAAACAGAATCGAAGAAAGAGGAAGAGATGGTAGCTCGAAACCCATGCAACGATGACCAAAACTCTCTCTCTCATTCACACACTTCAAGCAGATAAAGATGGCAGGGGAGAAGGAGAAGATGGAAGAAATGGGGAGAGTTTTCTAGACTTCTCTAATCCTCAAACATGATCTAGAAAAGGAGAGGAAAATAGAAAAAAAATCACGAGCTCTCCCTCTTTCTTTTGCCTGCTGCACCGACTAAGAAGGTCCAAAGAAAGTCAAATAATATCTCATGGGAAAGTTTACAAAAAAAGACCCAAAGTTTATTGAGAAAATTTTAAAAGAAGACCCTATCAATTTTTGTTATTATAATATTTCTATAATAAAAAGTAAGGACTCTTTAGTACTTTTCCATAAAAATAAACTAACATTTGGCTAAAGTAAAATTTAAACTCTAGACCTCTATATAAATATCCAGTATAAATTATAATATATCATTGCTCTTTCTTTATCATAAAATTAAAATTAATTAATTATCAATTGGAAAGAAATTTATTTAATTTAAAATTTAGAGTCATTACAACTATGGCTTCTTTGTCGATGGTGTTGTTGCTCATACTGGCTATGAAGATGACAAGGAAACAAAAAAAAATCTAGAGTGTGAGTAACTAATGTTGGGATTAAAAGCTTATAGATGGGTGAAAAGCCCTAGTCATATGAAGATTCTCAAAGAAACTAAAGTATAGTTGTGTCAACATCCTAGGTCATTCTATCCTCAAGAAGCAAGCAATTACAATCAATTCAAGATAGTGATCAATAACAAATTAAAATTCTAGGATTGAAGTTATGAGTTTAAGAGAGAAAATAGATGCTTATAGATTTGATTTTATGTGAAAAGAGTAAAAGGAAAGGTGTAGAATTCAACCAAGTGTCAAAGTAGCTTCCCAAAATTAGAATCCACCACTTCTATCCTTGTTCTACATTACCTTACTTAGAATCAACTACCTCCTTCAATTAGTGTGTGAACGTGTCCTAATTACCATCAAGACTAGGTGATAGGAATTAGAACCTAGTAACCACTTATAATTTAGCACATAAATAACCCAAATGAATGCACCAATATGTAACTTAATCCTTGAAAATACTCCTAGCTCTTGCCTCGATCATAATTTAAACTAATCAAAATTATGATCTTAATTAAAGTTTAAGACCTAAAAAAAGTAGAAAATTTCAAGGAAAATGGAAAGAGATTGAAATGGAAACATGTATTCATTCATCAAAACATTGAAGCATAAATAGAAACACTTCGAGCGTGCAACTAGTTTGAGAATAAAAAAAAATCCTTTGCTCTTCTAAATGCGTCTCAAACTTAGAAAGAATTCTAAATCCTAGAATTACAATCAAGCAGCATGAATTAAATCATAGAAGATGAAGAAAATAAGGATCCACAGCAATTGAAATCAAAAGAAAAGGTTTAGAACTTAAGATGTGGCTTCATCTTCCTTGGAAAGCTTTGAATTTTCTAACCTCTCGTGGTGATTTGATCCTCAATCCAAATTAATCTACCTCTAATCATGGCTTCCATATCTTGAATACTTGATTAAGATGAAGGATTGTGGATAAGAAATTGTGGGAAAGTTGAAAAAAAGATGAGAAAGTTAAAATGCACATGCTAGAATTTGAAAGAGAAATGGGAGATGAAAAATATGTGAATGAGTGAATAATGAAGAGACAAGCACAGCCAAATCTCTTTTGCAAGTTGTGATGGTGTAAAATGAGTATAAGAGGAATGGTTTTACATGATCAAAGCCATAAAAAATATCTGAAACTAAAAAATTAATTTAGTTGGAGGAAGATTCAAGTGAACTTGGATATAATTCAAGCTAGGTTAACTTAGAAGCTCATGTAGCTCTTATAGATTGCTCCACACTTGATTAGAACTTGATAAACACTTCTAAATACATAGCTAAATATGATAAAAGGGTGGTTAGATGCTGCACGGGACAAAATCCTTAAGTCTTGAGTCATTAGAAGGTCTTTGAGTCAACTCTTGCACGTACGTCACTCTAGGTTCTTACTTTGTGATTTATCTTTGTAATTCATTCTTTTATCCATTTATTGTTCTTTTAATTCCTTGTTTACACCTGCAATTAATAACATAAAATATCTCAAAGCATGTGTACAAAATGCAAAATGATAACTAAAGCTCAATCAAAAGATACAACACAATTTCCAATGTCCTAGTTTACAAATATGACAACCTTGTATCTATGTTTTAGCCTAGGACAACCTAAGATTGATGTCTTTTAATGTTTTTTTTCTAAACTATAATGAATTAAAAGCTCAAACTTGTTTCTTTGACATTAAGAAGACAAAAGACACATCCTAAATTAAATTTCCAAAATGTCACAAAAATTACCCCAATACCCCTAAGCCAGAAATGAACCCTAAGTGAGTCTCATGGCCTATAATGCCTAAATATGCAAGAATTGATTTCCTAAGGATGAAATAATGCAAGAAAATTATTTTAAAATGTATCCAAATAATAATGTAATATGTCAACATGTAGGGAGGACAATGAGAATTTTCACAAAGGTTTGGAGGTGACTGTGGCTGAACAAAAAGTGGGAGGGACAAACTTTTTTAGCAACAAACACATTCCATAGCTAATTTTGGGATAGCCTATTCCAATTTAAATAAAGAACTTAAGTTAAAAGGTGATGCATTTCTTAGAATAGTCTTGAAATAAAAGCTATTTAAATAAAAAGAAAGGTTGTATGAAGTTTGAACCTAACCACCACAAAGACAAAGTAGTAATATACTTTATACTACTTATTTTTCATCTTTTCTACCTTATCAAGTCATCTAGGCAATATAATATAAGCTAGAGATTGTTTTTATTTATGCTACGGAATTGTCATAAAACTATGAAGTTGTGGATTGCCTTAGGTGCAGGGTAAGGCATGCGAGGTGAAGCAGCAACCTTTAATAATATATAGGTGTCTTATTCCTTGTGCTTTATAGATTAACCCAAACCTCTTTTCTCTACCTATTTGGACGAAGAGGCAAGTATAGTATAAAGGAAGAAGATCATTCAAATGAAAAAATAGCTAAACTCTTTCTACATGAACTAAATTAATATTTCATAAAATATATTAAAGGAACAGGTGAGATGTGTGAATCAGATAGGTTAAATACTGAAATTATACTGATCCTAAAAGACACGTTGAATCCCTAAACCACCTTCCTAAAAGCAAGTGTCTATCCATGCATCTATGAGAAAGACAAAGGGTTAGGGTGTGCAGAGTGAGGATTCCAATTGTTGGTATGAGGGGGAAAAAAATTGGAGGGAGAGTGAAAAAGGAAATTGGGGGGACTAAATTTGGGCTATGAAATCGTGGGGGGAATATATTTTTTAAAAAATGAATATAAGACTTGATAAAGTAAATATAATTTTTTATTTATAAGATATTATAGATTTTAAAAAATAATTTTTTATATATAAGACATAAATTTTTAGAAAATATTTTTTATACATATAACATTATAAAGTAATAAATTTGCTGGTTAAATAGGTACATTTTATATAAATAAATGTAAGTTGAAACCCTTCTAATTCTCATTATTTTTTACTTTTTCTGTTAACTTTTTAAAGAGGAATGCATATTCCTTGCTAAGCCCTCTCTATTTAGAGAGGATCATTTTGCCAACGAGAAAATTGATTTGTAATGTTATAAATTTAAACTTGTATAATATATATACATATATATAATCATATGAAAATTGACATAACATAATTTTATTAACATTAAAAAAATTTCAATAGTAATTAAATGATTTACCAAAATATTACTAATTTTCATTACAATATAGAATTACAAATATAATACATCACTAAGACATGACTAATGTTATCATTAATTAATTGGCTACATGCAAGATAAGTACTTTGTGAATATTACAAGTTTAACCTTCCATCAATTCGATATATTAAGTATGACATCACGTGGGTATTCTAGTTTTCTCTATTGCCACTAAAATCGATTCAATATACTCCCTCTGGTCTAAAATAGAAGGGGTAAAATAGGAAAAAGAATTTACAAATACTAAGTTGCTTATATTTTGGATCAAGATCAGTTGGAAGAAAATGTTTATACTTTGGGCCGAAGGAGCATACTGAAATGTCTAATGATTAAAACATAATTTAAACAAATGGCAATTGAATCCATGATGGAATAACGTTGAAATATTCAATCTCTTGCAAGAAGCTTTATGCACTTAAGAAAGTAATAGAGAACTGACAATATTTATATCTTTGGCCTCAATTAATTTATAGTGATTGTGATTATAAGATAAATAAAAAAACATATAATATATATGTTCAAAAATTAGTATTTTATGAAAAAAGTGTGCATAATACAATAAGAGACATGCTAGATTATAATTAACTATTTTCTCAATTTATTAAAACTATAAAATAATATAAATATTAAAATTACTAAAATAATAAATTAGTGACAGAATTATTATGGAACTACTTTCCAATAGAATTTGCAACCGAATATTCTATGACAAGTAAACTAGTGACAGAATTTAGCAACGAATTTCCAATGGACATTAGTGACAGAAATATTCTGTTAGTAAATCTGTCACAAAATAGGAATTGGTTATCCTTGAAGTGAGCAATGAACATTTCTGTCGCTAATTTCCGTTGTAAACATTTTTACAATGGATTAGTGACAACGTGTTTGTGATAAAAACAGTCTGTTACTGGTTTTGTTCATATTAGTGATGGATTTGTGACATATTTGTGATGGAATTATTTTTCGTCGCTGATCTACTTTTTTGTTTTTTGGTAGTAAGCTCCCAAACACTCCAACGAAGTCAACAATGATGGCCATAGTCAAAAACATCCCTTATACTCCCTCCAATCCTATTTAAGGCGAAGAGAAAATAATTTTTTAGTTATATTTATATATAAGTCAAGTCATTAAATTTTTATCAAAATTTTCCCTCTATTAAGTGTTCTTAGAGAAAGTATGTTATTATAAAGGATATATATTTAATAAGAGTAAAATTGAAAAATTACTAAATGATAGAAGTAGCTTATGAATAAAATCAAAAAAGTATACTCCAAAACCCTAACTTTATTAACTAATAATAAAACGTTTCATTTTACTATCAGTGGTGAGACATGGCAGTCATAAAATTTTAAACCTTATAGCATTAAGTCTTTCATTGAGGAAAATAATCCGAGGTTGCTTATCAATAGTTTAATGGCAATCATTTTCTTTCAAAGGCAAATTCCAACACATAAATACAAAGTAGAGTTGGCCATCCACTGCATGAGGAAAATAATCCTTAAACATCAACAACTGAAGAGAAATCTGGTGCATAAAGCTCATAGAATCCCTAAGGTTTACACAAAACTAGCCACACGTGGCTCCAATCTTGCAAAAAAATTCTAATCTAGAGTAGAAGAAGAGTTGCTACACAATCTACTCAAAAAATGCTCAAATTGCTCTCCAATCTTCAATTTCGCCATGCAATATATGGGAAATTGAGGATCCTTTTCAAACACTCAAGAAAAGCGAGAGATTAACACCAATTAGTAAGGAGACAAAATAAATTTAATTCTTGTTTCAATTGATTTTCTTTCTTCTGTGCACAACATTTACTAAAATGTATACAACAACAAAGTTTCCCTTGAAAAAATAAGCATGGTTTTGCAAGACCAAACAAATAAAGGGCTATTTCCTTTCAGCTTTTAGGGTTTATTCTTGGCTTGTGCTGCTTCTCGGTACTTAGTCGCATATCTATGAAACAAGGCAAGTGCATTGCTAGTGACTTGCGCAACGTTCAACACCTTCCCTCTTATTGCAGCCTTCATCTTACTCATCCTATGAGCTGGGAAGTAATCCACACAAGTGCTCGCATCAGTAAGAGCCGTACTAACCCATGTCTCAACGTTGCTCATGTGCCACAAGACACCATCTCTGATCATAGTGCTTGGGATCTTATTTAACCTTTCAAGCTCTTTTATTGAAAGGCCAAGCTGGTACACACTATCATTGATCTGCTTCAAGCAATCTTGCAGAACAAAATAGTCTCTGCTACGATTATTATTACGATTCTTGAGTGCCTTGAATTGTTTGGCCACTTGCATCAAGTAATCTCTGGTGTATAGTGCTCGTGAGAGACTCACAGATAAGGCCACATGAGCTAACTCTTGCGGGCTTTGGATTTTTGAATTGGAATATTTGTATAAGCAACGAAGGCATAGATTTGGATACAATGTGGTTTGACAAGAACCTTTTATGTAAGCAACGGTTTGAGGCTTATATCGATGAGGCCTTTTGAAGGATGGTTCAGCTGTTGCATGATGAATTGAGAAGAGAGATATGAGGATCATCATCACTAGCAATGTTAGATTGATGAGTTGTGCCATATTTCTTCGGTGAAAATTGAAGGGGAGAGAGAATTTGAAAGCTCAAATGAAGTTTGTTGTTGGAGAAAATGGCAAGGGGCTACGGTGCTTAAATAGATTATCAGATTTGGTACACATCAGCTAGACGCCTAGACCGTAGACCAAATGATCTCATATGGATGGTCGAGATTTTATAGTCTTATTTTTATATTTTTACAATAAAATAATATTTTTATACATACAAACTGATCAGATTGATATTTTATACTCCATCCATTCCTTACTATAAAAGATACTTTAGAAACTTTTTCAGTTCAAAATGTAAGGGGCAATGTAATGTTATTCAATAGTTATTTATTTTTATCCCTGTTTCTTTTACTCTCCCCAGTCTTGTTTTGAAGTTACTTATAACTACCTTACCAAATTAATGAGTTAATTAAATTATTGATCTTGTCCAAAATAAGAAATTTCCAAATTTACCATTTTTAAATATAGCATCTTTAAAAACATTTTTCTCTCATGCAATAACATTTTGTTCTCTAGTCGTAAAAAATTGTAAGACGGTAAAATTAGAATAAGGTAATTAATGATCCACATTTTTATGAAAAATAATTTATAAAAAGAATCATGAATGTAACTTATATATAGGACTAGGGGGAGTAATATAATATGTTTTCTAGAGAATTGTAAAAAAGAAGTGGATGTAACTACTTTTTCAGCAACGGAAAAACTAATTAATATTTAGATGTATTTTTTTAAAAACTTTCAAGAATGTAACAACACTTTTTTAATGTCAATGAAAATGTTGAAAACATTAATAAGAACCGGAGGAATATATTATACTTCATCTTACATAAAAGGTTATTGAAATGAATAAAAATGAAACATTTTGCACCGTCCAAATATCTTAGTGGGCACATCCTGAGTATCTCATTTAATTTTAAGATATTCAAGAGTAGGAGGTTTCTTCGACATGTTCCTTTTTGTCTTCTAAGGAATATTTTAGAGGCAACATGAAGCGGAAGTTGCGCGACGATGGAACCAATTACATATAGGCGATGAAATTAAGTGTTTATTATGTAACTAGTCGGTCAGAAACTAGTGGTACACCATTTGCATAAATCTGAAGCAAGGATTAAATTACATCGATTAAGATTAATTAAATAGGTCGCAATGATTATAATAAGTTAATAACTATGTATCCATTCTCTTATAAAGTTATGAATTCATGATTCAGATAAATAACCTGCACATGGTTAAGAAGAACAATGTTGATAATAATAGAACCATGTCAAAAGGGGGAAAAAAAATACTTAATATAGCACCTCATGTCATGTCACGTGAAGTCAATTGATATAATAAAGAGGTTCAACGTTTTGTTACGCGTTTAAGGCCAAGGAAAATGAAATTAAATGAAGCTTAGAATGGTATAAGTTTGTGGAAGTCGAATCATTTAGGCCTAAATTTTTTGTTGTTTTGTCTTTTTGACTTATCCAATATTATTTGATTAATTCAGATTTGGGCATTATAGAAACATAGAGTGACTCATCATCATAATTTTTTATTAAAAAAATTAATCATTTGTTCTCTATAATTACAACTAATTTGTTAAAACTTAGCCTCTAAACTTTAACTAGATGCAATTTAGTTTCTATAGTTTTAATTCAGTTGTAATTCAGTTTTTAAATTTTGACCCGTGCAATTTAGTTCTTATAATTTTATTTAACAATTTAAAATATTCATTCCTAATTTTAGAAAATATAATACTAAGTACTAGATGCAACTACTAATGATTTAAATTTCTAAAACTATTGCATAGGAATTGATCTAGGAGTTATACTAGATTAAAGTTTAGGAACTAAGCTTCAACGAATATATATATATATATATATATAATAAAGAATGAGATGTACAGAGTTAAAATTTTATTTACAATAAAGGTATGAACTGTTGACCTTGCTTAATAGTTATCACAACTTCTTCACTCAATCAAAATATTATTGTTAATGAACGATGTCGAGTTTAATGTAGTGATTTAATTTGCTGATATTTATATGCTGAATGAAAGCCCAACATGGAGATTATATGCTGAATGAAAACCCAACATGAATACTCCTCTTCCTTCCCATCCTCTTCCATTCTTTTTCTTTTATAACCATGGGATAAAGATTTGAATGGTTTAGATAAAATAATACCTTAGATCTTGAACTTGTTTGTTTGTAAAAAGTGTTCCCTCAACTTATCAAAAAAATACAATTTGATCCCTGCTGTTTACTAATTAAAAGTTAAATTTAACCTTTAGTTGATAAGATAATGACAGAAAAAACTCAAAAATTACAGAAAATGACCAAAAAATTACAATAAAAGCTAGGATCCAAAAAAATCACAATGCTTGTAGTATAATTTGAGCAATTGATTGACGAGGCATAATGTTACTGCTAAATAAATCATGCTTCGATGATTTCAGAGACCCCAATTATTAGGATATCCATAAGACTACATATCGTTGTGGGCAGATATTTTTGCGAACGGAAAATAGGATTAATTAAGTTGCCAACATAGGGATGATAAAATATAACAATAACAACAATAACAAGCCTTATCCCACTATATGAGATCAGTTACATGGACATATATGGCGCCATTATGCTCTATCATTTATTGAACTTTTAGAAATATTGTTAATTAAGAGATAACATAATTTTGTGTTAATTAAGGGATGATAACATAAAAATATAAAATTAATTTTCTTTGTTTTTAGAATGAAAGGGCAACTTTATCTCCTAATGTAATTGAAGAGATTAGGAGAGAGTTGTTATACGAGATTGGAAATTCTTTTATGAGCTTGTATTCAAAGAAGCCAACGACTACTATACTGACTAGCTTATGCGATATGCCCACAATATATATACCATGTTTGAGGGCCCTTTTATTATGATAGAAATGAGAGGAATGAAGATGAAAATAGAAATAAAACTGGGGAAAATAGTTGTTTGGTACCAACAAATTGGAAAATTTTTGGATTCCAATTGGTGGAATTGGCTTCCATGCTAGGACCCAAAGATTTATTTCAATGTCTAGAATTTCACATTATTCCAACACATTTTTTTGCATTTTAATATGTTTTGATTTGACACAGTTTTACGTATTTTAAATACTCAAATTAGGGAAAGTGCATATTGTTTCAGACATTCACACCATGACTTTATTTTGGTATTTTTCGCACTAATTTCATGTTTGGTTCGAGGTTTGTGTTGGAGGTCATTCTGGTCATTAGGTGAATATTTTGGAAGGTATTAAGATCAAGTAATCAGCTGCAAAAGTGTACAATCAGGATTGTGTCTAATAAAAAGATACATATATGAACAATAAAAAAAAATTATGGAAATTGAATGTAGCTTTTTCATGCTTCATGCATATCCCAACAGCACGAATATTCGGGTTCAGTAATTAAGAGATTGTAGAAGTTTTAGGTGAGTTCAATGGAGACGGCAAAATTTTCCTTTATGTCTAGAGATTTTGATTTTTAACTTTACTCTCTATTCTTTTTTTTTTTTGGTGGGTCTTTGTTGTTTGATGTTGGCCTTTAATTTGATTCTTTTTTAAAATGCAAAGTTGATCAAGTCATGGAGAGGTTCAACTTTAACAAGAAACAAGTTGACTTATAGTAAAACAACACAAGTCTCAGTTAACATAATGATGCAAACTCATCAGGATGTAATATTTAAATAATGCAAGATATAATATATTATTAAATATTGGTGTTGTATATTATTACACAAGATGCACTACTATTAAAAACAAAAAACTTATTTGACAGTTACTTTTGTCTTTATTTGATGAGTTTTATAGCAATAGCATTTGAACACGTCCCAGCAGTTTAGTGTAAAGCAATATATGAATCACAAATCAACATTTTGTTATGCTCAGTTATTAGAGTGGTCATTTTGTTATATCAAGTTGTCAATAAATATTGTAGTATTTAATTGTACTGGAAGGAGATAATTGTAATTGACTTGGGATATTTTGCCGCTTTTGTGTAATTACTGATATTTGCAGGAATATTATTCTGCCTCACTGTCCCACTTGCAACAATAAAAATTTAGTCCTATGAATCATAATTGTGATATCTGAAATCTTCATAGCTTGATTTATCGGCAATATATATATTTATATATTATATCTTGCCAACCAATTGCTCAAATCCACAAACATGTGATTATCTATCTTAGGTTTTCACTTTTCTGATGAACAAAGACACGTTCAAATCGCCGAATTATCTCCTTGTCGGGCTTACAATCAGCATGCAAATCATCATCAACAATTTCTGTAATGAAACTATGCCAAGCAAATCCTTGCTTAATTTAGAACTTATAATATATATATACTTGAATATGAATTAGTCAATAACACAGTTGGGTATGAAATACACACACCTAAATCATTCATCTTCACACGCTTAATTTCCATTCTAAGGTTCTTTTTAATGATTTATTTTTTCTTCATCATAACTTTGGCCCTCAAACGCGTAAGCATTGAAACCCCCCCCCCCCTCTCTTTTTTTTTTTTTTTCATTCCATCACCTAGTATCTTAGGAAACTGCATATCCTATGACTTAAACTTGAGACTTCAAGTAAACTAATTCAATCTCCCCAACTAATTGAACCAAACATCCTTGGTTAAGATGCTTTAATTTTAGGGCTTAATCAAGTAAAGTTTTTTCTTTGACATGAATCTACTACATGATATCAGAGCATGACCTTTCTTAAAATCGACCATGCGTTTTGAAAAGTAATTAAAGTTTGTAAGGATAATTGTTGATAAAAAGAAAGAGAACTGAATTTTGCACATACTTTATATGTGTCTGTATATATATATATATATATAAATTTTGTACACTAGTTCTTTTAGAAATCTTAGTTTCTCTTGAAAACTTTCGAACGGTTTCTTTGATTTCTTTCATATCTATTGGTCACTTGCATTATTCTCTAATAATTTATAGGCTGAAGTATATTTTTAGTCATCTAATTTTATATAAAGTTTGAATTTGATTATTTAATTATATAAAGTATTTTTTCAGTCCCTCAATCCTATCACCATTAGTTTCATATGGTTATTTTTTTACTAATCATTGTTAATTAAAAAAAATTAAACCTAATGTGTCAAAATTTAAGGATGCTTTGTCAATATTTAAAAATTTTTAGTAATAAAACTAATAGTATTAGGGTTAAGCGACTGAAAAAATATTTTATAAAATTAAGGTACCAAAATCAAACATTGTGTCAATTTAAAGAACTAAAAGGATATTTTAGCCTAATTTATAATTGATCAAATCAAATTTAAACCTTCATTGTTTCAAATCAATGCAAATTAATGTTATTTCTAGTTTCTAACCGACCAGCAGACCAGCTATATATAATAGATACTTGTTAACTTCTATTAAGGTTCCATCTTCAGTCTTCACGCAACGTCTTTGCTTGTATGTTTGCTTTAAATTAATGTTTAAGAAAAAGAAAAAAAAAGTACTAAGCAATTGGTGCAAATAGAGGAAGCGTTCAACTGGAATTGACTTTTTTAATTAAATGAACTCTAATTATTGCCTTACATGAAGAAAAATACAAAATTATATCATTCTCTGTAACTATAGAGTAGATATGGGCACAATTCAATCTTTGCCTTCGCTGCTTATAAAAATTTGCCAATAATTCAAATATTCAAAGTGTCACTTGACATATTTGGCCTTACTGTGAGTCTTTCACTAGCACTATACACGAGATTACTTGTTGGAAATGTGATAATAGGAAAAACACAAACCAATAATTTATATACAACAGAAACAAATTCTCATCACTTGCAAGAAGATATGAGGAACAGTCAAAATAAACATATAGTAGAAATTAAATAGCACAATTGTAACAAAAAAGACCAAAAATATTGGGGAGAATTACATTGAAATCCTATACAAGGAAATTAATTACTATAAGGTCTAGTGACAACTGAACTAAAGAGATTAACAACAACTAATTCCTCGCATGGGACCTGGCATGGAAAACCTCAAAGGGGTAAAAACTATAGGTCATCTAGACCAATGAAACCAAAACCACTATGATCAAGATAAGGACACAAAGTGTCACACCCCAAAAATCAAGTGTGACCGGCACAGGATATGGGCACAAAACTTACATCCCTTAAGCCTTGATCAGAGAAACTTCTAGGTTAATACTTTGAACACATTAATAGGATGATTAAAAATTTTTGCAATATTAAATTAGATATTTACTTTTAAAAGAAATATGAGGATCCTACCTATAGTTTACGTGGAGCACCTAAGATCAAACTCCAACATAAGTACAAAGTTCAAAATTTCCTCAAATTAGAATTTGTCTAAAATAATCCTTCCGCTTCAACTCAGCAATAAAACTCCTCAATAGACACCTCGAGACACAAGTTTAGCTATAACATCTGAGTTCAAAAATATCTTTTTCAGTGAATAATGTCCCAACAATAAATAATTGAACATGAATAAAAGAAAAATTTGAAACAATTATGCAATTCAAAGAGGCAATGATTTTCATAAAATTTTAATAATCTTCAGAAATAAAAGAATTTTATAAAGTTTAAATAAAATCTTGAACTATTAAAATATCATATCAAATATTATTATCACTTAATTGCAACAAAGTAAATAAATAAAATAATTAATTATAAATAATTTACTAATTAAAAACCAATGGAATGTAAAATAATTAAATTTATATTATAGGGACTTATTAGAACAATCAACAAACGTGAACACACAGTCCACGAGGATAAATAATCAAATGCAGCTTTTGCCATGAAGACAAACATGGACACAATCCACAAGGATAAGTAACCAAACATAGCCGAAGCCACGAAACAAACGTGTGTGTCCACAAGGGTAAGTAACCAAACACAGCCGAAGCCACAAAACAAACGTGGACACATAGTCCACAAGGGTAAGTAACCAAACATAGCCAAAGCCACGAAACAAACGTGAGTACAATGCTCACAAATAACCATCTCTTCGTTCCACGTGCGTTGGCCATCGCACGGGGCTAGCACCTCCTATAAACACCTTGCTAGCTAAGTGCACCATGGCGCACCAAGGGCTTACAGAACTACCATTAACAACCAGTGTTCTGTATAGAGTCCCCTTCAAATCCATTTTCAAACATGCGAGAAAATCATCACTTTCACAAAAACTTTCTCTTTTTAATATCAAACTCGTATGAACTGATTAAAACATCAATTCTTTCTAACATGAAAATTCACAACTAATATTTCATAAACTTCTCCATCAATTTTCATGATTGTCTTTATTAAATAAAAGAGTACTAGAATTTATAAAATTATTTTTGTCAATCTAATAAGTATATATCATGACTCCAAGAAGTAAAACAAATTTAATTAACAAAAGGAGCTAATGCAAGAGAAATATATAATATCTATAAATTGTTAAATCAATATTTTAATAAAGAAAAATTTCTAATTCATAAATTAATTGGGACGTTATCCACTTATTTGTAATGTTCTCAAGTGTAAATTCACTCTTTACAGTCAAATCTTTCTTCTTCTAAGCACCCTATTCAATATACAAGATAATTCAATGATCTGTTACTTGAATTTAATAAACTCTTTTACAATATCAACACCACCAAGATCACTTAAGTTTTCAACTAAATATAATTTATGCCAAGATTCCTCTAATATCTACTAAACTTAATATATATGCATATATATCCCTCTATTTAACACTTTGCTTCTATCGAACCCTTTTCAAGTAGATACACACACAAACACACCCCGTCTCGCAATAGCTTTATAAAAAAATCTTCACAAAACTCAGGTTAAATCCATGGATAGTTAATACCTAAACCAATTATGTGCTTATAAAAGTTAATGAAATATCTAAAAGTTCTCATTCTAACAGACACTTTATCAAATATCTTGTAGCCATCATTGCTTAAATCATAACAACAAGTTCATTTCTCTTCTAATCTCCTTATAACACATAATAAAATTTTATTCGGCTTCCTACAATTCCAACAAACTTCCTTCTAACATTACTACAACATTCAATAGATATTTCAAAGATCAATACATACATAACAATTCAGTACTTGAATTATCAAAGAAGTTATTTTCTTTAAAAATCTCTATTTGTAATTTCAATTTCCTTTTAAGCATTTTATCAAATATTTTATATGCATCCAAATTCAAATAAACACCAAGCCTCTTCATCCTTAACATCCTTTCCAAAATTTCTCAACATCAATATTTAGCTTAACCAACTGAAATCATGCACAGCATCAACTGAAATTGGCATATAATTTCTATTTTATAAGGAAAAACAATCATGACAGCAACAAGAAAAACAAGGACACATCAGTTCAGGGAAGAATAAGTGTGATTCACACTGCTATTAAGGTCATACTCACATAAGAAGAAAGAATCAACACTTTACCTTAACCAAAGCACAGTAATAGATGCAACACCATACTTCACGAACCACACAAAGAAGAGGAGAAGAGCTTCAGCTTGGCTGCCCCAAGAGAAGGAAACAAAACTGAAATTACAGATCAAAAAGAGGAAGGACTTAAGCTTATTAAGCACATACACATGGACATTCAACCACTGAGAAGGAAAGGAAAAAGAAAGATTGAACACGAACACACCTTCAACAGCCATGCAACAGAGCATAAACGAAGAACTTCAGCTACTTTACTGGACAGAGATGGAAGAACAGCCAAGGAAAGTGACAGACACTTGCTGGCAGTGAAGAGACAAGCACTCCGAGGGCAAGATGAAGCCTACACAATGGGAAAGATAGAGAGAAATAGAGACAGACGTGAACACTTTCTTTCTCTCTGTTCTCCAGCTTCTAACCAACAAAGAGGGGGAAGAGTATTATATAATAAACTCCTTGCGAAATCTACCAAATAAGACCCAAAGTTATTAGGAAAATTTCAAAATAGTGCCCTACCAGATTATTATTATTATTATTATTATTATTATTTTTACAAAAGGGGAAATATAGCAATCTCACCAAAGGCTGGAAAAATAAAACACCCCTCAAACATTAGCAAAACTTGAACCAATGACCCAATAGATGAATTACTAACACAATTTCCATCATTACACCCAACATTCCCTCTTGTCTTATTTGTTCCACAAATTAATGAAATACAATCAACAACTTATCATTAATTTTAATCTTAAATTCCTAGGTCATTATAATTTACTCCAAACCTTTAAATAAAATACATTCAAAATTTTTTATCATAGATTTTTAATTCTACAAAAATTCTACTGTTAGAAAAATTTAAGTCAAAATACCAAGAGAAAAATTTTATCAATTAATTAATTAATTAATCTTAAATTTTTTTCTAAATTTACACCAACTCCTCTTTTGATGCTTAAATAAAATTTATTGTATTGTTTGAAGTTCTTTGGAAAGTATCTACTAAGGGGATTAATGAAAAAGTATCGTTGTAAAGATAAAGATCTACACATGATTTTTATTGATTTGAAAAAAGCTTATGACCGTATACCAAGAGAAGTGCTTTGGAAAGCATTAGAAAAAAAGGGAGTACGGATTGCTTACATTAAAGCCATACAAGATATGTATGAGGGGATAAAAACTAGTATAAGAACGCCTAGTGGTCAAACAAAGGATTTTCCTATAAAGATTGAACTACATCAGGGATCATCTTTGAGTCCTTATTTGTTCAACTTGATCTTAAATGTTTTGACGAAACATATTCAAGAGGAAATTCCAAAATGTATGCTCTTCGCGGATGATATAGTTCTTATAGCAGAGACAAGAGAATAGGTTAATTGCAAACTTGAGTTATGGAGGAGGATATTGGAGTCGAAAGGTTTTCGTCTGAGTAGAAGTAAGACAGAATATTTATATTGTAAATTTGGTAAAGGACTATTCGACAATAATTTGAAAGTGAAATTGAGAGATCAAATTATATCTCAAGTGGAAAAGTTTAAATATTTGGGAGCCATTATTCAAAATGATGGCAAAATCAGTGGAGATATTTCACATAGAATTCAAGCTAGGTAGTTTAATTGGAGAAAAGCTAAAGGAGTTATTTGCGACCGTAAGGTGCCTAATAAACTTAAAGGAAAGTTTTATCGCACTGCTATCAGACCGACAATGTTATATAGTAGTGAATGCTGGGTTCTAACGGGACAGCAAGAGCATAAAAGTTGGAGTAGCAGAGATGAGAATGTTACGATGGATGTGCGAACATACACATAAAGATAAAATTCAAAATGAGCATGTACGTGAAAAAGTAAGGATGGCACCTATTGAGGAAAAAATGGTAGAAAATCGATTGAGATAGTTAGGGCATGTACAAAGAAGACCAAGGGAGGCACCTGTGAGAAGAGTGAAACATATAACTTTGAGTCCGATTAAGAGAGGTAGGGGAAGGCCTAAGAGAACACTCTTGGAAGTTATTGAACGCAATCTCTTAATTAATAATATTTCTAAAAGCTTGATAAATGATAGAGCACAATGGCGTCTTGTAATCCATGTAGCCGACCCCACCTAGTGGGATAAAGGCTTGTTGTTGTTGTTGTTTGAAGTTCTTGAACTTTTTTTTTGGTCATGAGAAAACACTTTTTCATGTATTTCATTTTTTACTCAATTTCTGGTGTTACATTACCACTAAGCTACTAATCCACTATTATGTCTACTTTAAAAATTAATAAAATGCAATTAAATCATATAATTATAGATTTTAATTTAAGTCAAATTTTAAAGTCATTACACAAAGAGTCTCAATTAACTACATAAACAAGTTCTCACAACCAACTAAAAGAACTAAAACAACAAGCGTATAAAAAGAATGAAGATAAACACCCAAAACAAAGGCTTTCTGGTGAACTAAATAACTTAGCACTAGGCTAGAAATTTATGATCCAATGATTGAATATGGAGAATCATAGGTTTTGAACTATTTGACAAAATTTTAGCCCGATCCAATGGTTAATGAAGCCACTATTGCATATTTACCAAGACTGAATTAGAAAAGCACAACTTCATGATTTATATATAGTAGAAATAAATTCTCATTACTTGCAAGAATATTTGAGGAGAAATTAAACTAATATATGACCAAAAATAAATAATACAAACTAACAAGAGAGACTATAAAATATTAGCAAGAAAAACCCCTCAATGCAAGGGTTATAAAACAACAGGTCATCAGACCAATCAAAATAGTTCAACTATACATGACCAAACATGGTATAAAAGAGTGTCAATCATGAATAAGTGCAAACAACTAGCCAACATACCAAAGCAAAAAGCTTATAAAAGAGGACGAAGGAAGAAAAAACACTAAAACTAGAGATTGTAGTGCGAACAAAATATTTATCATACCAAGCAATGAATCCATGATCTAACCGTTGAAAATAACAAAACCCTCTCAACTTTAATTAGTCACACTAGTATAAAAAGTATCTTTTACACTGGTTAAAAAGCTGACTACATGAGTTAAGGGACTAGTGTAAAAAATTATTCTAGAGAAGACCAAAAAAAAAGATAGGGGAGGCACTTTATACACTAGTTTTTGACATAACTAGTACATATGTTTTTCTAAAAACTATGCCATGAGAGAATATGTTAAAACAGTTTCTCTCTTATCTTACTTTAAATGGTTTCTCTTTCAACTTGAATAAGACTTCACTCATTTGAATTTGACTTCACAATCCTCTTGGCCATTCAAACACACAAATAACATGATATTTCACTTGCACTAGTATCTCAGCTCCCTTGCAACAATTTCACCATGGTTACAACATTCTAGGCTGAAATACCCACAATTACACAATATCATGCAAGTGAATCAAAATCACACATGTCTCTAAGTTGGTATATTTATGCAATAATTTTTTATAATTCTTTAAACCCTGGACTTCTATGTTTGGATTTTTCTTAAATCAAAAATTACAAGAGAAATTTATAATCATTAGAAGTTTATTTGTGTTTAGAAAATTGTTTATCATGATTTGGAAGGATGATTTAAGGTTTAAGACCAAACCCTTAATTTTTGGGGTATTTTTGTGCAAATTTAAGGAATGGAGAGAGAGAGGTTGTTGATATTGAGGAGTGTTTATGGATGATTCCTGGCTACAATATGTCGAGAATGCTAGAAAGAACTAGGAAACTTGGTTTAGTTGTATTAAACTCTAATTAGTGAGTTTAGGCTCTCTAACTCTATAATAAGAATTGTTTATTGGTTTCAAGATTGCAACTAATGTTATGTAATACAAAAATTTATGTAGATTGTTTTGTGGGTGGAGGTATGGTGATTCACCACTTGTAAGAGGAATTATTTTGCTATGGAGCAAAAGCAGCTAACAATAATTTGTGATTGTATGTGTTTGCATGATTGGTTGTGTGTCATTATTTGTTTGGGAAATATTATTTGGAAATATACTATAAGAATATGTTTTGTTTTGTAAAAATATTGCCAAGTGGGATGAAATATATATGCATGATGATAATTATATTAAGAAGAACATGAATTGTTTGGAACTATAATTATTGTTCATCGTTGTATTTATTTATCAACTTATGTGCATGACTTGTTTGGGTTTGAAAGGATGTTTATGGATTTTATTATTCAAAGATTGTCAAGTGCCTCATGGTATGCCCTTATTTGGACACAATGAGTAGCTTGTTACGGCTTAGGCTAACCTACCTTTGGCCGAGCTAATTAACACCAAATGTGAACTTATGTTTGAAGAAAGGAGGAGATAAGGTTGGTAGTCATGCATTAATCGTTCAAATTTATTTGGAATGTTTGAAAGCTAGTTTTATTTGGAAAATGTTTGTATACCCTACTTAATGATCACATGATTAGTTGTATGACATACATAATTGCATCTTAATTTTGATTACTGGGACACTTTTTAGTCAAATTCTTAACTTATCATTATTACATTGTATTGAGCATTGTGACTCCATGTGTTGAATTAAAATTGTCATGGTAACATGAGTTTTGGTTTTTGACACTCATAGTTGTAGTATGTTAAATTTTTCATATTTGAGTATTACTAATGGTCAATTGTGTTCAGTTCTCTTTTATACTTGTGTTGGGTATGTAACATCCTGAATTTCAATCCAAAAAAACTAGTTATTAATTAAGGATAAATTAATAATTAGTGAACTAATTATGGTTTTGGATAGTGGATTAATGTGTGATATTGGTTGATGAGTGTGATTATAGGATCGAATGGTAGAATTGCAATTTGGGACATAACATGCAAGCACTAATTAGATTAATCTCACTGTGCTACGCACCGCAGCATGTGCTACATGTGCCATAACACATGACATAGAATTTGCTTAAGCTGACATGCTTAGCTCATGTTTTAGATGGTAAAAAGAAGAAAAAGCACAAAGGAGGAGAGGAAGAGAAGGTTTCTCTACTAGGGCAACGATTTTCAAGAGCCTGAGGCTTTACTCTGACCAGTGACTTGCCTGGTAAGTTTCATATTGTCCTATACTACGTTTCTCCCTAATTTCTCTAGGTTTGGTTAGTAGAAAAATTGAATTAAGGAGTTTTGAGAGGCTAAAATTTAAGGGAAAGGTTTTAAAAGAGCTCTTAGGTGTGAAACTAAGGTTTTGCGACTAGTTTGGGGTTTGATGGTTAAACCTTAAGGATATAGGCTCAAATTGGCATAAATGATTAAGTTGAAAAGGGGTGTTAATTGTTAACTAAATGAGTTAAGGGGGTGTTTTGGTCATTCAAATAGCTTTAGGGCAGATAACTATAAAGAATGAATTATGTAAACTTAAAAGGTATTAGCTGAACTGTTTTATGTGGTAAGGGATTTGGCTTAGCTAAATTAATACCCTATATTATATGCTAGAAACTGATTAAGGGATGTTCCTTGTGTAGATTGAGCATCTGAGGGATAGTTTAGGAGAATTTGTGTTTTCTAAGTGTAAAAGTGAAAAATGTAACCCTTGGTAATAAGAGTAAAAAGGTAACTAGAGCAATCCTTTTATCTATTAGCTTATAAAATGATTTACAAGTATTTATATAAATTATATGCATTACACTTTATGAATTGATAGAATAGCAGTATTGTGATAATCCAAGCATTGAGCTTGCTCCGCTAGTGGGGACTTAGGAGACTACCCATATTTGTGATACCTAATTTAAGACAAGGGTTTGGTGGGCCCTATTTTGTGTAAGGCTGGAAGTCTTGGTCCAAGCATTGAGCTTGCTCCACTAGTGAAAATTGGGAGTAAATGAGAATAGTGAATGAATGAGCATGTCATTGTATGTATATCTATGTATATTGTTCTTTATTAAGATTGATGCTACTTTATCTCTTGCATTTTATTTTATTCACTAACCAATAATTAGAGCTTATCCAAGTTACTGGGATGTATGTCTCACTCCGTTAGCTTTTATGCATAGGTAAAGAGAGCTCTAGAAAGATAGGAAAGGAGGTGATAGGAGATTAACTTCATTTGGTAATGGTATAACTATCTTTATATGTAATAAATTTATATTTGTGTTTGAAGAGTTGTGGTTGCCAACTAGGATGCATATAGAGTATGTGTATATATATGTGTGGTTTTGAGTTGTGATGACGTGCTTATATATTTAATGTTTCATCTTGCCAAGTATATCACGGTGGTGAATACATGGGTAAACCTAGATACTATTCAATCAAGTGTATGTTATGTTTTATGACTTGTTACACCTAATGGATGTGAATTGTTGTGTGATAATGTGTATTTACATGAAACTTGACTAAATAACATGGCTTTGCCCTATTTGTGTGTAAGTCAAGTGAATTGTGATTCCCAACCATATGGTGAGGCTTAGCCTCATATATAGAAGTCAGATGGTTGAAAGTGGAATAAGTGTGTTTGTATTTGTGTGGTTATGTGTGTTCCTCATAAAAGACCACAAATGTATAATGTGGCATTAAGAGGTCAAATTGCGACTATGATGTCATATATGGGATATGATTTGTTAATAAAGTGTATTTGGTCCTTTTGGACTTTGTTCAAGACCTAAAGTGGTCTGTCTAATAAGGCAAGAGGTAAGAATTAAACACTTAAGATGCCAAATTTTGAAAGAAAAGTAGCCTCTTTATACCCAAGTGTCCAATTTAAAATGAGATTATGTTCAAACTTATCTCATTAGATAGATTGTGTTATAAGATTCATCTGGACACTTGAATATCATATGTAAAAATGATGCATGGTGAAAATTCATATAAAAAATATACCATGACAGTAGAATCTAATACATGCACTGCGGTACATGATATGCAAGCTAACGGCACATGTCATAGAAATAGAGCATGTTGCTCTATACCACATGCCATAGTGCATGTAGTGTAAGCCGCAATGCATAACACATTTTTTAGAAAAATATTGTTGATTTTCTGAGTTGTGAAAATGGCATCTTTACTTCTATATGCCCTTTTTATTGAACATGGTTTCTATAAAGTCCGGATCCTACATTTTAAAAATAAATTAAGGGCTTATTTATGTTTCTTGCACTATAATTGTATTGTGATGTGTGTGTGAATTGGTAAAGTTTGGATGAAATGGGGGGACTTAACAAGATAGATATAACCCAATATGTGATATGTTGTATATATGGATAATTTGATGAACTATATAAGTTGTCTAATGTGTTCTGATTGTAGGCAAGTGATCCTATGTTTAGTATTGGCTTTAGGGTTGATTTGTAAAGGTTGTTTTGAAAAAGATAATGTTTAATAACCACAAATTTATTTGGTTGATAAAATCATCATTTGTGAGTATTTTTGTGTCAAATAAAGCTAACAGCTAGTTCTTGTCACGAGCTTTCTGTGAACACTTAAGTCACTTGGTTTAGATAAGTGTGTGAAAAGTTATGGTATTTTAAAATTGTATTTTATTATTTAAATTATCAAAATGTTAATGTTGGCTAGTGTATTGCAACAAATGCATTGTCAGTTGTGGCGTATGACATAGTGAGGTTTGGCTACTTAATCTATAATAAAAATATACAAGTTATAAATAATTACAAATACATGGAAATTTAGGATAATTAAAATAATTGAAACTTCTCAAAAATGATGACAATGAACAACAATTTTTATTGCTAGAATTTACCCACTATTCTTGTCAATGACATGAAGAAAATAGCAATCCTAATTGATAATATGCAATAATTTGTGTTCCTTTGTTTGATTGTAATATCATTACAGGAACTTTTTTGAAAATGTTATCATGTATTACTTGAAATAAATCTCATTCTTGTAATGTGAGAAATTTGATTGGAAAAGTTTGACTTCTCATACCTCAAACTAATATTCTTTATAGTGTTCTTAACATTTATCATCCCGGTTCTAAATCATTAGTTGAAATAACTAGAATGGTGTCAGAAATCCAAAAATAAAAGAACATACTTTTTATGTGATCTTTCCCAACTGTGGCTTAAATGATCTATTCCAAGTAATTACATTACTTAGATAAGCCAAGATGTTCTTTGAGAAAATCAAATGTGATGTAGTAATTTTATTTTATACTAAAGATGGCATGACTTATGTGCTTTGAAAAATAAGTAAATCTTTAATTTTTTTTTTAACAATTTATTACCAAATGTTATGTTATTTGTGGTAACTATGTCACAATTTTCATCATACTTTGAAATGCTTTCATTTTTTCATCTTGTCATGTGTCATATAAGGCATGATACTTCCTTTTAGTTAATTTAGATTGCCTGTTTGTGGAAAATTGATGTGCTAGCTCTCAAAATTTTCACTTTAGGCAAATGATTTTTACACATATTGGAATGACATTTGAAAAAATAGCCAAAAATAACTAATAACCAAAATGCAAAATATATTAGCATAATAATTAAAAGGGTACTTATGCACTAATTAGCACCAGTTAAATATTAATTCATCACCATATACCAATGATTTAGAAGCTAAAGGGTAGTAAATAAGAGACAATACTATACAATCCATCCAAAAAATCCAAAACACCATAGTGATTCTTACAAATCCAAAATATAAGAGTTCAACTCTTGAAACAGCAAACATGAAAATTGCTAAATAAAAGCATAACATAGGACATGGCTGAAAATAAAGAAATGCAATTCTTCTCTTGCTTGATCACCTTCACTAGCTTCCATTCTAAAGGTGTAGCTCCTAAAGAGGTCCCACCAATATCCTTCATACTAGGAACTTTCCTAGCCACAATCTTCCTCTTGCCTTTTAAGGATGCAATAATTGTAATTTGACAAACTATCAGATCATTTAAATTAAGAGAATCTAGTTTTTAGGATTATGGCTCTGCTGTGATTAAGTAAAATGGAGGACACACTTCAACATCTTCAACTTCTAAAAAATTAATCTTAGAAATCTAAAAATAAAAAAAACAACTTGTAATCTAAGAAAGGATATGAAATGGATAAAAATTGAAAACTCAAAGGCATTGGATAAACCTCTATAGAAGGAGAGCGTAAAGCACTAACCGACACCAACAAAATAAAAGGGATAATTAAAAGGGAATCATCTAAAAAATAATGTGCTAATAAATACCACAAAAATGGCAACATTAAATTCATTCATGAGGTCAACACATTCAATGTATGAAGCAATACTTATGCTAGCATTAAGATGATCAATGTCGTATTTGTTAAGTTTTAGCTTCAATAACATCCTCCTACCAAGCAAATTATTCAATTCATCTAGAAAATCATAACTGTGACCTTCCTAAAAGCACAAGTAGGATTAAGAGATGTTAAGCAAATTTAAAAAAAACTTAACAACAATTGACAAAAAAATAAAAAACCTTCTCAAGTTTCAACTTCAATTCAGGAGCAGAGCTTCTTATGAGTTCAACAACAAACTTATCAAAAAAAACATCAAAAGTCTTGCTTGAATCATCATTGATCATATAATGAACCTTCGCCCTATCATGTAAAAAATAATCAAAAATGAAACTAAAAAACGTACATACAAAAAAACCATATTTAAGATTAATGTGTGTGTGTGTGTGTGTGTGTGTGTGTGTGTGTGTACTTAAGCTCAGTAGAATAAGGCTTCCTTTTGCAATTAGGGCATGAAAGTGTTCTATTCTCAAACTTAGGTTTGCTGGCACATCTAGAGCAATCCTCATGTATCCATCCATGCTTGATATTAAACAATCTCACAATCTATAAAAAAAAACAGGTGTCCTATATTATAAAATCTTATGCTCAAATCTCTACATACTACTAGTTGGTTAGGAATCTGAGATATTTTAACTCTACTATGAGAATAAAGAAAAGTATTTATAGAAGAATTGAATGATTGAACTGAGAAAATAGGAGTGACAAAATTGATAATAGGAGATGGTGTTTTCACAACACTACACACAAATATATCACATATATGAAATAACTTACTTTAAGATAGGAAAATCACATGTTAAAAGCAACAATAATAAAAACCTCTCAATATAATGATTCACTTTTGCCATTTGACCATTGAAAGAGACCTTTGTACCATAAAATGAGATATATATCTCAGGTTTTCTTAATAGGAAAGAAAGATGTTAAAAAATTAAATAAAAAATGATTTCATTGAGTAAATATTTTAAACATAACTATACCATCATCTTCAAAACCAACTCTATCAAGCTAAATGACTATGACCACTAGAGGCTTTAGACTTTTAAAATCAATCAAGCTAGTACTTTTTGCACATTCATTATAAAGCACAACAAGAACTGTGTTACCCTTGATAAGTAAAAATAAATATTAGGAAAAGTTTATTAAGATTTGGCAAATTTGAATAGAATACAAGATTGAAAAAGATCATAATTTATCATCAGTCAATGAGAGGCAATACTTTATCTTTACTTCATTATTGACTACTCTCTCCTTAAGCATTCCAATAGCCATGACAAAATTAATGAAATCTAATAAAATGGTCAAATAATATCATTTCCTATATATAATTTCATATAATACTCAATGAATTCTTAATAACCTTACATATAAGAAGAAAGGTGAATGAGTTGTTTAGAATCTAAGCAATCTCTTCCCTAATGAAAGTTTATTGAGTAAAAGTGATTTTGAAAGGGTGACTGGTAGCTCTATAATTCTTAGTGTTCTCTGAGACAATAAATTTGGCAATGAAATAAACCTTCCCTTCAACAATTAAGTCATCAAACTAATTGAATATATGCTTGTTCATAATGGAAGCTTGAATCTAGGATCCCTAAATAAAAATTATAGAAAAATGAATGTAAATCAAAATTCTAGAATACAAAAATCGCTTAAATGATAACAGAAAACATATGGAATAGAAAAGATCACCTCCTGATCAACAAATAACATGGAAAAACAAAAAAACTCAAAAGGAGACTCCTAATAGACATTCAACTTTTTCACAACCCTAGCAACAATCCTCTACCCTTCAGTGGTGTCATTCAAGACCTTTAACATATGACACATTGCATTTGCCATGATACCAACAACTAAGAAAGTAATGTGTAAAAATTTAAACTAAGAAGAAGGTAGTCAATGTGTAAGGATACTATCACAACTACACATACTTATAAAGAGTTCCTAATGGAAAAACTAAGTACCAAAAAGTGGGAAGGAGACTTTTACTTTTTGGTCTATCCTTTTCCATATTAGTCCTTAGCAATGGGGAAAGATATTCATAACCTATAGGATGCTATACTAACCTCCTCTAGAACATGATATGCAATTTAAGAAACATAAAACATTGAAGAAGTAGTGTAGTAGAGTCAACTAAAATATTAACTATTTGCTAAGAATATCCTATGACTATTGACTTGATCTTTTTAAGAAGTAAACCAAGAAATAAATGACAGCTTAGTAACTCTTTGAAGCTTCAAAACCTAATACATGTAATGATGATATTAAAAGATAGGATACACATAATATCAAAGGCTATAAAATAGGGAAAAATGCCATCCTTAGTTATTGTAGAACACCTAATACTTTAGCTTATAACCTTTCTCATACCACTATTATTTCAATATTAAATTGGTATTAGGTAGGGTTAATGCCATTACTACACATATACCAAACTAAAGTCAAAGAAAATCATTTAAAATGTTTGAGAACCCAAGACTTCTTCCTAAAATTATTTGAAATCATTCTCATATAAAACAATGCACAACAAAAGCAAGAAACCTGCATTCATACATCTTATTATACACTTTAAGAATAGACAAACAATTCCAAAACAAAAACAATACACCATGACATGTGGCATAGAGCCATAGACTCCCTGTCTATGCCATGTACCACAGCATGTAGCACCATGCACTATAGTGCACATGACATATTCTACTATCATATAACAATTCACAAAAGTGAACTTTCGACGTGCGCATACCCACATATGATATCCGACCAAATTAATTATAATGCCCACACGAAGCTTATTTAATAAGTTAACTAATAAAATAAGTTTGAATATAATCCAATCGTTCAATTTAAATTTAGACACTTAGGTGTAAAAAGTTACTTTTCTTTGAAAATTCAAGTACCAAAGTATTCAAATCACATTCTTTATCTTATTAGGCCGTTTTAGGCTTAGAATCAAATTCAAAAGGACCATTCACACCTGATTGACCCACAATATTATCATACATACACATACATTAAAATTTGGTCATTAAAATGCCATTTCAATAATAAAGGGCCATTTTCATAAACTTTACATAATAGTAAGTATCTCAACTAATACAAGTACTCATTCACCATAATTTCTCCATAAAACTACCGCTACAAACACATTTTTAAATAGCACAATCCTAATCCTAAACCACTATTTACCATGAATGGGCTAGGATTCGCAAATCACCACATAACCATTACTTACACATTCACAATACGACCAATACAACCACTCATTCATCACATTTTCTCCACAAAACCACTACTACAAACACAATTTTAGATAGCATAATCATAATGCCAAACCACTATTTACCACGAATGGGCTAAGATTCACAAATCACCAATTAACCACTACTTACGTGTTCACAACACATTCATAACCAAATCTTAGCCTATTATCACAAAATCATTACACATAACACATTATCACACACATTGCCTAAGACTTCTCAAAAATCACTACTTTTCACAACTAAACACATGCATATGAGTCCTATGGCAACTAATTATCTACAATGTATAACGAAACATATTCATTGCACAATCTCTTGATTTTCACAATAGTAGTACTACTATGTCAGCCCTGAGTCTTTTCCCCTAGCTGGCTCACCACTTGAACCTATAAAAATGTAACCACGAGGTGAGATAATAATCTCAATAACAAAATAACTTGCTACTATTAACTATCATAGATAATTGTAAATAAGTACAGTGTAATGCCCTCCATGACATTACCATATAATCCTTTACTCAATCTACTATTTCGTATGAAAACCAATTATTTAGAAAGTTTTGGTATCCCAAATAAAACATTCTCAAAATCATTTCATAAATTACTCAAACTATAAAACCTTACACAGCAAAAGCATTATGCAAAAGTGCATCAAAGATCAAGAAAACATATGCATTTTAATCAAATTAGGTCAAAATAAGGTACATGCATCGCGGCTAATGTGACATGCATCGCGACATGTGGCACAGAGACCACAATTTCTCGCTTTGTGCCATGCACCGCAGCATATGAATACATGTGCCATGATGCACACATCTAATTATGCTGTCACACAACAATTTCTGGTGCAAACTTCATATATGTGCCGCTTTCGCATCTAATGTTCGATTAAGGTAGTTTAAACACCCACACGAAGCTTATTTCATAATCTAACTAATGACACTAGTTTTGTTTCAATCCAATATCCCAATTAAAAATTGGACAACCAAGTGCATTTTGATCATTTCATATTAAAATTTGCCACTTGAGCATTACCAATTGAAACCATATGTCATAAGCCCCTTTTAAGGCCTTAACCATGTCTAAATGGACAATATATACTTGATTGACCAATCATATAAACAACATAACACATATACACATAATTAGCCTATAAACTGCCTACTATGCATAACTTGGGCATAAATTCACATTTTCATTTAACTCACATCCAAGGCCAAATTTCCACATACACATCGAGTATACCTCATATCCACACATATTCACACTTATCCGCTAGCCCACCTTATCATTTCATCATTCGCACATACACACAGGGTTAGGGAACCAAAACCACTAAACACAATATTCATAACCTTATGCACTTGTACTCAACTCCTGTGACAACTTATACATAAATTCATAACTAATAGTATACAAATTCATTACACTGATTCTTATGAAAAGGCTTTAGTGAGAGATGTCAACTCAACCTATGTCTTTTCCCTTTACACCACCACTACCAGAACCTGAAAAATGTAATAACCACGGGTGAGATTAAAATCTCAATAACCAATATAGTTCATTAAACATTTATTATGACAAAGTAACAAAACGAAAGTAATGGCAATTATATATCAAAATATGTAGGAATATCCTCTTTTCAAAGTATTTCCACATTAATATACACTAGCATGATTATCTAGCTGCCAAACCTCCAATACTCCCCGAAATGAAACTATAGGCTCTACTAGATCAATCACTCATTGACTCGAGCACACTTTCGTTGGTAGAAAGACTCGGCTAAAGGTAATCTATCTCATCTACGGGCCATGGTTTTCCTCATTTCACACACTTGTGATAAAGGCGTCGTTGACTTGTAACTGCACCCTAATGGGCACTAAGGAGTTGCCAGATTGCTCGGATGTCCCATGGTAACAATCCTATAATATGTTGTACCATATTACCTATAGTACTAGCCCATAATATGCTACACCGGATGTTCCATGGTGCTAGCCGGACCATATGAATTTTTCACTCACATCTCCACACACACATATCCATACATAATCTAGGTGAACTTTCCCTATAATCATGCTCTTTACACAATTTATCTCAGTTCCATACTCTCATACCATATATATAAATATCAAATAAAGTCAAAAATCATTAAACTTTCCTTTCACAAATCTAATTTCATGCTAAAATCATTCACAATGCAAAAATATGCACAAAAAACTCTCAAAACCATAATTTCACAATTATATCATTAATTTTAACACAGTTATAATAGTTAATAAAAAAATAACCTATATGATTACTTCTACCCTTCTGTTCAATAGACAGGGTTACCTATGTTCTACAACCCTATTCAAGCTTTTTTTTGCTATTATGCATCACACATTAAAATCTACATAAAATTGGCAAACTAAAGTTAATCTTACCATTGACAAAAGTGTCAATTACCACAATTAAACATCGAATCACTACTATTCCTCTCATATGTACACATTCACGTGCATTATAACTAATCACCACTCACAATAAGCACTAACCTTCTCACAATCAAATTTTCTCTTACTACTCTCTCTCTAGATCAAGGCAAATTGTGTCTATAGGTTCAAAGCTTTATTGTTCCAACTTAAACTAGTCACAAAACTAGTTTAGTCTCAAAAGATCTTTCTATTATTATAAAGAAAGAAATTATTTTCTTAAAACTTCTGAATTTAATTTCTCACTAGTTAAAACTAAGAGAAAATATGGTAGAATTAGAGGTTAAAGTAGTATGAGACTTACTTAATAAGTAATAGGTCAAAAATGTCACACTTCCTCCCAAAATCACTTGCCCTAGCAAAGGTCCCTTCTCTTCTCCACGCCAAACCTCCCTTTTCTCCTTTTCTCTTTTGTTTCACGAGCTAGCACTTGAACTTATTAACTAAAATTTTACACCATATGCTGTGATGCATCCATCCTCTGTCGTGGTGCATGGCACAATAAGGAAAGTCTTCACTATGCTCACATGCTCTATACCAAAAACTCATTGTTCCACTCATATCTATTCATATAACATCCCAAAGAGTTAATATGGCATTACACTACCTAAAATACTAATCTCACATTAAATTACTAATTCGTCCCATAATCAGTTATTAATGCAAGATTAGAAATTCAAGATGTTACATACAATGTAAACATAAACAAGTAAAACCATATATAATATAATTTCACTGCATGAAGACCATTTTAACAAAAAAAATCACTACTAGCATGATCATCTACCATCAGAGCCCCCATATCACCCTGACCGAAACCCAGAGGCTCTTATTAAGCTAATGCATACTCATTAACCTAAGCACACCTTCAATGGTAGAATCACCCAATCAAAGGTATTCTATCTCATTTTCAGACTATGATTTTTCTCTATCACACATAATGATCGGAGTGTCATTACTCCAACATCACATCGTATAAATGTTAAGGAGTTTGATCTCTAACACCATATCCTACATGGGTGCTAAAGAGATAATATCTAACACTGCACCTCACTAGGCATTAAGGAGATAAAATTCTTTAACACCACACCCCGTCGGGCACTATGGAGAATATATGCCATATGAACCTTTCATTACTTCTCCCTACGGGTGAACTCTCACCCCCTTATGATCATGCTCATATATAAATCACTTATTTGCATTCAAATCCATATATATAGTTATCTAGTCATATATTTTCACAAAAATCCATTTCTTGAAAACCCTTTTCATGCATAAATATTTTTTTCTTAAAACATCATAATCTAAAGCCATTTCATGCACTAGCTATAATACTTATAAATAGTTATAATAGACAACCAAATAGAGTAAGTTATTCGATTATCTCAACCTTTTTGTCACAAGAAAGGGTTACCCATGAATCTCTTATATACATAATGTCTCCACACGCTTCACAATTAGCACTATTAATCAATTAATTAAATTAACCCCAAGTACTAATTATCACTTAAAACCACATTTAATTATCCACTTCCTTTCATTTGGTCAATATAAGTTCCTTACACTCCAATTACCCCTTTCAATCAATACTATGAATCCTAACACACTTCCTTCACAACTTACTTCGAACTTCCCTTTTTAATTTAGAGCTAATTTAAGCTTACAGCTTCAAAGCTTTGTCATTTGACTCTAAACTAGTTGCAAAACCTTAATTTGATTCTTGAGAACCTTTTCCTTACCAAAGGGTAAGAATTAAACCCCTTAAAACTTCCCAATTAAATTTTTCTTTTACTTAAAACAAGAGAAATTAGTGTATAATCAAAGCTAAGGGCGATATGAAACTTACTCAATAAGTTATTGGTTGGAAATGTCTCCCAAGACTCCAAAAATCCTTGCCCTAGCTTAGCAAAGCCCTCTTCCCTCCTCTGCTCATGTGTTTCTTTCCTTCTTCTCTCTGAAATCACAAGCTTCCATGTACTAATCAACCACTTTTTATGCTATGTGCCGCGACACACATAGCTTGTGCCACAGCGCATGGCATAGTAAGGAAAATCCTCATCGCGCACACCTGCTTTACTTTGAAACATGGTCCTTTCACCCATATATTCTCATTCAATATTCCAAAAAATCACAATATTAAATTGTCACCCAAAACCCTAATCACTTACTAATTTACTAATTTTTTCTTAATTAGCAATTAGTTTCAAAATTAGGAAATCAAGATGTTAAAGACCTATATCTCAAGTTCTGCCTACTCCAAACCTTCTATCTACTTCACCAAACATTATGAACTCCCTAAAATATAAACTACTTGCCAAAAAAAATCCAAATAGGATATAGCTTGATTCTTTTATTGAGAAAAAAACCAAAAAGATGTAATTTAGTATAGACTCTTCTTGTGAAATCACTACCATCTTCTCTTAATCTATACATATTTTTTCAACGGCTTAGTGACTCTTGAAACCTTCAGCACCTAATACATGTAATGATGATACTAAAAGATAGGATACATAGAATATCAAAGGCCATAAAATAGGAAAAAAATTCCATCCTTAGTTATTGTATACAACATAACACTTCAAACCCATATCTCAAGTTTTGCCTACTCCAAATCTTATACCTACTTCACCAAATGTTATAAAGTCAGCTAAAATATTGACCGTGATTTATTTTAAACCAATAAGTTCAATATTCCAAAATGATATTCTTATTATTTCCTAAGAGGTGAATCATTTATTACAATAATATGTAAATTATACTTTTAATGCTTTTTTAAATGACTGAAAAATGTCATCCTCAAACCCACAATGATCTTCACGTACTCCAAATTTAAAATTTGGACTGTTCGACAACCATTTGAGAAATAAAAAAACATAATATTGTGGCATTCAAATACTATTTCACTTTACTTAAAAACATTTTAAATGATAGAAGACATGATAAAGAGAGGGCAAGTTGAAAAATACATGAACTTATATTAATATCATAACTAATGTTAGTGCACCTAATACATGAACTTGTTTACTCTGTGATTGTTCAAAAGGCTAACAGGCAAATATATATCTACAAACATTAGGGACAACAGATAATATTGTACTAAGTAGCCCCAAAAAAATTCAAAAACTTCCTACATAATATGCAGATTCATAGTTAAATAAAAACAAAAGGACCTAAAACTAAAAACAAAAGGCACTCCTAGCTTGATTTCACCATGTTATTGCCTCCTTCCCCTTGTAAGAAGAGCCCTCCTTATATGAAGAATCTCATAAAAGGTAGGATTCTAAAACACCCGTGTGGCATATACCTAGCTTGTCAAACTTGATTCTCTTAAAAAGTGAAAAATTAAAAGAAAGATCAATTGTAAAATACTAAAGGATCAACACAAATAATTGATGAAGCCATGTAAAAGTAGATTGAGAATGAAATAGCATACCTTATTGCCTCTTCACCATTCCATATTGAACCAAACCCACGAGCTTTTTGAAGTTAGAATATGGCCCATACTGAATCTAAGCTCTCTTAGTAGAATCTCTATACAGTTGATTGGTTATGCAATTGCATTTGAAACAAATGAAGCAAAACTTCAACCTTATAATAAAAAAAGGAAGAAAATGATATAAAAAGTTATAGGAATATGAACATCACTGTGTGTCCTCAAGCACAAATTTTAGAATTTTTGTATGTATTCCATAGATCTTGGTCATATAGATTTCTTCAATATTTATGACCAAACCACACAAATCTATTATAAAATATCCCAGTCAAAAAACTAAAAAAAGTATTGACATAAAATAATTTATTGAATTAAAAGAAACTACTTACCCCTTACTCAATTTGAAAGAGACCACTCAGACCTTATCTGTTACATAGTAATCAACTAAAAAGGGTATTTGGGCATAAGAAGAGGGTGCTCCTCAAAGACTGTGTTCTTACTCAATTCAATATGGTACTTATCATGGATACATTCACCGCTAACATGAACCCTGAAGTGTTACATGAAATATGTCCTCTTCTCACTGATCCTATAAGAGAACTTATCTATCATATCATCTCCAATAGCCCTCATTAACATCCTGGTACCCTGTTACACTAAAAAAAATATAAGAGTGAAATAGAAAAAATTAAAAGTATCTTTCTCAAATTTGATAACTAACCTCCATATCAAAAACAACCATGCCTAGAAATAGACATTTCTTTAGGTAACCACAATTTCATAGACATCAAAGTTTTTGTGGGGGAAAACACGGTCTATCTTCACCAAAACCACCCTCCATGTCTCAAGCAAGGCAGCAATCTCATTGAGGCTATGGTATTCACACACCATTTTCTAAACACAAAGTGAAAAGGAGAATGAGATTAAGGGAAATAATAGAAGAAACCAAAGGACTAAGATAGAGATGGAAGAACTCAGCACAATGTGGAAGAAAGGAGAGAAAGAATAAGTCAATTTTGTAAGCTAAAAAAGTCCCTGTCCTTAACAAACACAAATTAAGAGCAAATGCATATCATCAAAAACATACCTAACAGTTGTGAAGATTTAAAATGGACAAAATGGCTATTATGAAGAAGAAGCAAACCTCATAAGGGTGTCTGCAAAATCATACCAACTAGAAATTTGAGAACATTCGACTTCTTCTTTGGCCTTATAATTAATGGTTCACACAAAAATTCACACACACACACTCAAAGGTGTGTAATATCCTATTTTTATTTGAGAATTTAACTTAAGAAAACCATAAGATTAAATTCTTATTTAGGAATTTAATTTAAAAAAATTATAAGGTTTAATTAATAATTAAATTATTTTTTAAGAAAAATCAAGGTTAATGAGTTTGGGCACCATTCTTATGTGGAGAAAGGCCTAATATTAAAGCCCAATATGAGTTTCACTAAGTAAAGAAGAGAGGGGTCATATTAGGTTAGATTATATCTAGGGTTAAGCTACAACCACTCAAGAAAGAAGTCGAGAGAAAACTATTCTTGCATTTACGCATTGCGGCCTTGATAAATTGACCTTCATGAATTCTTTCACCATTAGATTGAGCTTAAATTTGGTCATAAAGTTTGTAACATTCAACTCATCTTATTTAATGATTGGATCATTGATTTTTTTTATTAGAGAATTATTAGCTTCTTCATTCGTAACAGCTATTTTCACATCTTCACAAAGCAATCTCAATAAATTAACATTTTTGAATTTGTGTATTGTTAGATGATGGACCTCATGGCATGGATGATATGGCATTAATGACAACGAAGCTTAAGGATGGCAATCATAAGCATGGTGGCATGAAAGGAGCCCAAGGCAAGGAGTAAGGAGCCCAATACTTCCAATCCAACGTGCCTAAAGACCCTTTACAATATATTGGAGGTCCAATGACAAGAGCCCAAACTAAAGCCATGAAGCAAGCCTTATTTAGTCTTGTGTAAGAAGTCCAAGAGCTTAGAGAGCATTGGGGCACTCCTTTCAAACCCAAAAGAGAGCATCTATACGTGTGTAATGTGCTTAAGATCTAAATCCATGAAGAGTCAAGCCCAAGAGATGCAAACCTTAGCCCAATGCAAGGAAGACTACAAGTTGAGCCTCTTGCAAGCAAGGAGGCATGAAACCCTAGTGAAGAAGTCAAGGGTGGTATGATTTTAAATCCTTTATGATCCCTTAATTGTCTCCTAAATTGTTTCCTATTTTAATGGTCCTTTAATTTAACTCCTTTTCTTAAGGAGCAATATTAGTCTTAGTTTCTATTTTGAGTCTAGTCAAAGATTAGAATTAATTATATTATTAATTTCTAAGTTTTGTAATCCTATAATTTTAGGATCACATCTCCTAAATTATGTGGCTAAATATTTTCTCATTATTTTATATTATTTCTCCTTTTAATATTAGGAAATTAGGGTTTTAATTTTAAGAAATAGTCTTCTCTATGAGCCTATATAAATTAGGTATGATCCCTCTTGTAAACGAAATAGAAGTTGAATGAAATTATTCATTTTAGAGTTTATAACTCTTGTGAGCTTTAGTACTTTGTGGTGGCATCCCGTGTGAGAAACATACATGATCAAAAGCGTGATCAACTCTCGTGGTGTCTTCAAAAGTTGAGGTTTCTTGAGGCAAGTACTCTAGAGGATCTTATCCTTGATTATTATCCCGTTGTTTATTTCCTTTATTTCTTGTCCTTTCTTCTTCTTCTTCATCTTGAGTTATTTCTTTTTGTGATCATCTCTTATCTATCCCATCTACTTCTATCTTTTGATTTTCCTCTTCTTCATCTTTATGACTTTTACATCTTATGTGAGTTTTCATTTTTATTAGCTTTCTCAAAAAAAAAGAAAAAAATACCTAGAAATTCGTGCAAAAAAAGGCAAAAAAAGTGCTAGTCTATTGAAAAAAAGAAAAAAAATCTGAAAATTCAAAAAAAATACAAAAAAATATATACATTGCTGTGAGTTGTGACTATAAAAAAAGGCTATTTTTGAACTCCAAGTCACTAAGAGGTTGCCTAAAGAGAAAAGTCAACTTGGGTGATAAGAAAATGTTCTACTTTGGTCACTTTCTTATTTTTAATTTTTGGCAGCATTTTTCAAATTCTCTACTCTTCTATTGTGCTATTTGTGCTACTCTCCTACTCTATTTGGCTTTCTATTTTTGTCTTTCAGTATTTGACTCTTTGACTTTATTTCTTTCTTTCCTATTTTTGTTTGTCATTGTGGTTTTTCCTTTTGCAAGCTTAATTTTATTTAAAAATTTTGCTTTTCTATTTGTTTCAAAATTTCAAAAAAAATTGCAAAAATATCCTCTTTTCATCTTGTGCTTATTTTCTAGTTTCTTTAATTTAGAAGATATTCACTTGGTTGTTTCTTAGTTTCTTGATTTGTGTTTAGTTTCACCATTGGATTCTTCCACAAGCTTAGTAAGTGGTAAAAGGCAAGTGCATTTTTTATCATTAAAAAAAGCCATTATTTTTTTTCGTGAAACACAAGTGACTTTATTTCCCTTGAGAGTAAACATGTGAGTTTGTGTGTGTGAGGATCTATTTTTATCTTATATGATTTCTAGTGCTTCTGTGAACATGAGTAATAAGGATGAATTCTCTAGTGTTGATATGAACTCTATTTTAGAACTTATTAAAACACAATTACAACAGTTTCGCTTGGAACTTGATCATAGGTTCCATAAGGAGGATAAGGATGAGTCAGAGACTTCCTCTTCTAAAAGAAAGAAGCGTGAGACCCCCAGTGATGATGAGGAGTATGAAGAGCCACCTTCTTCTAAGGGAAAGAAAACCTCAAAGCGTGATGTTGACTTACCAAACCAGAAAGTAAAGTATCCTTCATTTAAAGGTAGCAACAATCCAGAAAAATACCTTGATTGGGAAATAAAGATGGACCAAATCTTCATGACTCTTGATTTGTCTGAGTCAAGAAAGGTAAAAACTACTTCTTTGAATTTCACTGACTATGTTGTGTATTGGTGGCAAGATTTACAGTACAAAAGAAGCCAACTTGGGAAAAAGCCTATTAAAATGTGGGAGAAGCTTAAAAGATACTTGAGAAAGGCTTATGTCCCCCGCTACTATTACACATAACTAAATAGAAAATTGAGAATGTTTTTTCAAGGATCTATGACTGTGGAGGAGTATGTGCATGAGTTGAATATCTTGAAGTTTTGTGCAAACATTCAAGAAAATGAATGTGAAGCAATGTCAAGAATTATGGATGGTTTGAGGCCAAAGTTGAGAGATAAGCTTGACTTATACACTTTTGTGGACAAGGAAGAGCTCATACACAAAGCTATAAAGTTGGAGTAGAGAAATAAGAACAAACATTCAAAGTCCTCTTGGAAAGACTCCAAGGAAACTTCTAAATGGAAGAATTCCAAGGCTAAAGATACATCCAAGGCTAAGGAAGAAATGAAGACCAAGTATGAGGGTAAAAATTTTAACCCTAAACCTTCTTCTTATTCATCCCTATTAAGTGTTTCAAATGCCATAGTGTGGGCCACATGGTGAGAAATTGTAGCAATAAAAGAATTATGATATTAAGAGATGATGGTGGCTAAGATAGTGTTCATGAAAGTGATAAAGATGATGCTAATAATGTTGATGATGATTCTACCTCCCATGAATCAAATGATGAGCTTGAATGCAATGGTGTAGTTAACTCTATCTTGGTGGCAAGAAGAGCTCTCAATATTCAACCAAAAGAGGATGATGAACATGAGCAACGTGAGCATATTTTTCACACTAAATGCTTCATTAAAGAGAAAGTGTGTAACATGGTAATTGATGGTGGTAGTTGCACTAACGTAGCCAGCACTTTACTTGTTAATAAATTATCTCTACCTCTAATTCCACACCTTAAGCCCTACAAATTGCAATGGTTGAATGATTGTGCTGAAATTAGGGTTTCTAAGCAAGTGTTAATTACTTTCTCTGTTAGGTTTATACTTGTGATGTATTATATGATGTAGCCCCTATGCTTGTTGGACACTTGTTATTAGGTAGGCCTTGGCAGTTTGATAGTAAGGCTACTCATGATGGTTTTAGAAATTGTTACAAAGTACTTTTTAAAGGCAAGACTATTGTATTAAATCCTCTTAGGCCCATCCAAGCCTACAAAGATCAACTCAAGATTGCTCAAGATTACAAACAAATGAGATATCTCCTTGATTGTAGCATGAGTGAGAGAGAAAAGAAAGAGAGTATTACTTTACTTGAAAATCAATCGAAAGAGAGGAAAAAGAGTGGTGAGAAGGTGAGAAAAGAGAAAAATAAAATGGTGGGAGTGAAAGAAAATAGTGAAAAGAAAATATTATTATGTGCGAAAAGTGAGATTCAAGAGGCTTTGATGAGTAAGCAAGCTCTTATTGTAATTTTCAAGAATATTTATTTTTCTACTGACACTCTTGACCTTACTTTGCCTTCTAGTGTTGTCTCTTTATTGCAGGACTATGGAGATTTATTCCCTGATGAGATTCCTGATGGGCTTCCTCCCTTAAGAGAAATGAGCATAGGATAGATTTCTTACTCGAAGCTGTTATTCCAAACAAGCCTGCTTATAGGGCTAACCCTGAAGAGACTAAGGAGATCCAGCCCCAAGTAGAGGAATTGATGATGAAAGGCGTTATGCGTGAGAGCCTTAGCCCTTATGCTGTCCCTGTTATCTTAGTGCCAAAAAAAGACAGATCTTGAAGGATGTGTGTTTATTGTAGAACAATCAACAAATCACTGTAAAGTATCGTTATCCTATCCCTAGACTTGATGAGTTGCATGGTACTTCTATCTTTTTTAAAATTTATTTTAGAAGTGGTTATCATCAAATTCATATGAAAGAGGGTAATGAATGGAAAACTACCTTTAAAACTAAATTTGGATTATATGAATGGTTAGTTATGCCTTTTGGTTTGACTAATGCTCCTGATACTTTTATGGCATTAATGAATCGTGTTTTTAGAAAGTTTATAGGCAAGTTTGTTGTGGTTTGCTTTGATAATATTCTGATTTATAGTAAATCTTTAATTGATCATGTGAATCATCTTAAAACTGTGTTTGACACCTTGGGGGAATATAAGTTATATGCTAATGTCCAAAAGTGTTTCTTTTGCATAGACTCTGTTATCTTTTTGGCTTTTATTGTTGCATCACAGGGAATTCATATGAATGGGGAGAAAGTTAAGGCTATTCGTGAATGGCTAACCCTTAAGAATGCAAGTGAAGTGAGAAGCTTGCACAGCTTAGCCAGCTCCTATAGGAGAATTGTTAGGGATTTCTCTAGCATTGCTGCCTCTCTTAATGAACTTGTTAAGAAAAATGTGACCTTCATATAGGGTGGGACACAAAAAAGGGCTTTCCAAATCTTAAAGGATAAATTGACTAATGCCCCTTTATTTGTTTTGCCTAATTTCTCTAAAGCATTTAAAATTCAATGTGATGTTTTTGGTATTGGTATAGGTACTGTTTTAATGCAGGATTCTAAGCCCATAGCTTACTTCAGTGAAAAGCTACATGGTGCAGCTTTGAATTATTCCACTTATGACAAAGAGCTCTATGCCCTAAAGAAGGCCTTAGAAACGTGGCAACACTATTTATGGCCCAAGGAATTCATCATTCATTTTGATTATGAAAGTTTAAAGTTTCTCAAGTCTCAAGGTAAGTTGAACAAGAGACATGCTCGCTGGATGGAATTTATTAAGACCTTTCCTTATGTGATTAAGCACAAGCAAGGCAATGAAAATGTCGTTACTGATGCCTTATCTTAAAGGTATACATTACTTTCCTATTTGCATGCTCAATTACTTGGCTTTGAAATTCTAAAAGATCTTTATAAAACTGATTCTGATTTTAAAAATATTTAGAAATCTTGTGAAAATCATAGATCTAGTGATTTCTTTAGATTTGATGGATTTCTTTTTAAGAAAAATAAATTATGCATTCCTATTTGTTCTATGTATGAGTTGCTTACTAAGGAAGCACATGGTGGTGGTTTGATGGGACACTTTGGTGTAGAGAAAACTTTGGCTATTTTGTCTGATCATTTCTTTTGGCCTCACATGTGGAAAGATGTCATATCTATTTGTGATAAATGCATTAAATGTAGACAAGCAAAATCTAAGGTCCAACCTCATGGACTTTACTCTCTTTTACCCATCCTCTCTCACCCTTGGGAACATATCTCTATAGATTTTGTAATTGGATTGCCTAAATCTTTTGCACGAAAAAGATTCTATATTTGTTGTTGTTGACAGATTCTCTAAGATGGCACACTTTATTGCTTGTGCTAAGACTAATGATGTTGTTAATGTAATGCTCTTACTGACATTACCATACGTTCCACTGCTAAAATCACTAATTACTTCAAATCCTTGAGTTAAAATTGTTAAAAACATTAGGATCCCAATACAAGATTTTTAGAAAACATTTTATAATCATTTGGGTTATTCAACCCCATACACAATTACATACACAGTAGAAGCATATAAATTTGGTGCATCAAGATCAAGAAAACATGTGCATCGCTTAAAAATAAAGTGAAAATTTGCACCATGTGTTGCGACTTGTGCCACATGTGCCGCGACATGTGGCACAGAGGCCACAATTGCCTGCTCTGTGCCGTGTACCGTGGCATGCGAGTACATGCACCACGGTACGCACACCTGAATTTGCTGTCAAATGGCAGTTTCTGATATGAAATTCATATGCACACCATTTCCACATACAAAGTCCGATTGGGATAGTTCAAGTGCCCACACGAAGTTTATTTCGAAATCTAACTAATGACACTAGTTTCATCCAAATCTGATATTTCTATCAAAAATCGAACACTAAAGTGTACTTTGACCATTTTCTGTCAAAGTTTTACCACTTAGGTGTCTCAATTCGAAACCAATTGTCATTAGCCACTTTTTTAGGCCTCAACCAAGTCCAAATATATAAAATACACTGAATTGACCATACACATGCACAATGTAACACACATACACAAATTTGGCCTATAATCTGCCCATTCCACATATTGGGCCAAAATCACATTCTCACTTTTCAAGTCTCACATATGACCAAATCAATCTATTTAATCTCCACCTATTTCATATACACACATAATTGCATCCATCCACTAGCCTTTTTAGTCATTTCATCATTCACACACATAAGGGCTAGGGAGTTCAAAATCAAAAACATACCATAATTATAACTAATGCACATGTATAAATCCTATGGAAACTTATACATACTTTTGACTTATAATTCACAAATCATTACACCATATCTTACAAAAATTTAGGCAAGAGATGTCAGCTCAGCCTATATCCTTTCCCTTTAACCCACTAGTACTAAAACCTGAAAAATGTAAATAACCATGGGTGAGATAAAAATCTCAGTAACCAAATATAGCTCATTAAATATCTATTACCATAAATAACCATGCCAAAGTAACTGAAAACATTATATAGCACATCTATATATAACATATCTATACTAAATTATCTTTTTCACATATAAGTCACATTTCAAATACTTTTACACCACAGCATGATCAACTATCTATCAATCCTCTAAAGCTCCCCGATGTGAAACCATAAGCTCTTCGGGATCAATCACTTGTTGACCCAAGCTCACTTTTGGTGGTAGAAACACCTGGCTAAAGTTAATCTAACCCATCTACGGACTATGGTTTTCCCTCTTCACACACTTGTGATAGAGGTGTTGTTGACTCCTAATCGTACCCTAACGAGTACTAGGGAGTTGCTAGACTGCCCGAATGTCCCATAGAAACAATCCCACAAGATGCTGTACCAGATTACCCATGGTAACAGCCCATAAAATGCTACACTGGATGTCCCGTAGTGCCAGCCCAACCATATGAATTTTTCACTTACAAATCTCTACACATACACAACCCCACATATCCTAGGTGAACTCCTACCCCCTATAATGATGCTTTTTCATAACTTTCACTACTTATACACCTTTCCACAATATATATATATATATACTCATGAAAATCAATAACTTTTTAAATTCATTTCACAATGCAAAGTTCATGTTAAAACTCATAAATTCACAATTTGACATTTGAAATTCACTTTTACACAATTATAATAGTTAATAAACATAATAAACTATATGATTACCTCAACCCTTCTGTTTGTTAGAAAGGGTTACCCATGTAACTTCAACCCTATTCAAGCTCCTCTCATGTAATTCGTACGTCACACACTAAAATCTATATAGAATTGGCATTCAGAGTCAATTTCTCTATTGACCAAAAGTGCCAATTATTGCAATTAAACACTTAATTGCTATCAAATCTATATTTCACACTCGATTATGGACATTACCACTAATCACCCCTCATTTCAAGCTTTAACATTGTCTAGCAATTTTTCTCTCAGTACTCTCTCTCACACAAATTAGGGCAATTCTTGCCTAAAGCTTCAAAACTTTATTGTTTCGACTTAAACCAGTTACAAAACACTAGTTTAACTCCAAAGAACCTTTTTATTACTATCAGATAAGAAATCAACTCCTTAAAACTCTCGAATTTACTTTCTCATTGATTAAAACTAAGAGAAACTAGGGTAGATTCGGAGGTTAAGGAAGTATGTGACTTATATGATAAGTAATGAATTAAAAACACCGTCCTTGCTCCTGAATTAGCTTGTCCTAGCACAGCCTTGGCTCTTCTCCACACCAAACCTCTCCTTCCATGTTTCTCCCTTATATTTTTCGAGCTGGACATGTCCGTAATGATCTGATTTCTGCTCCATGTGCTGTAGCACATCTGCCACTCGCCACGACGCATGGCACAATGAGGAAAATCCTCACTATGCTCACATGCTCTGCTTTAGGACCCCGCTTTTCTACTCATATCTATTCATATAACATCCCAATGAGTCAATATATCACTTTACTACTCAGAACTCTAATCCCTATATTAAATCACTAATTCATCCCTAGTCAGTCATTAACATAGGATTAGAAATTTGGGATGTTACAGTTAACATTGCTAACTTATTCTTTAAAGAGATTGTTCATTTGCATGATTTACCTAAGACTATTGTGAGTGACAAGAATGTTAAGTTTCTTAGTCACTTCTAGCATACCCTATGGCATAAATTAGGGACTAAGTTACTTTTTTCTATTACTGCCCGTCCAAAAACTGATGGTCAAACTGAGGTAGTCAATAGAACTATGACTACATTGCTACAAGCGATAATTCAGAAGAATTTGAAGAATTGGGTGAATTATTTACCTCATATTAAATTTGCTTACAATAAGGCTGTTCATTCTTCTACTTCTTATTCTCCATTTGAAATTGTTTATGGTTTTAATCCATTATCTCCTATTGATATTTTACCTTTGTCCTTTTTTGAGTATGCTAACACTGATGGCAAGAGAAAAGCTAAGTTTGTACAGGACTTACATGCTAAGGTTAAAGCAAACATAGAGCGAAAGAATGAGCAATATGCTAAGTAAGCTAATAAAGGTAGGAGATGTGTGATCTTTGAGCCTGGAGATTAGGTTTGGTTACATTTAAGGAAAGAGAGATTTCTTAATCAGAGGAAATCCAAACTTCAAGCCTAAGGAGATGGACCTTTCTAATTTTTAGAAAGAATTAATGATAATGCTTACAAAATTGATTTGCTAGCTCTTATGATAATGTTAGTGCCATATTCAATGTTTCTCATCTATCTTTATATGATTCTATAGATTCGAAGATGAATCCTTTCCAACTGGGAGGGAATGATGGACCCCATGGTAGGGATGATATGGTATTAATGACAACAAAGCTTAAGGATGGTAATCATAAGCATGGTAGCATGAAAGGAGCCCAAGGCAAGGAGTAAGGAGCCCAATACTTCTAATCCAATATACCTAAAGACCCTTTAACATATTGGAGGTCCAATAACAAGAGCCCGAACTAAAGCTATGAAACAAGCCTTATTTAGTCTTGTGCAAGAAATCTAAGAGCTTGGAGAGCATTGGGGCACTCTTCTCAAACCCAAAGGAGAGTATATATACATGTATACTATGCTTAAGATCCAAATCCATGAGAGTCAAGCCCAAGAGATGCAAACCTTAGCCCAATATAAGGAAGACTACAAGTTGAGCCTCTTGCAAGCAAGAAGGCATGAAACCCTAGTGAAGAAGTCAAGGGTGGTATGATTTTAAATCCTTTATGATCCCTTGATTGTCTCCTAAATTATTTCCTATTTTAATGGTCCTTTGATTTAACTCCCTTTCTTAAGAAGCAATATTAGTCTTAGCTTTCTATTTTGAGTCTAGTCAAAGATTAGAATTAATTATATTATTAATTTCTAAGTTTTGTAATCCCACAATTTTAAGATCACATCTCCTAAATTATGTGGCTGAATATTTTCTCATTATTTTATATTATTTCTCCTTTTAGTATTAGGAAATTAGGGTTTTAATTTTAAGAAATAGTCTTCTCTATGAGCCTATATAAATTAGGCATGCTCCCTCTTATAAACGAAATAGAAGTTGAATGAAATTATTCATTTTAGAGTTTATAACTCTTGTGAGCTTTAGTGCTTTGTGGTGGCATCCCGTGTGAGAAACAGACGTGATCAAGAGCATGAACAACTTTTATGGTGTCTTCGAAGGTTGAGGTTTCTAGAGGCAGGTGCTCTAGAGGATCTTATCCTTGATCATTATCCTATTGTTTATTTCCTTTCTTTCTTTATTTTCATCATAAATTTCATCCCTTTCTTTTTGTTCTTGTGTTTTTATTGTGTTTCAGGGTTCTGTCCCTAAACTAACACGATTCTGCTTCCGCATCCCCTATCATTAGATCTGACTTAAATTTGGTCATCAAGTTCATAACATCCAATGCATTCTTTTAAATAGTTGGATCATTGATTAGTTTCCTTATTAGAGAGTTTTTTTTTAGCAAAACTTATTAGAGAGTTATTAATTTTGTCATTTATAACAACTGTTTTCACATTATCACCAAGTAGTCTCGATAAATTTTCATTTGTGAATTTTTTTCACTATTGGATCTATCTAAAATTTGGTCATTTGGTTTGTAACATCTAACTTGATATTTTCAACAGTTGGATCTTTGATTCGTTCCCTTTTGTGAAATTTATTAACTTTATCCTTCATATGAGATTTAACATGAAACCCTAGGCCTAATAAAGAATTCTTATGGTTAAATAATGGACTATGAAAACTTAAAGTGGGTTTATTATACTTTTGGGGGTCTAATGAATTTAATAAAGTTAATGAAAATTCTAAACTAATTAACAAAATGAGTTCAAAATGTTATGTTAGGTCATAGGTAGCATTGGGTGTATACCTATGCCAGGTAATGCTAAACTCTATGATGTTAACTGTAAATTAATATTTTGTGGCTATTGTGTGTGGTTGGAGACCTTGTGGAAGCATGCTTTGAGTTCCCTCTTGACTGACTCAAGGGGTGGAGGTAACTAGAAACCTAAATTTTCTCATATATTAATTCTAGCATTTATTGTACATTTTTTTATATGTACAATAAATGCTAGAATTAAAGTATTGAATATGATATATTATGAATTATTGTGGAATGATGGATTAGTGTATAATTATGAATTGATGTAGAATTATGAATTGTTGTGGAATCATGAATTGTTGTTATTGAGTAATTAAGAATTCTTAAGGAATATGTGATTTGTATGTGGTAAAAATGTAGAGAATATGAAACTAGTATGATTATAAATGTGATGTACATGTGTAACATAGATAGGTGAGAGTTTACCCTGTGATTTAGGAGAATATATTAAGTCCACATGGCATAAACAATATCTGGATAGTTCCCAGAGATGTTTAGCTGTGGCATTGACTTCAATGAGGGTTAGGTGTGGTTCCAGCTTAGCCAATGATACTCACTCTAGGAGTGAAAATGTACACCAAAAATGATATGACACATTATGGGTAAGAGAGTCCATGGTCTAAGTTTGGGGAGCAGTGACCTTTGGCTGGGTTACCTTACAAATATTGGAAAGCTTGAAGAGAATCAAGATATCTAGATTCAATCCTATTACTTGGTAGCCCATAGATTTAGTCAAAAGAAATAAGGAGGTTATAAGTGGTAAATGATTATACATGTATATTTATATGAATATGTGGTATCATATAGAAATATGTGGTATTATATGTGATTTTGTGGTTTGGGGTGTGAGACTATTATGCTTATACAACTTTAAATGTTGTTTGAATTTTTGTTAGAAGTTATTAATTCCTTTGTTATTGAGATATTTATCTCACTCCCTGTTGCTAATGTTTTCACAGGTGACACTTCGTAGGTGTAAAGGAAACAAGAATCAGAGGAACACAATTAGTAATTCCTTATAATGTCCTAGTATATATGTGTAGAGGATTTATACTGTGTATATTTATATATTGCCAACTAAGACTATTAATGCATATTATGAGTATATGAATTAATGGATTAAATTGGCTAGCTCTTTGAGTACAAGCCCATGAAAGCCATGGTTAGTTATTTGAATAAAAAATGAATTTATAATTATGTTTATTCAACGAAAAATATGATTAGATCATACTAAGATGTGGGATAAGTGGTGAGTGTTAGTGGATAAATGAGTAAGCAGGAGCTTGCAAGGTGCATTTTATAAAGTCTTTCATATGGGAGGGGACACATAAGTAGGGCTTACTGAATGTGTTTTGCTTTTATGCAACCCTAAGCTTGAGCTGTCACTGTTCATAAAGCCAAGATGGCTCTTTGAACAGCAATTTGTGAGAGGAGCCGTTGGCTAAAACTTTTAATTGTGGCTTACTCTATTTTAATAAATATGATATATCAACTATAGGGAAGGCAAAAAATATCATACTTTCACTAATAAAAATTATGTTAATAAAATAAATTATTCTTTTATTCTTTATTCAACCAATTTAGATATGTTTTTCAAAATAATGATTCAAACATATTTTTTAAATTTTTATTTTCAAAACTTATTCTGAAAAATTATTCTATAGAATTATTTTAAAGACATAAAAACGAAAAACCAAACGAAACAAGCCTTTAATTAAGTCATTTTTTGTTTGTACCGTTTCAGTTATTTTAATGTTTTTTTTTTTTTCTTTTGTTCGTAAGAAAAGTTGAAAACACACAAAATTTCGCATCGGCAATATCAATAGACATGGATAATCCGTAACCTTGAGAAGAGTTGTTGATAGGTTGATCTGGGCTTAACAAACAACTAGTCCAACATCTAGTGAATGAATTGATCTCAATGAAAAGGAGCCCATTGAACCCATGATATAGCTATCGCTGTCGCAGACTAAAAGCCCAAAATGAAAAACAAAAAAAAAATTCTGCAAGGTGGATCCATCAGTTTTCTACTCGACATTTGCAATCCTAAGGAAATCTTAAAAAAAAAAAAAAATTGCTTACAATAAATATAAATATATGATCAAGTCTACAAAATGATAATAGATAATTGGAGTATTTAAGAGGTTAGTTTCTTAATGAGAAAACCATTCCAAGGCCTGACAAATGCATCATGCACTAAATAGTAATTCAAGAACTTTATAAAGTTTTATTAAAAGATTATATATCTTTTATTAAATTAATTATATAATTTTTATAACTCAAAATCTATATAATTAAGTTTTGTCTTCTAAATAACTTTTATACACATAGAATTTTCATTAAAAAATTAATAAAACTGTAAACATTGTATTAAATCAAATTTCTTTTTTTTTTACCAAAAGTATTAAATCAATTTCTTATAAACTTTAAAAGTTTTTTATTTTGAAAAATTTTATTATTCGTTAATAATTTTATCATTTAAGAAATAAGAACTAATATGTATTTAATTGATCAAATTATAAAGGTTTGATTAAAATAAAATGACTTACAAAACCTAATTCAAAATTGGAAAAATTAGAAGGACCTATAGACCAATTTTCTCTTTATAGTATATATTATTATTGTTTTAATTGCAAAAAATTAACATTTTTAAAATGTTACTTTTAAGGATTCTTGTTTATTAAATGATAATTTATGTTTTTGTGAGTTCGTACACTCTCATATATGTTAGGCTAGTCTTCGAGTATTTAATTGGTTTTTCTTTTCTTCCTTTCCAAAGTTTTGAGTTGAAATTTTTCATATGTCTTTTAATCATAGTAAACCTTTTTACTTGCAATGTCTTTTCTTTTCTCCTATGATTAGTCTTAATTAACAACAGTTAGTTTCTTTGTACCATCATATGACGACTAGGATGATTAGTTTCTAATTACCATGATAATGTGTGGTTTATAGATTAAATATATGGAGTAAATATGGTGATGGCATGGAAAAGAAAGAAGCAAAAATCTAAAGCTTGGAAGCATTTTACAAGGATGTCATTTGATCAAACTAAAGATAAGTATTGGGTCAAATGCAACTATTGTGACTTAGATTATATAAGCCATCCTCCCCTACATGGGACAAAAGCACTTTGGTGACATTTTGAAAAGTGCCCAAAGAATCAAAACAAAACCAACAAGATGACAAAGTCTTTATTCTCAAATACTTCTAGCCAAACAATGTTAACTCAATTGTTTGATCAAGAGTAATGCAAAAGAGATCTTGCAAAATTCATTATAAAAGATGAGATGACTTTTGAGTTGTGAACTTGAGCCTGGATTTCAAATCCTTTCATGATCGATGGATAGTTGCTAGAGGTTGTTACAAGTTGCATCTTGAATAAGCAAGGCATTTGAAAAAATATTTTAAGAAATCTAAAGTCCATCATATGTCCCTCATCACATATTGTTTGATTTTAATACAAAATACAAATTACATGTGTTTAACTGTTCATTGGGTTGATGAAAGTTGGATGATACAAAAGCAAATTTTGAATTTTTCTATAATTAAAAGCATTAAAGGAGATACCATTAGCAAGGAAATTGAGGGATGCTTATTTAGTTAGGATATTGAAAAAGTTTTTACTATTACAGTTGATAATGTTTCTTCCAATGAAACTGCAATTGCATATTTAATTTAAAAAAAATTAAGGGAATGGAATAGTCTTGTCTCACTACTACAAAATACCCCCTTACTTGACGGTTATTTTAGAAATTATTTGACGGTTTTTAACCGTCAAGTAATGAGGTGCCATATATTTATTTGACGGTTAAAAACGGTCAAATATTTTAGAAATTACTTGACGGTTATTTCAAAATAACCGTCAAGTAATCACTTAAACGTTTGCATATAGTGCAGCAATATACTTGACGGTTATTTAAATAACCGTCAAGTATTTAGTAACATTTGACGATTATTTTATAACAAGCATTAAATATGTTTTCGCAAATTCTGTGTACCAAATACTTGACGGTTATTTCATAATAACCGTCAAGTATACGTACATACTTGACGATTATTTCGAAATAACCGTCAAATAAACTTATACTTGACATTTCTTTCTAAATAACCGTCAAGTATTTATGATGTGTTTTTTTAAAAGTTGGGGGCTGCTTTCTGCAAATACAAAGAAATCAAATATATATTAACCAGCCAACAATAAAAAATAATTGAATCATTATTTATATTGAAATTACAATCTAAATATCTTTAATTTATCTTATATCTACCTATACTTTAAACTCGATGCCATAAAAAAATCTATAACTTTGTCTACTTTACAAGTTTAAATTTCAAAATTAATTGGCCTTAGACATAAAATTGACCAAAAAAATAAATGTATACACCAAAACTATTTGGGCCTAACCACTGCTGCTATCCACATGTTAAACACGGCTTGAGCTACCTCTTCAAGGGTTTCCTCTATATGTGCAGCTACATACTGAATACAGTAGGCATCCTCGAAGTACTGTATGTAGAGAGTTAGTTACAACAAATTCAAATTAATAGCTATCTAACAAAAGTTGTTAAAATTTATAATTTAAGTATCATTAAATTTAATATATACCTTGTTAGGTAATGTGGTAGGGGCATGGGTGATAATGTCCTTCAAGAATCTCATCAAGTAATAGCCACAGTCATTGCTTTGATCTGGCTGGAGTGGACACTGTGCAAAAAAAATCATATATCAATAAAATAATAGTTAAAAGGCCATGGTTTGTTAATTAAAAACTCAGTTCATTAGGTTTACCTTAACTATGACCCATGTCTCACAAGAGTCCAATACCCTTAAGTTAGGGGACAAGGTCTTGTTGGTCGCAGTTCGATACAAGACCACAGCTCTAAGAAGGAAATAAAGAATAAATGTTAGAAATTCAATATATATGGATATTAAAAGAACAATTGATAAAAATTCAACTTACTTATTGCTTGGTTCTCCATTAAGATGATCAAGATACCAAATTTTTGAAGCAACAGGGTTAACCACAATAAGCATCCAGTGCCCCTAATAAAAAATAACAAGTGTTATCAAATAAGTAAATATAAAAAATATTTACTTGTACCAATAGGATCAACAGATCTGTCATAGACATTGAGTTTATGTATATATAGTGTACTGCTCATATTTTGAATTTAATTTTTTCTGAAGGACTGAAGGACAAGAATAAGTTCGTTGAGCTCATTCGGCATGCAATTAAATTTATTAGATCTTCTCTAGTAAGGCTATGTAAATTTAAGAAGCTCATGAGAAAGCAAAGAATTGATTTGAAAAATCTACTTAGAATGAATTGTCCTACTTGTTAATTTTAATTATTGTTATGAATTATTAATTAACATTTATTTTCTTAATATTAATCAAGCTTTGTTCATATTGTTGGGTGAAATTTGACATATCTTATGTAACATCCCAATTTTTTATTTTTGACAGTTAAGTAATATTATGAGGGAATTATCCTATGGTAATTGGAAATTACTATACAATTATTTGGTTTAAATTTTAAAGTCTTAATTTCAATTCATATTTCTTTTAGAAAAAAGAGTTACTAAGATTAAGTGGGTGTGGGATTAAATTAAACTATATAAATTATTTATCTACTTGAGTGATTTTGATCATATAAATATTATGAAAATTATATTTTAGCAAAATATATAAATTAAGTTTACTTGAGAATCTAAAAAAAATGAAGATGATTTAAAGATTTATTTGGCCATAATATAAAATTTATGGGATAAGTAAGTAAATATAAAGATAATAAATATGAGGACATAGTGGGTGGCACGTTGGCCAAGCCCACTATATCGTAATATATCCATTCCCCTCCAATTGGCCAATTCATTTTTCCATTTCTCACTTTACTCACACGCACAGTCGCGACAAAGGAAGGCGCGTGGAACAGGTGCGTCTGAGGGGTGATAGATGGCTCTATTATATTATATTTTAAAGATAATTCGAATAGTTTTAAGACTAAATAAATATTTTAAATATTTTTTAATTATCTTTATCCATTGGTTCTTGGATACTTGGATGAAAAAAATTTAAGATTTAATAGATTTTGAATTTTTTATACTTTTATTGACTTTTAAATCTTAACAGAAAAAATGATGTTGGAATAAGAGTTTGTATGATTTAAATTTTATCTAATTAGTTGATTTGAGAAATTAAAGTGATAGTTTAGTTAAAAATTTGTGATTTATGATTTTGATAGTGATATATTTCAAATTTAATGGTTTATTTTGGGTTAATAGAAGTTATTTTGATGATTAAATGGATTGGTTTTGAGGTTGATAATACAATGTAAATATTAGTGCTTTTGGTGGGAAATTTAAATGTTGAGATTTTGAGATTAATGATGACTTGAGTAATTTATTGGTTTTTAATGATTATAATGAATGAAACGATGTCATTAAATTATATGAATATATTTGGGATGGAGAAAGCTATTTGTGGAAGTGAATTAGAATTTTTTTAAACAAAATTTAAGTTTAGATAATAATTAGGTTTTTGGGTTTGGCTAGGCTCTTTGGGGTCTAGATAAGTTAATCACTAATATAATTTTTTTTACATAGGTTAAAAAAGGTTTTTTACACTGACTCCAAAACTAGTGTAAAAAGTTTTGATTTTTTACACCAATTTTTGAATCGAGTTAAAAAACTGGTGTAAAAAGTTATTCAAGAGATTACAAAAAAAAAACTATTGAGAGTACTTTCTACACTGGTCACTTTCAACACCAGTTAATGCAACAACTAATGTAGTAAGTTCTACTTTGTATTGTTCATTAATAGGTGTAGAAAGTGTTTTTTTTTTTTTAAAAATTCTATTTATTTTCTTTCCCAACCTCCTGTAACACCAAAATAACCAATATCAGATAGTCAAAAACAACAAAACAACATATATCTATAATTCAATCCATCTACAATATTTATGAAACTAATAGTTATTTCAAACAAACTACTAACAATTAAATTAAAAATTGTTTCATTTCAAACAAACTAATAATTAAACCTAAAACATGATAATACTTGAACTCACAAGTTTGTGAGTTTTATAATCCTTCCACCCAACGAGAGTACAAAGCAATTTTTTGCAATAGTTGGGATCATGGAAAGCCTTCCTACTTCAGCCAAAGCTTTACCTAAGTATTATCAGACAAGAAAGGTCTAAGAAACAAGAAGAAAAAAGCAAGGGGAGAAAATTTAGAGATTCAATAATGACAAACAAAGAACAAAAGATTGTTCAGTAAAGCAACGTCACTATATAACCTTTAAACAACATATGCTTCTCTAACAACAAAGATGAACCGTGTGGTAGGGCTAGTGCAAGGAACTCACAAAACAGTTTATAAAGAACACAATTGAAAAGGAAAAGAAAGGGCAAAATAAGGGAAGGGAAAAAAGAAGAATTTGTGAGGTAAAGTATGCTCTTGATTTTCCATGTATTATAAGAGATGTAGTAGGTGTTTAGTTTTTAATTTACATCTAGCAAAAGCACATTTGGAAAATTCAACTGTTTGTTGAATTTGACAAAGTACATATCAAATGTAGTTTGAATGTATTTTTGACAGTTACCCAAACAGGCCTGTAATCAAAGACATTTATTAAGAATTCTATTGTTAACTAAGTAAGAGTCAATAAGAATTTTATAAAGATGAAGTCCCTATGCAATTTTTTCTACTAACCTTTACATTGTATATTATATGTTGTGAAAGGGAAAATAAGCTTTTAAGTATTTTACTTAAAATTTCACATTATTTACCTCTTTAAGTGAAAATACAAATAAAAAATTTCATCAATTTATAAAATAATATTAAATTTATAAATATCACTATCACTATACATAAAATTTAAGCTTGGTGTTCATTTGTAACTCCTATAGTGTCATGTGTATTTTTTTTTTCAATTCTTTAATTATAAAATAAGGTAAGTACTCCAAATAGGGTAAAATATAGGGTAAATCCTACTAGCTAATACTGCATTATGTACTAATTCTATATTATCACTACTAAAAGTGAATTTTTGATTGTGACTTTGATTTTTCATTGCTAAAAGTCATCGCCAAAAGTCTTTTTTTGTTGTTTTGGTAGTTGGTCTTTGAACCATTCTCCTACATCTTGATGAGTTGCATATGCTATAGTTTATTATCAATATTGTTCATTTTGGAGACATAATTTAACAATTCTACATCACATGAACCACTGAACCATATAACTGCTCCATCAAGTAAATACATTACTTATCGAAAATGCAAACACTAGTTGGATTAATGAGGTGTCATACCATCTCAATTGTGCAATAGCCTTAGCTATTTGAACATGTCATACCTTATCAGGCCCATCATCATTAAGTACCATCACATTTGATTGCTCTTTACACTAAAATTTAAAAAAATCAGACACCTTTTACATTGAGTGAGGTCTACCTGGTGTAGAAACTAACTGATCTTTTTTTAAAAAAATCAAACACTTTCTACATCAGTTATATGTGAAACCAACATAGAAAATAGTTATTACACTGGTTATATGCAGAACCAATGTAGAAAGTATTTTATTAAATCTTTTTATTTATGAAAATGCCATCACTCAAACTTTTTACTCCGGTTCCTTTTTAACTGGCATAAAAAGGGGTGTGAAAAGTGTTTTTTTTTTGTAGGAGTGAATAGAACTAATGTGTAACTAAGCTATCTAGTAAAATGAATTTTAGAATTTTTGACTAGAATAGATTGTTGAGAAAATTATGATTTTAATAATGTATTGATGTTGTTAAGCTACCTAAATTGTAGACTAATTCTCTTAAGCTCTTGGAACAAGTAGGAGCTTGGAATTGGATTATGTCCACAAGTATCCCTTTGGATTGATTCAAGGAATGGAGGTAATCAGGAATCTAAATTTTCTCATATACTTGCTTAGGTATTTTTGATAACTTGGCAAGTATGAAAAGTATGTTTGTATATGATAATGCTCCTTTTATGTTTTAGAAAATTTGTAAGGTGGGAATGACTTCAATTGTTGAAAATTATGTGGATAAATTGAGTATGTTATGTAATATTGAAAGTTATGAGAATGATTTAAAAACTATGAAATTTGAGTTTGAGAAATATGAAAATGTTAATAGAATTAAGTGTGATTGTTGAAAATATGATATTGTTGGCATGAGAAATACATTATTATGTTTACATATAATTGTGAATATGATGGCATGATTGTAAAAGTAAAATAGGTAGGAGTTTCACCCTAATTAGGGAGGTTGATATATTGTAAGTCCATGTGGCATGAACAATGCTTATGTAGCTCCCAATATTGCATAGCTGTGGCACCTACTCTAATGGGAATTAGATGTGGTTTTAGCTTAGCTAGTAATGCTTACTTTGAGAGTGAATGTGTGTTATTAGCAACATATATATGATACCCTGTGGAAATTTGATTAGTAGAGGTGTTCATAGTCCAAGTTTGGGAGTGGTGGCCTTAGGCTAGTTCAATCACATGAATTAGTCCTATTATGAATTATAGCCTATAATCTCAGTCAGAAGGAATAAAGAGGTAATAAGGGGAAAATTAATGATCATGCAAGCCTAAATATTTTGTTATGTTGAATAATTGTCTTTACTCGCTTTACACACTCTTAAATGTTTATACTTGTGTATGTTAGGATTCCCTAATTACTGAAATGTCACTTGTATATGTTAGGATTCCCTAGTTATTGAAATATTTATCTCATCCTATGGTTTAACACGTGACAAGTGATACTTTAGATAGTGGCAAGGAAAAAGGACTAGAGGCTAATTAGACTCTTGTCATTTGCATGCCTCGCGTTCAATTTATGTGTAAAGGATTTGTACTAATTTATGAGTGTGTGTGTGTAGCCAACTAGGGGACACATAATTGCATTGTGATTTTGTTTTGGTTATTAACTAAATGTTGATAATTGTATAGCCATTTTGTGGACTTAAGCTAGTATGGGCTTATGTGTGAGGTTAGTGATTTGATTGTAGGAAAAGTGTACTTGAGATATTATTGAATATTGTAAGTCTAGCTGATTTTGTTAATCCATGCCCTTGAGGCTTGCAATATGGCTAGAAAATATTGTGATTGACAGTTATATGTGAACTTGATAGTGATAATATTCATGGATGAATTGTGGATTGTAATGTTGTGTTGATTCCTAAGATCAATATGCTTGCCTTGTTGGTTTGGGAGTTCAATTATGCCAAAATGCTTAAGTCATGTAAATTGACTATTATGTCCATATAATGTTGGATAATCCTATTTTAAGATTACCCAACAATGCATATGTTTGTTTGATTAATCTGATTAACTATTTTGAGTTCAATGGTTTTTAGAAATTGGTATTCTACCATGGTAATAGTTAACTTAGAACATTAGTCTTAATTATCATGGTAGTGTGGTTTAATTATGTGGTTATTACACTTTGTGTTAAAGAATGCCATGAAGTTCATCAAAGTCTTTGATTAGGTTGCAGGAAGAAGATGAAGATTACAATGAATACTTTCAAAAGAAAATTGAAGATGAACCTCTTAGTCTATATGATTAGAGTGTTACAAAGGAGTTTATTGTCTTTTTGAAGTTGTTCTACTCTGACATTGAAATTTTCTGTCACATTTCATGACATTGAACACTTCTTTTTTCAATAGTTAGTTGCAATACAAATCAAGTTTAAGTCAAGTGTAACTAATTCTAATGTTCTATTAATTGACATGGTGAGAAGAATGAAACTAAGTTGGATAAGCACTAGGTAAGGCTTATAAGATGAATCCATTATTGGTGATAGTAGAGTGATACTAGACATTAGATACAAATTCAAACATGTCTAAATTGCTTTTGAAAACATGTGTTCTGATCATATACAATGTAAGCTGGTCACAGAATATTATGGATGTCTTGTATAGCTTATATAAAGAATATTCAAAGAATAGGTGAACCATCTAAAACTCAGGCACAAATGAAACATAGGGATCACAACGTTAGGAACCAAGTATCAATTCCTGATGATGTTGTCTTGGCAATCATAGATGATGGAACAATGTGACAGTTTTATACAATGGCAAGCACTGTATGTTAAGAAGAAATTTTTTTGGAGGTGGATGAATATCTTCATACTGAGGTAATTGCTTCTTGTGATCCGAAATTTGATGTTTTGGCTTGGTGGAAAGTGAATAGTTTCAAGTGTAAAGTCTTAGGTTTGATTGCATGTGATGTGTTGGCTTTACTTGTCTCTACAGTGTCTTCAAAATATGCCTTTAGTATAGGAGGTCAAGTATTAGATACTTTTAGGAGTTCCTTATTTGCAAAGATGATTGAAGCACTTATATATGCCTAAAGTTGGCTTTGTCAACCTACTTCCAAATTGAAAGAACTTGATATTAATAATTTTGATGAGTCTAACAATCTTGTTGTTGGTAATTTCATTAACATTATTAATTTATATTATTTTACATTTTTTACATATTAATGGATACCATTTTTCTTAATTTGTTTTTGCAGAGGAAGACTCAATAGCTTGACATTCAACCATCTCAAGTGATTTTGAAGAAGAAGAAGAAGATGATGATGATGATAATGATGAAGATTCAATGCAAGATTACATATATGATTGTTTGTTTTTTCTTGCTGAGTTGTGTTGGCTTGTTGCTTCAGACAAAAATATTTGTCAATTTGTGCAGTTACTTTAATGATTAATGTTGTGACTGTAATATGTAATTGGTAACATTTGAGTTTGTTTCCTTTGATGACAATGATGTTTGAATTGTTATCAAGTAGAACTAGAATTTAGAAGTGTAGAACAATTTGCACTTGATCACTGTCTTTTTCTTTTTTAATAAAAATGAGTTGTTTGTGCAAAACAAGATGGCCAGCTCACCTTAAACAGGCTGAAACGGGCCACGTAGGGTATGGGCTGGCCCTTCCCGTTTGTTGTTTAGCCGTAAGAGCAATTTCATATTTTATTATTTAATATTATAAATTTTAAATTATTATTTTCACAATTCATATACATATATTGCATTAAAATTATGTTTTAACAAAATAAAATGGTAAAAGGTTACAAAGACATAGTTAATAATGGAACATTAAAAGATGAAAAAATGGTAAAAATCTAGTTAGCAAAGTAATAAGTGACACATCTTTGGATAGTAAAGTTATCGAAAGACCATGGAATATTTATTAGAACGTAAGAAATTCTATTCTTTATTGAAGCTAATGACACATTTCTCAAGCTTTGCCTGTTTTTGATGTGTTGAAATTAAACCAGAACAGTAAGTTACTCTCTTTTTAAATTTCCAAAACCTCATTTCTCATCTGAACAAATGTCTTTTCTTGTACCCAATTTGCACAAATCACCGGTGAATATGGAATCATTAAGCTAATATCCTTGTAAACTAATGTTTGCCTTATCATTTTTTTCCAGTTGCATTCAAGCTTAACAAATTTAAAGTTCTCTTGAAAATCCTAAATTATCAAATCATTAGTGAGCCGTGTAGTATTATGAAGTATAATGTTCCTTTTCTGCCAAATGTGATGTAAAAAGAAATAGAAAAAACATAATTTTAAGTCCCTGTACTTTGCTCGTATTTTGTTATTGATCCTTATAATTTTATTTTTTATTATTTTAAATCCCTCCAAGATCCCTATACTTTATTTATAAAGGAACTTAAAACAATAAAAAACAAAAGTACAGGAATACAAAATATCAAAAAATATAAAGACTAATAACAAAATGTGAGTAAAATATAAGAACTTAAAACTATATTTTTTCAAAGAAATATATGCCTTCTAGCATCTTTGTTTCCTAATTCTAAAACATAATGTTTGAAACTTAAGCAGCCAATCTCTTATAACTTTAACTAAATGGCAATCACTGAAAAGATGATATACATTTTGTAGTCACATTACAAGAAAAACACACAAAAAATATCTACATTTAAGTGATGCTCTCTTAGAAAAAAAAGATTATGCTTTAAATTTTAAAATATGTTTTTGGTTGCTTTACATTTTTTAAGTCAACCTCACTTCCCTTATCTAATTCAATCTAGTAAAAGGTTGAGCTTGTTTAGAACAAATGGGTATGAGAAAATTAGAAAATGAATGAGAATTAAAAAAAAATGAAAAAAAAGTACATCCAAGAGTTTAAATGAAATCGCGATAAAAATCCCATTTAATATGACAGAATTTTTTAATAATAATATTTGATTGATTGATATTTAATATCTGTAAATAATTACTAACTATATTTTGTTCTATTATTTAATTGTCCGTAATATATGAGAATATGATTGAATACTATGCAATAAATGAAAGTGAAATAGCTTCTTTGATTTTGAAAGAAAAAATGTTGATAAAGTGAAAGCATGAATTATCAGTGTTTGGTAATATGTCGTAATATTTTATTTCATAATAAAAATATGATATTTATTTTTGTGATCAAAGATAATATTAAGTTATTATTGATATAACACATGTATGAGAGTTAGATAATCCATAAATTAAAGTAAATTAATAAGTATAAATTAGGAAACATGACAATAAAATTCTCCTACATTATATAAATAACAATTTAATTTTTTAAAATATCATAATTTTATTGAAGTCTTCTACATCTATAAATTTTAAAGTGAAAAACTATTTTTTCTTTAAATATTATTTGGTTGGAGGAAAGGGGAGAAGAAATTTTAAAAAATTTCCCTTCCCCCTATCTTCTCCAAAGCCTCCCCCCAAACTGAGGGGATCCCTCCTCCTCTTTCCTCCCCTCCCTTCTAATTAGATAAAATTTTAATCATAATTTTTGTTTAAAGAATAATAATTTTTATTTTATGAATCATAAGAGTTAAATGAAAAATCAAAACTTGTCAAATATAACTTTTATTACTAAAAAATAGGTTCTCAGAATAACAAGTTAAATATAATTTTTATTTAAAAAATAATTACTTTTATTTAAAGAATCATAATAATTGAATAAGAAATTATAACTTATTAATAAGAATAAAATAATCTTTTCAATTTAAAATTTATTAATACAAAAGTTCACAAGAATTTTAATAAAATTATAACATTTTAAAAGACCGGTTTGTCATTTATATAATTTTAGAAAATTTTATTATTATTTTTTCAATAAATTAATAACATTTTTTATTTGAATAATTAATAATCATAATTAATTTTTTTCGACCTGCACCAAATTCTTCCTAAAATAAATTATAACCCCGATGAAACCTATTCTCGTGAGTAGCGGATTCAGCTCTCTTCGTCGACGAACAAGCATTCCGCACTCCGTGGGACACCGTCCACCGTTATCAGCCCTGCGTGGTTGATCTCGGGCAAGCAGCGAAGAACGTTAGAACCCTAGGGCTTTTTCTACTCCCAAAATCCGGTGAGATTGATTTGTTCAATCTGGCTTTGAATCTAGATTTGAATTTGTTTATCGTGCCATCTGTTCGTGGCAGTTCTTTCTTTGTTTTAAATTTTACATTTTAATTTGGTTTTGAATCTGGTCGTGTAATCGTTGAATTTGGGAATACTTACACAGAGCTTTTTTTGTACTAGTTTTTGCTTGAATGGTGTGTAAATGGTTATTGTGCTTTTTCCCTCTTCATTTTGATTACTAGTGACTTGTATGATTTGGAGTTTGTTGTTTTGCAATGTTCGATTTGTTGTGTATTGGCATTCTGTTCATTAATCTTATATTATGATCAATTTTGGAAAATTTTCTAGGTATTTGTGATGCATGATGTTGTAAATGACTTGGCTCGACTTGTGTCAAAAAGTATCTGGAACAAAAATTAAAAAGGGCATCATGTCTACTATGAATATTTCAAAGATTTGAGCGTAGTATAGGTCCGCTTATGCTTCCGAATAGTCATCAATTATCAACTGCTCGAGAAATCTCTCATAATTGTTCTGTAATTCTCTGCTACCAATCTAACACGAGGATATTCAAGTATTTTGGCTTGGATTAGCAGCTTCTTGGTCTCGGACTAAACTAACTGATTTTCTTACCCCTTCCTAAAATGCAAGTTCTTCTTGAAATTCTTCTATCACCACAGTATATCACTCCAACCAGATCTCCAGAGATCCTCATGAAAACCATGTATTCTTTCCTTTTCTTCTTTCTTTAACGTAAGCACAAATTGTTGACCAACCTAAATTATAGTTTTCAGAAGGTTAACACTGGATTGTACTCACAATTTATCATTTTAACTGTCCTGTATGCACAAGGTCTTCTGCCCTTAAAAACTACTTTATTCTTGGCTAAATAGAGTATCAATAAAGATCACAGTGCATTGATCCCTGCGCTCAACATTTTCTGTAGTTTTCATGAGCAATTCATGTCTCATATCCTGGCAGAATTTGAATGCTGAAGAGTTCCAGTATTATTCTTGATTTTCAAGTATCTGGGACCTAAACTTTTGCAAATAGAATTTATGCTCCATGCTTGCTTTGTAAATAATAATTTACTAACATTTCCCATCTCTGTAAACCCCTTTTCTCCTTTATCCAAAGGTTCGCACAATTTTTCCCTATTTAATGCGTGCATTATTTGTCTGTCTTCATAAAAAACCCAAAAAACTTTGGGAAGAAAGAGAGTCAAGATATTGATGATATTGCATGGGAAATATACTGAAACTATACTAGTTTATTCAGTTTTAATAATGTGATATAAGTGTGTTTTATTCTCCACATGATTGGAACTGTTGTTATTGTATTGTTTAATGCTTGATGCTTAATTCTGAATTGGAAGTTAGATCATATGCTTTTGATTTGTTATCTTCCATGCATTTTTTACAACCTTAATGTCACATTCAGATTAACTTTGACTCTATTTTTATGCCGAATATACTGCTGTGTGCTTCTCTTCTACAGTTAATACTTTATGTATCTATAAAATGATTTTTTGGCCTTAATCTGTAAATTGTTACTGCTATTGCAAATTTTGTAGGAGAAAACAATGGATGAGGGAAAGCGTAAATCTAGGAAGGAAGATTATGAAGGGAAGGAAGAGGATTCCAAAAGGAGTCGCCGTGAACGAGATCGTGAGAAGACTGGTGATAAAGTTAAGGATAGAAGTGAAGGGAGGCATAGGGATAGAGAGAAGAGAGATCGTGAGAGCCGACGCTATGAGAGAGAGAAAAGCAGTGATTCTGATGAAAGATTTGATAGAGAAAGAGAGAAGCATAGAGACAAGGATAAGGATAGGACACGAGTTCATGATGAAGAAAGAGAAAGAGCTCGAGACAAGAAAAGGGAAAGAGACAAGGAAGAAAGGGAAAGGGAGAGGAGAGATAGGAGGGAGAAGGAAAGAGAGAAAGAAAGGGAGAAGGATAGAGAAAGGGAACGGGATCGAAGAGAGCGTGAAAGGGAGAGGGAAGTGGAAAGAGAAAGGGGGAGGAGAGTAAAAGAGAGGGAGAAGCGTAAGGAAGTTGATAGTGAGTGTAGTGATGATGATTCAAGGGATAAAGAAAGAAAGCGGCACAAGAAAGATGATGATGATTACAAGGGTAGAGAGCAGGAGAAGAGTGGTAGCAAGTCAAGTAGGCAAACTGAGAACATTGAGGAGGGCCCAAGGAAAAAGAGTGGAAATGATAACTCAGATGCTAATGAAAGCAAACCAAGTCGTGAGGAGGAGTTAGAGGATGAACATAGGAGGTTGGATGAAGAGATGGAAAAGAGGAGAAGGAGAGTTCAGGAATGGCAGGAGTTGAGAAGGAAGAGGGAGGAAGCTGAGAGAGAAAAGCGTGGTGAAGCAAGTGCTGATGAACCCAAGTTTGGAAAGGCCTGGACACTTGAAGGGGAATCTGATGATGAAGAAGGAACCACTACAGGGAAGCCAAATACATCTATGGACGTAGATGAAGATGACAAACCTTCGGATAAAGAACCTAAGGATTCGATGGCAGTAGATGTTAGTAATGGACCTGTTACTTCTAATTTACATGATGAGACTGATGGTTCTCATGCAGATGAGGAGATTGATCCATTGGATGCTTTCATGAGTTCTATGGTTTTGCCTGAAGTTGAGAAGCTGAGTAGTTCTGTGGCTCCCGAATCTTCTAATCAAACTTCTGACTCAAAGCCCAAAGGTAACAAGGATGAGCAAAGTAATGGTAGGAACCCTAGGAAAGGGTCAAATAAATCAATTGGGAGAATAATTCCTGGTGAAGAGTCTGACTTAGATTATGAAGACCTTGAAATTGAGGATGATCCATTAGATGAAGATGATGATGAATTCATGAAAAGAGTAAAGAAAACCAAAGCTGAGAAACTTTCTATTGTTGACCACTCAAAGATTGATTATAAGCCATTCAAGAAAAATTTTTATATTGAAGTAAAGGAGATTGCCAAGATGACTCCTGAAGAAGTTGCAGCATATAGGAAGGAGTTGGAGTTGAAGATACATGGAAAGGATGTACCAAAGCCTGTAAAATCATGGAATCAGATTGGACTTACTAGCAAAATTTTGGAGACAATAAAGAAGCTTAATTATGAAAAGCCAATGACTATTCAAGCTCAAGCACTCCCTGTAATTATGAGCGGTAGAGATTGCATTGGAATTGCTAAAACTGGGTCAGGTAAAACCCTTGCTTTTGTTCTGCCAATGTTGAGGCACATCAAGGATCAGCCACCAGTTGTTGCAGGAGATGGACCAATTGGCCTTATTATGGCCCCTACAAGGGAACTAGTTCAACAGATTCACAGTGATATAAAAAAATTTGCAAAAGTACTTGGTCTCAGGTGTGTGCCTGTCTATGGAGGTTCTGGTGTTGCCCAGCAAATCAGTGAATTGAAACGTGGTACTGAGATAGTGGTTTGTACTCCAGGTAGGATGATTGACATACTATGCACTAGTGGTGGAAAAATAACTAACCTGCGTAGAGTCACTTATCTGGTCATGGATGAGGCTGATCGTATGTTTGACATGGGCTTCGAACCTCAAATCACCCGAATTGTTCAGAATATTCGACCAGATCGACAAACAGTTCTCTTTTCTGCTACATTTCCTCGTCAGGTTGAAATTCTGGCTCGTAAGGTTTTGAACAAACCTGTTGAAATACAAGTTGGTGGAAGGAGTGTCGTCAACAAGGACATAACACAGCTAGTAGAGGTGAGGCCAGAAAATGATAGGTTCTTTAGGCTCTTAGAATTACTTGGGGAATGGTATGAGAAGGGAAAGATTTTGATATTTGTCCACTCACAGGAGAAATGCGATGCTTTGTTCAAGGATTTGCTTAGACATGGTTATCCATGCCTTTCTCTTCATGGGGCCAAGGATCAGACAGATCGTGAATCCACAATTTCTGACTTCAAAAGCAATGTCTGCAATTTGCTGATTGCAACAAGTATTGCAGCCAGGGGTTTAGATGTCAAGGAGCTTGAATTGGTCATCAATTTTGATGTTCCAAACCACTATGAAGATTATGTGCATCGTGTTGGACGTACAGGCCGAGCTGGTCGGAAGGGTTGTGCTATAACATTTATCTCAGAGGAAGAAGCAAGATATGCACCAGATCTGGTTAAAGCTTTGGAGCTATCTGAACAAATAGTTCCTGATGACCTGAAAGCTCTTGCTGATGGATTTATGGCAAAAGTTAATCAAGGACTTGAGCAAGCCCATGGGACTGGCTATGGAGGCAGTGGCTTTAAATTTAATGAAGAAGAAGATGAGGTAAGGAGAGCAGCAAAGAAAGCACAAGCCAAAGAATATGGGTTTGAAGAAGATAAGTCTGATTCTGAGGATGAAGATGAAGGTATTAGGAAGGCAGGAGGTGACATCTCACAGCATCCTGCTCTTGCCCAGATTCTAGTTGCTGCCACCAAAGCAAACACTCCTGCAATGCCCTCTACTTCCCAGGTAGTTTCAAATGGAGGACTGCCTGTTTCTTTGCCTGCTGTTCTTGGTCTCCAGACTGCAGGAGTCATGCCTGGGACAGGGCTGCCCATTGTTCCAAGTGATGGAGCAACTCGGGCAGCATTAGCTGCTATGAACCTGCAAAATAAATTAGCAAAGATTGCTGGTGCTATGCCTGAGCATTATGAAGCTGAGTTGGAGATAAATGACTTCCCCCAAAATGCTCGGTGGAAAGTCACACACAAGGAAACTCTGGGCCCAATTTCTGAGTGGACTGGAGCTGCTATTACCACCAGGGGGCAGTATTTCCCACCTGGCAAGATCCCTGGACCTGGTGAACGGAAACTCTACTTGTTCATTGAGGGCCCCAGTGAACAGTCTGTTAAGAGAGCAAAAGCAGAATTGAAGCGTGTGCTGGAAGATATAACAAATCAGGCTTTGCAGCTTCCTGGTGGTGCTCAACCAGGCAAATACTCTGTTGTATAATAGGTAAAATCCTTATCTAATTGAACGTTATATTGTTCACATTTTGACAGATGTTACTTTATTAATTCCCATGGTTATTTAATCATTCTATCTCTTAGTGTTGTCATCTCTCATAAGTTGTTGAAGTGTAATATCCAGTTAGTTAATATGACCAATAATATATTAGCATAATTTCACTTACTACCGTAAAGAAGCCTTTCAATCTTGGTTGTTTTTGTTGAATTTTGTGTTGATCATTTCTTTGTTGGTGTTAACTGTCCTTAAGTTTGATATGGTCAAGCAATTTTCTCATGTTTAATCTACTACTGTGGGAGGATTTGCTCTATGTTCAGAACTAACATTCAGTTTTGCTTTTATATGTTTAGAAAAACATAAGTTCGTACAGTCTGGTCTTTTAACAAGAAAACAGGATTTTATCCTTGGCAATACTTTTGCTGATTGTCTTACTTTAAAAAATCAGACACAATTCTTGTGCATTTCAAGGGTTCTAATAAATGAGAAAAATTGTTAATAGCCATAGTAGCCATAGTGTAGCTTGCGATAAACTTTTACAATATATAGTGATATTGATACATTGAGTTCTTCTGTCTTTGTTTCTTGAGAGGCAACCTTGGATTAACCATCTTACAAGTAAAACACACCTCCGGCCCTCCCCACAAAAACCCAAAAAAAAAAAAAAAGAAAAAAAACCTTGTTTTTCAGGTAGGCGTGCAACTGTTATGGACAAACCAGTCTCCCTTTCTTGTGTGTTTATTTTGCATCTATCAAACTCCTTAATACAGTTTTGCCCACCTTGATGTTAAGATTTTTTTTTTTTTTTTAATTTGTCAAAAGATTTGCCCCCAAAATTTTCTGCCCATTTGATTATTTTCTTTCTTGTTTATCTTTCAATGTGGTACAGGGGATCTTTTTAGCCTTTTTTGCATGTTCAATATACTCCCTCCATTACACTTGCCACTAGATTTTCCAAGAGGTGGTGGTGGTGATCATGGTGCAGCATTTTTGCATTGGAGTCCAGTTTAGTAGGCCAATACTCTGTTGTATTATAGGTAAAATCCTGATCCGGTTGAGCATAGTATTGCTCACTCATTGACAGAAGCTACTTAATGTATTCCCTTGGTTGTTCAATCATTCTGTCTCTGAGGGTTGCCATGTCTCGTTTCTTGTTGATGTGTAAAATCCAATCTGATAATATGACCATTAAGTTATTAGCATTATTTTTCTTACTGTTGTAGAGAAGCCTCTCCGGTTTATTAGTGTTCACTGTCCTTGTGTCTGGTTTGGTCAGGTGATTTTCTCATGTGTAATCTACTTTAGGTGGATCTTCTCTAGGTTCATAAACATTTTTTTTCAATGTTTACTTTCCTTGGTCTTGCGGTTTAGGTAAAACTTGAATTCATATAGCCAAATCCTGTAGCAGGCAAATCATATTTTTTCTCGAGCAATGTTTTTAGTCATTATTTTTGCTCTAAAATTTTCCTTGGTCTGTGAGTGTGCGTTTGGAAGCATCATTTGATGTTGCCTGTTGCATGTGTTGCAATATTTTTCCCTACTTTTCTTAGCCATTACTTGTCAATTCAGGTTGTTTTGTCTGTTTTGCGTCTATCAAACTCAGAGTTCTAAACATACTCCTCTAGAATTATAGGGCTCCTTTTAGAAGGATTTTTTTCATTACTTTTTTCCAATATTACCCCTAATTAAACTCATTAACCTTAAGAGAGAATGTAATGCCAATTTGGAAAGGGAGAATGACAGAGATGTCTCAAGGGATGCCAAATTTCATAAATTTGTAAGTTCAGCTTTCAATTTTGTAATTTCGTTGTGATGAATTTGTAACTTATTTTTTAAATTTTAACATAGTTGAAGAATAAATAAATTTATTTTTCCTGTTAAAAATTGGAACATAATTTGCAAATTTATCACAATGAAGTTGCAAAATTAAAAACTGAATTTTCTAATTTCTGGAATTTGATATTTGGAACTTAAGTTGAATTAATTAGTCTCAAGCATTCTCCCGTTTGGAAGTGTTTCATCTAAATATGGATAAAATAAGAAATTCGTGTTATTTTCACACAGTTAATGACTTGATTCTCTCATTGGTTCTAGTGAAGTAGTTAATGACTTAATTATCTCTCATTGGTTTTGGTGAAGTAGTTAGAAGTGATTTTACCTGCGTGTTGATGTTAAATATATTTGTGGGATAATGGTTTTTCTTTTTTTGGTCCAAAAAATTTCTTTACAGTTGACTATTTCTTGTTTTGTCATTCAATGTAGTTCAGGGGATCTTGTAATCCTTTATTGCATGGTCATTGGACTTCCTGGATTACACTTGCTTGTTGATGTTCCAAGAGGTGGTGATGATCATGGTGAGACATTTTTACGTCAGTCAAAGTATAGTTTGGATGAGACATCACAGGAAACTTGCATCTGCTGTGTGTTCTTGTGCATACAATGTAAGATCTATGATGGGAAAGAAGGGAGACCAAGACAAAGATGGCCAGAGGAATGTTTAAAGAATATATTTTGGTTGTGGTGGCAACCCTAAGATTGAGAACTCAATCCAATATGAATTGGGTTCTTGATTTTTCATTTGGACTTGTTGGGGATGTAATGTGTTTAAAAAGAAAAGTTTGATCTTGTTAGTCTTGGAAAACCAACAATTTATGGAACTTGAAAGTCTTGAATTTTTAGCATTGCGCGCATTAGTCCATAATGATTTCTAGTTGCAGTTTCTTCTTTGAAGCGTCCCTTGCTATCCATGCTTTGCATTAGTCCATAATGGTTTCTAGTTGCAGTTTCTTCTTTGAAGTGTTCCTTACTGTCCATGCTTTGCTGACTAATGAATCATAATGACGTGGATTTAGATTTGGTAAGTATATTTACTCAATAAATGTCTTGTGTGATATCATAATAAATGTTTGATTTAATTGAATAATTGTTAGAAATTTTTGTTGTATAATACTTAGAAAAGATTAAATCTCAATTTTAGAGGTGATAGTATTCAAATTTCTTGAAAGAAATGTATTTTAATAATTTTTAAATAGTGAAAATTTTTTTAATCATAAGTTAAACACTCAAATTCAAATTCATGAAACGAACTTATAAATAAATTCATTGATTAAAACCTATTCATAATTTTCCTATTATTTATTAATATTTTGGATTTTGATATTTTCGTTAATCTCGATTCATGAAAGTGATTTATTATTTATTTATTTTAAAATTTTATTATACGTTTGTTTATTTTCACATCTTTATGATATTTTTTTTTTCATCTATTGCATCAGATTTATGTTTTTGGAGGATTGCATTAACGAACATATTTGTAAATAAGGGCCAAATGATTCTGATATGTCTCTTGCAATTAAATTCCTTGCTGAATTGACATAATTACCCCCTTGTATTTTCTTCCTTATCTTCGTTCTCGCTTTTCCTTCTCTATCTTCCTCTCGTGACATTTTTTTTTTCTTGGATGATATATGAAGGTGGTGGGAGCCAAGAGATTACAAATGATAAATCACTGCACATGATTAATATCTTCCTCTTCGCCTTGTCATGAAGGATCTTCATAGACTCTTGCTTTTAATAATGAGCATTTATTCAAAAATTTTATATATACCTTAAAAAAATATATATATATATATATATATTGGAATTAAAAGGGTAGTCACTAATGGTACGGGGTTATAAACGGGATGGAACTTGTAACTTCTTAATTATAGGAGAACTTACATGCCCTTAAACTACAAGGCAATCCACATATACCATGAAATATCATACTACACGAGCGGGTCTTGTCACATAACACTTATGGTTTTACTTTGCATCTGTGTCACTTGTTTTGAATAGATTATTCGAGTTAGATCTCACGGTAAATAATCATTATCATTGCCGATTATATAATATAAAATTGATATATATATATATATATATATATAAAATAACATGCCTCCTCCCTCACAAGCTTTCAACAACTGCTTCCCAATGTTGATGTGGCCTTCTACAAAAGCAAAGCGGAGAGATATGCTTTGTAGAGAATTTCGTTCAATGGCCAGTTCTAGTTTTCGTGACAAAAGAGGGTTACACCCATGAATTGTTTGTATATCTCTAAACCAATATTTTGTTATAAATAAATAGACTTTGATTATTATTTGTGGGCTTTCTGTTATAAATTTTATATGGATTACTTGTAATTTTATCTTATAAATTTCAAATTGGATATAGAAGCTACAACATTTCGTATATGAGGCATGAAATTTACAACAACTATCAAAACCACGCCAGCATGATAAAGGGGCATTTCGTTAAAAATAATTAGACTTTAATTATTATTACATAACTTCTGTTGTAAATTTTGTCAAGATAACTTGTAAAAAATACACTAAAATATTTACCTTAAAATTTACATTTTACAACACTAAGGAAAAAAAAAAACTATTTAAAACAACACTAGCACAATCCTATAATCATCGTAATTCTATTGATATTTACATGTTGGACAAAGAATTGTGGTTCCTAAGAAGGTGTGGAATTGTCAAAAAATGAATAATATAGCTATGAAGTTGTTTATTACTTGCCAATAAGTGAATATGAAGTTGTCAATGTCCGAACCTCGAACTGTAAAATATGAACTTTTATTTGTCACTTGTACGATATAGATATTCAACTGTCAAAACTGCATGAGCTTGATAAACATATGTTTTGTTTATAACAATTGGACTTTAATTGTTATTTATAGACATTACATTGTAAATTTCATATCGGTAACATATAAAAAAATACACCACAATGTTTACCTTATATATAATTGAGCACAAACAAACCACACTTATTGACACAATCCAGTTGAAAAACTACACCACATTTACTAGCACAATCCTATTTTTTGAGCGTGAATATTGTGATATATATAGATATTAGGAAATTTACAACTTAAGGCTCATAATTTATAAGCATAGGTTCGGATATTGACAAGTCAAGGTTCTAAATTTACACATTCATATGTTTACAAGTTAAGGTTCATAAGTGACAAACAAAAGTTCAAATTTTTACAATTAGAGGTTCAAATATTGAGAAAGTACTTCAAATTCACATATTAACAAGTAATTGTTCATTTTTTTGATAACTCCATATCTTCTCAAGGATTGAAATTTTTATCCAACATGTAAATGTAAATGAAATTAAGATGACTTTAGGATTGTGCTAGTTAGGGAAAATATTGTGGTGTATTTTTTTCAAGTTACCTTGAAAAATTCACAATAAAATGTCCGTAAATAACAAATAAAGTCCAGCTATTTTCAACAAAATATCCAGTTACCAAGCTAATGTGGTTTTGACATAGTTGAACACTTGTGCTATGTGAGTTACGAATAACAATTAAAAGTTGATATTTTTACAATCGGGCATTGACAACCTCAAGTTCATATATTAACTAATTAACAAGTTCCAAAACTAAAATTTACATTGATACTCTTGTTTTTTTTTTTGTTAACCAATAATTACATCAATGCATTCAAATTTTCATTTTACACAACCCTCGTGTTTTGCAAACCAATATGTAAGATTCATGAATTTACAATTGAACTTTTTACATTAACAAAACAATATTTATTCTTTTTTTCACAATACGTAATCCAATTTTTCTCACGGTGACTTTCACTAATTACCAACATATTCCATAACAAAATTTCATTAGTTTATGAATTTATAACTACAATATAAATTTTTACAATACTACGTTACAAAATAAATTTCAGCTCATGGACAATTTTAGATCCCAACATTTATCTTGTGCAGAACTCAGACTATAGAATTGTGTGCTTTTGATTGACTATGTGAAGTAAATCTCTATTCTAGTTAACAAAAGTGGAAATTTGCATCGATTTCTGATAATTTCAGCTCATGGACAATTTTAGGTCCCAACATTTATCTTTTTTAATCCTTTTGCAGTTTGCGAATATCTAATATATTGTTTGAACTAGAATTTAGGTGAAAAAGTCGAATTCATGTGATGTGGGCACGTGTGATATATATATATATATATTTTTATATAATATTCATTACTTGGACCGTTTCTTAGTCAAGTCTAAACGTCCAACCCCGTATGCCAATCTTCCATGCCCATGCGTTCCAACATGTAGGAATCTGGAGTCCAAAAAACATACTTATCGTGATGATAAAACTTCTCTTCTACTACACAGGAACCCAGAATCTAGGATATTATAAGGTCACATTTAGTTACTAAAAATGAATGGAGTGAAATAAATTGAAAGAATCAATACAAAAATAAATTAAATTATCCTTCTTCCTCATAGTAAGTATGATAAAATTCATTAATATATATTACAAATATAAGAATAATCACACCTTTTAAAATTTTAAAAAATATGATTTTCAACGTCATGAACTAAATTACCTAATTTCTTTATGAATGTGATCCACTGTTCCTTTTATTCATCTCGTTTTTACTTTTATTTTTTTAATTCATTTCATTCCATTATTTTTTAGTAAACGTGACCTAAGTTTTACAGTAGATATACAATGTTTTCTGAGAAAGAAAGAGGGAAAGAACAGCAAAGAGAAGGGTCTGAACATACAATTCAAAAAATGCAACAGCCAGTTCCTATCTCTCTCTCTCTCGATAGGTAGTAGTTGCATAATTTTCAATATATATGTATATATGTAACAGCTCTAACAACTTTCTTGCAACAACTCTAAATTATTTAAATAAAAAGAAATTATCCAACTTTAATTAATTATTATTATATCTGGGCTTTTGCATACTTGGTCTAATTCATCAAGGATAGGCATGGACCATAACAATTAATACACGTCGACAAAGACACATCTATTGATGTCTTTATTTAATCAAAAGTACGTAGTCAAATTTAATCCTGGTTGGCAAACGAAGTGTAAAGGAAAAATTTATATACTTAATTTTATATATTTAAGGTGTTTGTTTTCAGTTAATTCATTCATAGATTATTTATTTTATAATAAATTTTTGTTATTAATATTATTAACATATTAAAATTCACTTGTTTTGATTTGATTAGATAAAAGTACATTAAGCATATAAGACAAAGTACCTAAGTTTTGCCCTTGTCTTGTGTTTACTTTAGTATTTCTTTATACTTGTACTCCATTTGTTTTAAAATGTAAGGTATTTTTTAAAGAGTTGGATGTTTAAAAGTGTAAGACATTTTTAATATTTTGAGATATAATCATTGCTTTTTTTTAAAGTGCCCCTATTGATGAATGACTTTATATTTATTGTAGGGTGTTTAATTGAGATAAATATAAAAAGATATGGCTAGTTTAAAAGTAAGTAACTACTTTATTGAGAGATGAGATTCGGTTAAAAATGTCTTATATTTTTAAATGGATAGAGTATTTTAAAAATCACGAAGAGAATGAAAATAATATGATTGGATTAGATTCAATTTACCAAGGCCAATTCGGATGCCCAGGCCAGTTACTATTTTAGTTTGGAAAACTAATCCTGATTATCCTTTAATTTGTAACCTATGCATGCCATGAAATATTTTGGTCAACCTACTCGTATCGAGTAATTATATTTTCCACAAAAAAAAAAATGCCTAGTTGAAGTAGGAAAGTAGTAAATTTAACACAAACAAACAAAAATGTGCATGCACGGATATATAGACAAGGATTATCCTTAAAGGAATTCTACTTTTTTTTTTTTGCTAAATAAAAAAAAAATTCTACTCACCCCTTTCGCTTATGAATATAGGCGAAATTGTCACATGGTTTTTATTTTTTTTAAGCAAAATTACACATTTTAACAAGTATTCCCTTCGTTAAAAAATGTAAGGCATTTTTTGAGAAATTACATGTTAAAAAATATAAGCATTTTTAGTCTTTTAAAATATAATCATTGCCTCTTTTTTTTTCAAAAGTACCCCTATTGATAATGACTTTATATTTATTATAGGGTATTTAATAGAGGTAAATATGAAATAATAGGATTAATTGAAAAGTAGGTAACTACTTTATTGGGGGTGAAATTTAGTTAAAAATACCTTACCTTTTTGAATGGAGGGAGTAGTGTTTATCACAACTTTCCTAAATTATACCTCATAAAATTATAGTTTTCATTCAAGATAAAATATTAATGCAGACATAGCATTTAGATTGATGGATTTTATTTCATTAAGTAAAAGAGTATTTTAGTCTATTTTTTTATTTTCAAACATAATTATTACAGTTAATCAATTTTTTTAAATTATATTAGTTATTTTCTTTTATATATTCACAAATAGCATTTAGATTGATGAATTTAGATTTTAGATTTAAAATCTTACATTTCAAATCTCACATTGAAAATCTAAGTATTTAAAATCTTTTGTTTTGATAATTTTAAAAAAATTGGGTTAATAGGCAAAAATACCTTGAATTTTTTTTTTTAAAGGAGCATTGGGTATTCTTACTTTTTAGTTGAAGAATTTTCTTGGAACTTTAAAAAATGAAGAAATTTTGTTGCACCATTATCTCAAGGGAATTGGTTTTCAAATTTTAATCTAAATGGTCCAAATTTAAAGAACTATTATTATATTATATTATTTTATATTATATTCATTAAAACAAAAATTTATAACTAATAAATTTGTTATTTTTTAATCTAGTTTAGATTTAATTTAAAGGATCTAATTGAATATTAAATTTTTTATAATTAACATATATTAATTATCTAAATATACTCTGCACAGTTCAAGATTATACAGAGTACATATGAATAATTAATATACATTAATTATAAAAAATTTAATTTTAATATTAAATTAGATCTTTTAAATTAAATCTATTCCATATTAAAAATAAAAAATTATTAAATTTATTTTATAATTTTTATTTTAATGAATATAATATATAATAATACTTTAAATTTGTACTGTTTAAATTAAATTTTAAATAGTACACATCTTATCTCAAAGATGCAGAAACCGGACCCTTATCTGAAGTTCACGTTGACCATTAATCAAGGTAATTTGGCTGAGCAAAATAACATGTGGCCCACGTGGACGACATGAAAGACCCAACTCACACACCTATTCATCATCTTCTCATTCTCCGCGAGCAATCAATCTCCCCTCTCCGCATTTCTCAAACCGTCGCCTCCTCCACCCAACCCGCCGTCATGATTCTCCGTCCACATCGTCGGGAACTCATGCGCCAACGCCACTAAAGACTATGGCGGTGGCAGAGGTGGTGACGAAGGAGGGGGGCGAAGAAGAAGGTGGTGGTGGTGGTGGTGATGGCGGCGGACTTAATGAAGGTTGTGGAGAACTCGTCAGAGACAGTGAACTCAACAGCGGCGAGGTTGATGGAGGCAGAGATCTCGCATGATTGGATGACGAGGGAAAATCTGGCAATGGAGCTGCATCCTCGGTCAACGGTCAATCTAAACCTTCGGGGAAGCCATTTCTGATTCAAGGATCAGAAATTTCACAACGTGATTCCCAAAACGGCAAGCCAATCTAAGGAACTGTTTGTTTTTTATTTTTAAAAACTGTTATTTTTTTAAAAATAGAAAGCTTTAAAATTTATTTAGATAAGTATTTTTCATTTAATTATTTTTAAAACTGTTTTCATTTTTTATTTTTAAAAACAAAAAAATAGAAACAACTTTTGTTTTCATTTTATTTTTTTTATTTTTAAAATATACTACATTTGATTATAAAAATTTATAATTATTTTGATTAATTTTTATTATTAATCATCATCATTAACTACCTATAACTATCATCATCAATCCATTTTTTAATTTTAAAAATATTTTTTAATTGACATAATTAAATAAATTTTCATGTTATTTTGTTTTAAAAAAATGATTTTGAAAACTCTGTTGCAAAACAGTTTTTAAAAAAAAAATAAAAATAAAAATCAAACATGCCCTGAATCTTCCTCAATTCTTCGACATCCATTCAAACAAAGGCAAACAGATAATTTATGAAAACGGAACTATATTCCAATAAAAACAATCTCTTAGTCTGGGTACGCTTTCATCTTCACTCCGCATCGACGCCAATTATCTCTCTTTTCTTTATTTGACTATTCGATTTTCACACATTACCATTCCTATTTTTTATAACCAAGAGTTAAAACTTGCAAGATCTGAAACTGAAATTAGAGGCATTATGAAATATTCCATGAGGATTCGCCATTTGTTGATACAGCTTTGTTGAATTCAAGGGGCTGATGAAAAATTTCCCTGATGGGCTGAGATTTGAATAAGGGCAGCAAAGTTTGAGATTATTTTTTTTTCTTTACTAGTTGATTTTGCTTTGGAGATCAGATATGAAGCTTGAGTTGCATTTAGGAGGTGTGCTGTGGAATGATTGATCGCAGAGAACCCAAGGGAGAAGAAGAAGCAGAGGTCGGAGTTAGAGGGCCCAAGAGGATGAAGAAGAAGCCAGAGGAGAGAAGGGTGGATTTTTTTTTTTCTTTTTTTTAAATGCTAGTGGCTGTCGCATGGACAAATAAAGTCAAAGCAATGATCAAGAAACGGTGGGCAAAATTACTTCTCTTTTTAAAATTTCAAAGCAAAATTATTCTAATTAAAAAATAAAGATATTTTATACCTTTTTTTTTTTAAAAATTTTACAGTATTTTTGCACCTTAAATAAAAAAATTTAAATGAAAAAGAGAGATCAATTGAGATTAAAAATAAAAATTAAAAATTAAAAATAATAAGTTTATTTTTATTTTTAACATGAGAAAAGATATGAAAGTAAGATATATTAATAGTGAAAATGCAAGAAAATGAGATATTTAAAATAATTAAACTTTTAAATGATTAGGGTGCAAATGGAATTTGAAATTACAAAGGACTTATAATTTTGAAATAGATTTGTTCAAATTCATAAATTTTTGCATATTTAAGTTAATTCAAATCTAAATTTTCATTAATCCAAACCCATTATTAGTAAATTGTTTATCCATGGATACTTCATACATTGCTTGTCTGCTACATGTCATACCAAGTGATTGTCATCTTCGTCGTGGTTGTTTTGTCTATCTCATATTCATCATCATCATCATAATCACAGCAATGTCTAGAAAAAAAAGTCCTACTATAAGATCGTCAACATGCTGGTATTTCATTATTAAAATCTTTATGAAACCGTTTGTGCAGGAAAAGATGGGAATAGAATGGACTAAGCTCACTTTCTTGCTGGAAATGAATAGAATGAAATGGATTTAAAAGATAGACTAAAATATATATTTTATTCTTTAACTTAACATAAAGTTTTATTTTGATCCCTTCATTATACAAAATATCTTTTTAATATTTTAAACCTAATACTGTTAATATTATCACAAAAATTTTTATGTTGAACTTTTAAATATTGGCAAAATATTATTAAATATTGACACATTAAATTTAACTTTTTTAAAATAATAAGAATGGGTAAAAAAATAACTATTTGAAACTAATGGTGCTATGAGTATAGGACTGAAAAATATTTTATAAAATTAAGAGACCAAATTAAAACTTTAGATAAAGTTATAGGACCAAAAGTATAACAAAAAAAAATAAAGATAAAAATATAATGATCAAGATGTGAAAAAAGAAATAAGTCAACTATCTTCATAAAGGGATGGGTAATTTAGTTCATGAGGTTGATGAGAGTCATGATTCTTAAAATTTATGGTGGGTGATGATTCTCTTATTTGGAGCATATATTATTGAGTTTTTTTTTTCCTGTTTACCATAAGTGATTAGATAATTTAGTTCACTTTTGTTTTTTTAAATCCATTTCATTCCATTACTTTTTTTTTTCAAGTAAACAAGCCCTAAGCTTTTTTTTTTTTTACCAGTTGAATCACACATTACATATTATGCAAAACATTGCTATAAGAATATACTCTCTCTCTCTCTCTCTCATGATGATCAATAAGCTTCGGCAAAATGCCATTCCTTATAAAACGAAAGATCCCACTAAATATGTGCAAATTGAAAACTAACAGAATTCCACAGAAACAAAAATATTGAATGAACACAAACAAACACGTACTGAAGACCATGATACTTGCTCTCGAAATAAATTTTGCCCTAATTGACAGCATCAAAAAGGTTTAGCTATGCTTACCAATCTCATTATAGCCTTCAGTAAGTATCATTCAAATTCTACAAGTCACAACAACCAAATAACCAAACACAAAAGACACGACTCACATAAGACGAAACAAATTGCCCTTTAGAAATACAAAATTATTTTTCTTTTCTCAGCATCAAGACAAGGGGAGAGAGAGAAAATAATAGGGAAGAGATGGAACAAGAGCAGAGAAAATTAGATATAGTCATATAGAGAAGAGAGAAACTCGGATGTGAAATAAAATGATAGCAATTCTTATTCAATGAAAGGTGTGTACACTACAAAGAAGAAAAAACTTTTGACGGTGAATTTTAGAATTAAATGAGAAAAAGAATTAAATGAGTTAACCTAACCCTAGAATTAAAAATGCTATTCATATGCTTTAACCTAACTCTAGAATTAAAAATAAGAATATTCTCGAAATCAAAAAATTAAATTTAAAGATGACAATAAATGCTAGGGAAAGATAACAATAATTTTAATATTATGATAATTAAAACAAAATATACATGATTAAGATGACAATTAAAATATTTTCAGTCTTTCAAAATGTCTCACATCTTCAATATCTTCCATTATTCTTCTTTTTCCTTTTTCTTTCCATCATATGCTCAATCTCATTAGTCATGATCTCATCAAACTATTCTAGGCTGACTTTTTCCACCTGAGTCTATTCCTCCAACAGCAAGTAAGGTGAAACCACTGCTTGATCTCTTTCCCCTTGTTCTATGGCTTAGCTCATTTGAAGCATCTTGGTTTGTTGCTATATTGGCCATACAAATAACCAAATATAGAAGACATAACACAGACGTAAGACGACGAATATTGCTCTTGAAATATATAAACAGTTTGATCTTGAAATACTTAAAATCCACCTGTACAAGGTTGACTTTCGCCACCATCATCTTTTCCTCCAACGTCATTTGTCCTGTTGGACCCAACTGTATTGTGTTGGCTTGCAACAATTTTCTGTATTTCTTCATCAGCCTCGCCTTCGACATTATGCTCTTCTTCATTTGATCTGTTTCAGAAACTCCAATACTCTTATTAATTTTGCATCACAAATTTTACATATATACTGTTAGAATTACTGATCCACCCTTAATAGGAATTGGGTCATTTTGTCGAATTAAAAAGAGAATATTTGGCATATTCTAGTTTAATGTGGAATATTTCATTGCAATAATTCCCTCCTTTATGAGACAAATTTAATTATGACAATTGAAAATTTTCATTTCTTAGCAGTCTCCCATGCTATAGATATTAGTGGGTGGTTAAAGGAAAAACTCACCCCATAACGAATATCCCTTCTTCAGTATTCACTCTTATATGCTTCTTTTTCTCTCTATACTTTGCATGTTGTGCATTAAAAAAAGGACTCTATTAATCCTATCTTATCATGGGTACGTAGTGGGATAGGCTCTACAATACCCAAATCTGGTAAGACATTGACCCTTCTCATTTAGATTATTAGTTAGTTATAATAACTTTCACATACCTTCATTGGTCTTCAGTTATATTCAAAGGTATAAAAATTTTACAATGGCCAATTGAGAACCAATAAGAAACGGAAAATCAACCATCAAAAGCAACTGAGGTCCAGCTAGAAAGATACAACTAACAATGAAAAGAAGCAGAAAAGGATCGCTGAAACAAAGTGAAAGAAAAGAAAAGGAAGTTAGTTAGGAAGGGAAAGCTAACCTGTCGGATGAAGGCTTTGCTGCCATGACTTCTCTTCGATTAGAAACTCAGTGAAAGGGAAGATGGTTGATTGTGAATTAAAGTTGAGATGTGATAAGTAGCAGAAGACGCAAATATATTTATATTTGAACCTATACGATGGATGCAAGAATATGTCTTTAATATTATTGCCCTTTCTTTTTCAAGTTTCTTTCATTAATTTGGTCGCTCTTCAAAGTTCTGCAATTAATGTTCACACATGTTGAATTGGGCAACCACATATAAAGAAAGACACAAGTCAATATCAGATGTCATTTGTTGTTTAAAAAGTCAGAAAAACGAAGTAACGTGTGTCACATACACAGACACACAGATATAGGAAAACTAATTGACCATTTGAGAAGTAAAGTCCAAATTAAAGTCCTTTCCCCTATGTTCTAAGCTTCGCAAACACTTGAAGATTCTTTATATATATTTGGATCATATACGTGTATTGTGTAATTTTTTTATATTTTAAAATTAAGTTTCGTTAAGGAGTGCCTAAACCGGGTTAAATTTCAAGGATTCATATAGGTGAGAGAAAATTGCAAATAATACCCCGAGCATACACTAGTGCAAAAGACACTTCTAACGATACCCTTTTTATCACAGTTACAGAAATAACTGCGGTTATAATATATTCAATGGCACAATCAGTAATTATATGTAGAAATTATGTCATTATAATGGCCGTTGAAAGAATATGTGTCGCTATTTTGGATTTATTAGACCTTTTCATTTGGTGTTTGGTGTATTGATCGATTAGAAAAGGCAATTTATAAATTTAATTTTCCAAGCCTCCGTGAATTAGACAATGGGGTATTGACAATATCCCACATAATTTTCTTATTCTTATTTTAGTCATTGGGGTATTGACAAATTACATTTTTGATCAATGTATAGAATTCTAGAGGAACATAAATCTTGAGAATTATTTGTTGTGCACAATTTATTTTATATAAATTATGTATAAATTTTTTGATACTTTGTAATTATTTCATAATTACCTATAAACCTTGAATTGCCTATTTCATCCATTGAGATTTTCATATTTTAATTAGGTAATTAATTGATAGCTTGAATGTGTAAAAAAACTTTGAATTGGTTGTTGTACTACTATTAAAAAAGGAATAAATGATGGTTCTTTTAGTCCATAAATGACGATTAATACACGTCATTTATGTGGCTAACATTTAAAGTCCACCAATAAATGATGGTTATAAAATCATCATTTAAAATAAAATTTTTATAGAAGCACAAGCGAAATGAGAATATATATAACGGGTAAATAAGTTACCTATCATTTAAATCCAGAATAAATGATGGGTAAAATACTTACTTGTCATTTAAAGTATATTTTAAATTTTACCATACTTTAAATGATAGGTAAATAAGTTACCCGTCATTTAAAGTCAAGATAAATGACAAGTAACTTATTTACCCATCATTTATTGTAGTATAAATGGTGGTTATTTATATAACCGTCATTTATTATATAATTTTTTTAATACGGGAGCTATTTTTATACCAGCTCCCTTCAAAAAGAAATCAAAATAGTAGTAATCAACTATTTTAGATTTGAATATCAACAAAATTTATTATATTCAATTTTAAAATTAATCAATAAACAAATGTAATTACATAAAGTAAACTGTTTTCAAAAATAAACTACCTATTAAAAATAGAAACTTCCTAGCTACTTCAAGGTAGTTTTATTGATCTTTTTTGCATGAGGTTCACACTTGAAAAATGTATTGACACCATTTTTCAATTACCTCATTTATTTTTGCATCCCTAAACTCTTCAACATAAGAATTATCATAGTATTGCAATATATAAATGATCCACCATATATAGCATTAAATATTTTTATAATTTAAAAGTTAATATTGTTGACATACCATCTCAGGAATTATCCTCTTGTTATGGATAATGATGTCTTTCATGAATCTCATGATGCAATAGCCACAATCTAAGCTATTTTTCCTTTGTCTTGAATACTAAAAATTAAAGAATCTATGAATATGTATTAATTCATTAATTTTAATTCAATAAATGATTCCAATTACTTTAATTATATTCCAAGTGTGGGTTGCATCAAAATTTGTAAAGGACCTTGGAATTGATTGTTTTGTGTTTGTGCAGTATAACATGATTGCCCTAATGAAACAATAAAAAATATGTTAGTATGGAATTTAAATAATTAAATAAATATGTGAAATAATTTATGCACGTACGTATTAATCAACTCCAATAAAATTGTCTCCTCCCTAGTTCCCCTCCAAGAGGATTGAGATAATATATCTTTAGAGTGTTACCGAATGGTTTAGTGGCGATCAACATCCAATGGTCCCTAATAGTATTAACAAGTGTTACAAAATTATAATTAATTCTTTAAATTAAAAATAAAAAAATTATTAAGATAAGTGTGAATTACGTTACCCTTGACAGTATGGTATTATGAATAATGTTCCCTTTCGAGCCCTTGCTTTGAAATTTTTGTTTAATGCTTTTGCTTGTTCTAAAATTTTGTCGCTTTTAATTAAGGCATGTGCACTCACTTCATGACGACTAATAAAGATGAACTTCATTTGTAGATCAAAAGGGACAACAAATTTTTCATATAAGCACCTATTATAAATACAAGAAATGGATTAGTTTATATTTAAAATATTAACTATTTATATCTGGAAAAAAAATTACTGTATATAGAAGCTGAGAATAGTGAGACTGGTCATATCATGTTGAAGCATTTCATCAATAACACCAAGTGAAAGTATATCATATCGATCTTTGCCATATATACCAGCCTTGAACGGGATTTGCAGGATCAAAGGATTAGACCTATGAATCATTGCATATGCCTGGAGTAAATTTCTATGTTGGCTTGGCAATTGAGGCTCTTGTTTAGCCACAACTTTATGGGAGACTACCTTTTTAAAGGAGAGCCTAGATCAAGGTATCATCTTTTTTTTTTTACTGTGCATCTTTGCTAGTTTTTTTGGATTTGGCATCCTAACTTAACTAGCTTGCCATCCAACAAAACTACCTATTGCCTCTCCAACAATCCCTGCGTCCTTGTTGGGAATAGGTAGCGGATATTTCAAATCTTTCAGCACATCAATAGCAAAACGTACATAGGATGCAGGGAGTAGCATATTATGTAGCATGCCTCCTGGCAAATTAAATACCTGACCGATAGCAACCACATGACTATTCAGGCTATTTGCCAACAACTCACATAGGGTCTTACCCTATATTAATAAGTATTATACTATATTAAAGTTATAGAAAATAGAAATAGTAAAACATAAATGAAATAAATTAATAATATTTTACTTCAGGGAGATTTTTATAGGCTACATGACACTGTAACTACCTTTTCTGCTAGGACTAATATAAAACTCTACCTCCCGCCTCTCCTTGTCTTTTAGCAAAGCTTCAATCATATCCCAGTGCCTAGATAGCTCCTCTTTAAGGGTGGCAATCTTAGCCCTTGCACCCACATCCTCTATTGACCTTGCCTTTGTTTGTGACCCAAATATTTGTTTTTTCGAAACACTGAAGCCATATCCCCTAACTTGACCAGGGTGTTCAGGATTACCCAATGTCTTGCCCAAGACATCATCATCAGGCATACCACTTTTCTCAATCTCAACCTGTGAAATATATAGTAAGAAAGTTAAATTAGTTGATTGAGTATAAAAAAATTATTAAGTTAATGTACTTATATACTTGTCGGCAAACTCCTGAACATGCTCATCAATAATGTTTCCTTCTTTATTTGTTCAGCCTTCTATGAAGAGTCTGTGATGTGAAATTGAGGTTGCCTCTAAACCCTCTCGCTCGATCTATGAATTTAAGTAAATTTGAATGTGAGTATAATACATATATCCATGAAATAAGTTAAAATTATATAATATAAATATTAACTTATTATTTATTATTCTATTCCTGCATATCCTATGCACCCTTTCTTATAAGGGTATGGATCTTTCTCATGCAACTCTTTCTTTTTGTGACTCAACTCCTATACAAAACACATAGAATTATATCAATAAAATTAAATATATCAACAATAATAAAAAATTAATTCATCTCATTGTTCTTACTTGAAATTGTCCCTCGAGATGTTGAGCAACAAATTCATCCCACTGTTCTTGTGAAACTAATGGCCTTATCAAGTTAGGGACCTCAGTACTAATGTTTCCTCATGATTTTTTAATGTATTTTGTTCCCATAAAATACTGAAATGTCTGCATTGCCTTTCCAGCTTGTTGGATGACAAATTTCATCCAACTAGCATCAATTGCAAACACTGACTATAAACCAAGACAATTAACTAGATTTTCAGTCAAGTAATTTCAATTAACTATAATGATGTGAGTAAAGTATTTTACCTCTACTTGCTCCCAAATATAATTTTTCATAGCTGGACTAATATCATTTCAGTGCCTAATTGTAATTGGCACATTTACTTTTGCCACAACCCCTATGTAGCTATTGAATTTATTTCTGTTGGTCTTGATAGGTTGACCTTTGAAATTTCATTCAACTTCATAATTTTGTCCAGTAGCCCTTCTTCTATTCACCTCGGTTATCAATGTTAGTCCTTTTGTTATTTGATTTTCTTCTTGCTAAATTTGCTGATCATTCATCTCAACATTAGGATCAGCACTGCTAGGTCCACTGAGACTAGCACTCCTTTGAAAAGCCCTTTACCTATAAAAGTAGAAAAACAAAATAAATAACAAGTAACCATATAAAAAATAAAGCACATAATAAGTAATTTACAGGTTTAATGTAAATCACATATTATAAAATAAATATAGCACATAATAAATAATAATAAATTTTTAAATCACACAAAACAAGTAACCTACAGGTTTAAATTGTTCTTTATCTTTGCTCTCCTTCTTTACTCAAATGCTTCTACCTCTTTTCTTTGAAATCCAAATATCTTTATTATGATCATTTCTCATATAAAAGGCTTCATCCTCATTAAAGTAACTTTTAAATGATATCCCCATAAATGGATCATCTTTGACTGTAGAATCATTCATATCTTCATTTATTTTATTGCTCAATCAAATGATAGACCAATTTACTTTAGCCGAATCAGGAGCAAAGAACACTTGTTGAGCTTATGAAGCCAAAATAAAAGGCTTATCTTTATATCCTTCTCTATTAAGATCCACTATTAAGAAACCCAAGTCATCAACTTTAAGACCATTTTTATGATCAACCCACTTACAATCAAAAATTGAAACTTGAAATTTAATGTAATTAACTCTCAAATGTGCTCAATTACCCTAAAGTATGACATTTTTCCATATAAGGGATTTTTGTCTTTAGTACTAGATATATGTATTGCTTGGGCTATAAGAGTTACACCACTTATTTTGCATTGTGCTCCGATCATCTTGCTCTTTGGTATAAAATGTGTACCCATTAATGAGATAGCTAGTGAAGGAAAGAACTTGTTTATTTAGACCTCTTGCCAGCCATTTTAATTTTTCAAAAATTAATCAGCATCGGTAGTCAACTTCTCAAGAATGTGCTATTTCAACCAAATTGTAAAACTCTTATTATGTTTGTTTGCATACCAAATCTCTAATCTATTAGGGTTATCCCGCTTAAGCATGACCATGTGGATCTCTACATACTCCTCAGCCTCTATAGAGTTGTGTAATATTCCCATTATAAGTTAGAGATGGTAACTACTTTATTGCCTATAATTCCTTCTCTATCAGTTCTACCATCATGCTGAGAAGTCAAAAGACTAATATAGGTTGACATTTATAAATACTCAATACAAAATTTAACTTCCTCCTTATAAATGTATCATTTAACTATACAACCTTCAGGTCGACTTTAATTTTTCACATATCCTTTTAGTATCTTTATGTAATGCTTAAAAATGGATACATCCATCTCAAAAAAATTGGGCCATACATTTGTATCTCTCTAACCAGGTGAATAGTGAGGTGCACCATTATATCGAAGAATGCAAGCGAAAATACATTTCAAGTTCACACAAGATTAACATAATTTGACTTTGCAATCTTGGAAATTTTATTGGGTCAATCACTTTACTACATATAGACTTGAAGAAGAAACACAATTTTGTGATCGTGGCTCGAACCGTATCAGGTAAAATAGAATGTATAGTCACTGGAATAAAATTTTCCATCAACACATGACAATCATATGATTTTAAACCCTTCAACTCCAAATCCTTTAATGACATAAAGCCCTTAATATCTGAAGAGTACCCTTCTAGAATTTTAATAGTAGCAAGCGACTCACAAAAAGTTTTTTTTTTTTTCTAGATAGTGTATGAGCCGTGCATGAAGAAATGTGCAACTTTCCTTCTCTTGCAGAGCCAACTCTTCCCTTATCCTCACAGAAATCATATCAAGTCTTGCCTTATGCCATCTTTGGTCTTTCCCGAAATATGAAGTAATGTACTAATCAAACTGTCGCATACATTCTTCTCAATTGCATGACATCAAGAAAATGTCTCACATATAAAGATTGCCAATATGGTAGGTCAAAAAATAGACATTTTCTTCGACCCACATGTCCTAAGATGCTTTGCAAAAGGTTTGCTAAACTTGATATTCAAATTCTTCACCTTATCAAAATGTTGCTTACCTATCAGTGGCAAAGGTGCCTTACTTTCTTTGAATTCCCATTCAAAGCTTTTTCTAGGCACTGATAATAATAATCAAGATGCAACCATCTATGATATCTGAGATAGACATTCTTCATCCTATATTCTAAACCTATTGAATGTGTGCCCTCTTCACAAATAGGACATCTGAGTTTTTCTTTGATACTATACCCTGACAAATTACCATATGCTAGAAAATCATTAATTGTGCCAAATAACAATGCTCTTAAATTGAACCTTTCCTTTCTATATCCATCATATACCTTAACACCATACTCCCACAACAATTTTAAATCTTTAATTAAAGGAGTTAAATATATGTCTATGTCATTTCCCAGCTATTTTGGCCCTAAAATTAGAATGGATAGCATCATATATTTTTGCTTTATACATAACCATAGAGGTAAGTTGTAAATTATCAAAATAACTGGCCATGTACTATGACTGCTACTTTGAAGCCTTTTGTGGATTCATTCTATCAGTAGATAATATGATGTGAAGGTTTCTATCTTCTGCTCTAAAGTTAGGGTAATCGAGATTAATTTTTTCTATTGAGAAGAGTTAGCTAGATGTTAAAGCTTCCCATCTTTGATTCGTTCATCCGCATGCCATGGCAAATTTTTTGCATCCTTTGCACTACTATACAACCATCTAAATCTAGGTATAATGGAAAAGTACTATAATGCCTTCTCAAGACTCTTCCCTTTCTCTTTGTAGTGCAAGACATTACATTTGGACACTCCATTAATAATGCATACTCATTTCTAAATAATATGAAATAATTAGGACAGGCATGTATTTTCTCATAACTCATGCCAATTGAGCATAGTATTTGTTTTACCTCATACATAGTCGTTGGAAGTTCATAATTCATGGGTAAAAGTTGTTTTATAAGTGTAAGATTTTCTATAAAGCTCTTATCACTCCATTCATTGCTCACTTTCAAGTTGTACAATTTCAACACCGTTGACAACTTTGTGAATTCGGTGCAACCAGCATATAAGAGCTTCTCTGCGTCACTTTTTAACATCTCTAATATTTCAGGACAATCCTCATGTTCCATTTCAATTGCATTGGCTATTTCTTCAAGATAATCACCCTTATAAGTATCTGTGTCATAATCATCTAATTCAAAGCTTCCTTTATACTCCTAATTACTAGTACAATCTTCCTCTCTAGTCTCTCCATGCTTATGCCAATACTTGTAATTTTCATCAATACTAAATGGTCTTCCAACTCAGATGCACTAATTTGCTTCAAAAGACCATATCTTACACAAGGGCACGCTATTCTTCTAAGGTCTTTTACATGCTCAAGAGAAAACCTCATAAACTCTTTCACACCATTCAAATACTCTTTACTTAATTGATTGGCAAACATTCATTCTTTTTCCATAACTTTTTAATCTAAAAGACAATTCATTTAAGGAAATGTGATTAGTAACTCATGAATATGGAGAGAAAAGGAACGATAGAAAGATTATCAATAAAGAAATTGACTACTCTACATATAATATAGAGTAATTAATAAATCATGAGTCATAATGCATGAGCATTCACATACTCCTTCAATCGCCGAAAAAAATTCAGCAACATAAGGGCATAAAGAAAGTATTTCTCAGGCTAAAACCCTCCTTTCAATCCTGGCATCTAACTCAACAAACTATTTCAACCATATACAATCACAAAACCAACAAAATTCTCACAAAATAGTATTTTCAAATTGACTCTAATTATTATAAAATTATATCTAAAATTCGTTCAAAAATCATAGAAAAAAGAAAAACACTACAAACATCATTTTGAATCAATTTTTTCTATCTCATAGATCATTCTAAGGTTACACATATCCTATATTAGCAATCCCAAGCCAAGAACAAATCATTCTTTACCAAATGTAAAAATATCAATAAAATAGCAATGATTTTTAGAGAAACTGCACGTTAGTTTTGGTCACTAAAATGAACTCCAATTGTAATAAAAATTGGTGTACTAGTACATTTCAATATGTAGTTTTGAATGATAAAACTACTTTGATCAAACAAGGCACATAATTTAAATTAAAAATTATTGAAATAAATCAGTCAATATTCAAAGAAAAATACAATCATCATAAATATCCCATTTTGATCATTAATTTTCATATTAATAATCATCCTAAGACTAAGTATATCATCTACTACTATTCTCAAGTCAATAAAACATCAAACATTAATAATCTTTGACACCCCACAATATCAAAATGGGCAACAAATAAGGAGAAATTTAAACAACAAAAATTAACTGATAAAACAATCCATAACATTAAATAAATCAATCCCATAATCTAGAAATCTAAGGGTATTGGAAGAAAATGAAGAAAAATTATAGAAATCACACACCCACGTACTGTCGAGAAGAGAGGATGAAACAAAAAGAGGAAGCAAATGGGAGCGGTAATGGATGGCATAGGTGGTGGCACCTTCATGTCGAAGAGGACTAAGGTAGTCGATGGCAACAATGGAGTAAGATTGAGAGATTTCAATCGATTTCGTATGCAAGTGGAGAAGAGAGAATATATGAGAAGACGAATGGGCGGGAGTGAAAAATGAGATTGAAAATTAAATAAAAAAGGGAATAAATGACAGGTGTTTTAATACTCGTCATTTATTCATGTATATATAACGGGTGTTTTAAACACCCGTCATATATCTTGAAAACTTTAAATGACAGGTTGTTGAAACACTCGTCATTTAAGGTTTAATTTTTTTTATTTTTTGCTTTTAAGAAGCTAAAACATTGGGCAACAATATATGACGGGTGTTTAAAACACCCATCATATATTATTTAGACCTTAAATGATGGGTGTTTGAAATACCTATCATTTAAAGTTTAATTTTTTTTATTTTAAGAATCTAAAATGTTGGGCAACAATATATGACAGGTGTGTAAGACACCTGTCATATATTGCTTAGACTTTAAATGACGGGTATTTAAAATACCAGTCATTTAAAGTCCAAATTTTTTAAATTTTTTTCCTTTCAAAAAATGAAACATTAGGTTAAAATAAATGATGGAATTTTTAAAAAACCATCATTTAAAGTCTGACAATAAATGATGGATATTTAAACACCTGTCATTTATTTTCTAACCATCACCCACCTTTCTCATATATGACATGTTTTTATTTAACTATTATTTTTTATAGGGTCTTATATTTACATTTTTGTAATAGTGTTGATTAGAATTTATAATTGTTGATTATCCATTTAGATTTGCTGAAATCAGAAAAATGATAGATTAATGCCTGGGGAATGTCAATTTATTAATCGTTATGTTGTAATTTTTTTAAATTTCAAAAAATGAAATAGTTATTTATACAGTAGTGCAAAATAAAATTTTAATGATATATTTTGCACCATAGTTTCTCAAAAACCTGTGGTAATATATGAGCAAGTGGCTTTTTCATAATTAAATACTTATGTATTCCATTTATAGCCACAGTCCTAAGATTAACTGTTGCCATAAATGAAATTAGTTAAAGTAAATTAATTTAATTAATTTTAAAAAATTCAAAAATTTAATTTAATTAATTAGTTAAAGTAAATTATTACTCAATTTTTTATTTCCTAAATGTAATTAAGTTGAAAAATAAAAATAATAAATTAAATTAATTAAGACATAAATAAGTAAATTATTTATTAAAAAATTTAATTTTAATAAATTAAAATAAAATTTAGCAATTAATAATATAATTCTTATAAATTATGTTCATTAAGTATTTCTTATTTTAGGTAAATTAATTTGTCTTAAATATTACTTTATTAATAAAAGCATCCATATTTAATATGTTTGAATTTCAGATATAATTAATATGTCTGAAATTCAGACATCTTCGGTGACAGGCGAACGAACGTATGTTTGAATTTCAGGCATATTTAATGTCTAAAATTTAGATATCTTTACCTGTTGTCGAATGTAAGTCTGAATTTCAAACATATTTAATATTTGAAATTCAAAAATGTTCGGCGACAGGTGCCTTTGCACTTGTTGCCAAAGATGTTTGAATTCAGACATTAATGTATCTAAAATTCAGACAATGCCGCACCTTCGTCTCTGATTTCACCGATAGCTTCATTTCCCTTAGCTCGTTTCCCTCAGCTGTACCATTTCTCCTATGCTGCCGTTGCTACCGTCGTCCCTTAGTTCATTTCCCTCAACTCATTTCCTTTTAGCTCTGCCTCTTCTCTACCTCCGCCCGTAGGTTCTAGCTGCCGTCGCTCCAGCTGTCCTTCTCACAGCTCGCCTCCAGCTGCATTTCCCACAGCTCATCTCTTTACCTCTCGAGTCGCCGCTGCCGCCAATTGCTATCTCTTCTAGATTCCACTGCATAAGGTTTTTTTTTCTGGCAATTTTTTAGCTACTTTTTTGTACTTAATTATTTCTAGCTTCTAATTTTTTCTTTTTAAGTTTATTTGTTGGGATAAATTTTGGTTATTACTAATTATTATTTATTACTTAATTAGTTTGTTTTTTGATTACAGCTCGCCTCTTGTTACTTTTTAAGTTGTTTTTTTTAAATTTTTTTCTTCAAAGAATTATACTATTGATTGTTGATTAGAGTTGATAATTATTAAAATTTCAATTAAAATTTACCTAAATTGATTAAATTGAGGGTTTGGTGCTCGGGAAATATCAATTTATAAGTTATTATGCTGCCGATTTTTTTTTTTTAAATTTCCATGATATTAATTTCTTTATGTTTAGTATAATTAATTTCTTTTTAAGTTTGTTTGTTGGGATGAATTGTGAACCCCATTATCATAAATTATACTATTGATTATTGACTAGAGTTGATAATTATCAAAATACCAATCATGGTTTACTTAAATTGATCAAATTGAGGGTTTAGTGCCTGGAAAAATCTCAATTTATAAGTTGTTATGTTGTCAATTTTTTTTAAATTTCCATGATATTAATTTCTTTATGTTTAGTATAATTAATTTGAAGTTGAATAATTGATATTTGTTAAAATTTATTGAAATTGGAATTTTAGTAATATTAAATCGATAGAATTGAAGGATTTAGTGTCTCAAACATCTCGCTTTATAAATTGTTATGATGCCGTAGTTGAATAAGATCTCGCTTTTTTGGAATAGGTAATGATGAACCATAGTTGGATAGATGCTTTGTGAACAAGTGATGAATATGAGAAGGGAGTAGATCAATTTTTAGAATTTGCAAAGAACAATGTTCCTAATAACAAAGGATTGATCTATTGTCCTTATGTTAAGTGCTTGAATGGGTTGTGACAAAGTTCTATGGAGATTAAGGATAACCTAATTTGTTTTGGGTTATATAAAGCATATAGATAGTGGGTATTGCATGGTGAATCTTGAAAATGTAGTACACCATAAGTTGAGAATGATGATATGGATTTTGATGATCAAATAAAGGATATGTTATGTGACATTGGCATTGAAGCTGTTGAAAAGGTGTACAAATATGATAGCTTGTGCAATGATTCAGAAACTCCTTTGTATCTAGGGTGTACAAAATATACATGACTAACAGCGATGTTAAAGTTGTTCAACAAAGTTGCTTAAATTATTGAAAGAGATGCTTCCAGAGGGTAACACACTTCTGAGTAGTTACTATGAAGCTAAAAAAATATTTTGTCCAATAGGTTTGGGATATCAAAAGATACATGCTTGTCCTAATAACTATATATTGTATAGAAATGATTTTGAAGTGTTGGATGTGTGCCCAATTTGTAGGCATGTTACAAAGTAAAAGAAATAGACAGTAGTGATGATTCCATTACTAAAAGGCCTACAATGAAGGTATTATGGTGTCTTCCTATAATATCAAGGTTTAAGCGCTTGTTTGCTAATCTAAATGAGGCCAAGAACTTGCAATGGTATGCTGATGAGAGAAAAATTGATGGCCTGCTCCGGCATGTAGCTGATTCTCCATAATAGAAAGGAATTGATCAATCATTTTTTGAATTTAACAATAAGCCTAGAAATCTCAGGCTTGGACTATGTACAGATGGCATGAATCCTTATGGAAATCTTAACAGTCAATATAGCTCATGGCCTGTTTTATTAGTAATTTATAATCTTCCTTCATGGTTATGCATGAAATATAAATATATCATATTGTCTTTGATGATTTCAGGCCCTAAGAAATGATGTAGATGTTTACTTGGCACCATTGATTGAAGATTTGAAGATGATATGGGAGGTAGGTGTGGATGTGTTTGATTCATATCGGAATGAGTCTTTCAAGTTAAATGATTTTTTGTACAATAAATGATTTTCCTGCATATGGAAACCTGTTTGGATACAGTATGAAAGGGCATAAAGCATGCCCTATCTACGAAGAAAATACATCTCATCAACAACTAAAACATGGGAAGAAGACAATCTATCTTAGTCATTGAACATTCTCGAGACGATACCATCCTTATCATAGGAAAAAGAAATCATTCAATGGCTATCAAGAGTATGATGAAGCTCCAAAGCCATTAACTGCAAGCTTGGTATATGAACGGGTCAAAGACATTAATGTGATATTCGGTAAGAGCCAAAAAAAGGAAGCTTAAAAGAATCAGTGGAAGAAGAGGTTAATTTTTTTTTATCTCCCTTATTGGAGAACCCTTGAGGTGAAACACAATATTGATGTGAGGTATGTAGAAAATAAATATATGTGACAGTCTCATTAGAACACTACTAGATATAAAGGGGAAGATCAAGGATGGACTCAAAGCAAGACTAGACTTACTTGATATGGGAATATGAACAAACTTGGGTCCAAGAGCAAAGGAAAGAGGACTTACATGAGCCTAGCTCCTCATACTTTGTTTAAAAGAGAGAAAAGAAGTTTTTGGAAGTGTCTACATGGTGTTAAAGTGCCATAAGGATATTCTTCAAATGTCAACAACCTTGTATCAATGAAAGATTTAAAATTGGTTGGTTTGAAGTCTCATAATTGCCATGTACTAATTTAACAATTGTTACCAGTAGCCATTCGACACATATTAGAGGAAAAGGTGAGAAAATCAATCATTAGACTATGTGTCTTTTTCAACACAATTTGCAACAAGGTCATTGATCCTGAGAAATTAGATGAGTTGCAAAATGATGTTGTCATTACCTTATATTAGTTAGAAATGTGTTTTGTTTGCTCCTTTTTCGACATCATGGTACATTTAATTGTACATTTAGTAAGGGAGGTAAAGTTTTGCGATCGTGTCTATCTATGTTAGATGTATCCATTTGAGCAGTACATGAAAATTCTAAAAGGCTATGTGAAGAATCCCCATCGTCCGGAAGCCTCTATTGTTGAAAGATATGTCGTTGAGGAGGTTATCAAGTTTTACACTGAATACCTATCTAAAGTCAAATCTATCGGTGTTCTCAAATCTCACTATAAGGGAGTGAGAGTTGAAGGGCAAGGGACACAAGGCATAAAAGTAAAGCACATGACTCATGAAGAAATACAACAAGCACACTTGTACATCTTGAATAACACTAATGATGTGCAAGATTATTTAGATGCGCACAAAAAAGAATTAAGAGATCAGTATCCTAAAAAGACTGATAAATGGTTGCTAAGTGAGTACAATAGACATTTTTTACTCTAGTTTAAGGCGAAGGTAAATGAGGATTGTAAGAAGTCTAATGTTTTAGAAGCAATAAGATGGTTAACTAGTGGGCCTAGCTTTAATGTTACTACTTGGAGTGCATATGACATTAATGGATATTCATTCTATACAAAAATACAAGATGACAATAGCACTATGCAAAATAGTAGGGTAATAGTAGTAGCTGAAAGAACTCATTTTTCTAATGCAAAAAATAAAAATCCAACATTGGCATCCTCGTCATATTTTGGGGTCATTGAAGAGGTATGGGAAGTTGACTACTTTAAATTTAAGGTGCCTAATTTCAAATGTAGATGGGTTGATATTACGAATAGTATTGAAGAAGACAAGTTGGGTTTTACTTTAATGGATCTTAATAAGGCAAAACATAAGGATGAGCCTTTTATAATGGCAACTCATACAAAACAAGTTTTTTATGTCACTGATCGAGATGATAAGAGGTTATTTGTGGTTCTATTAGGAAAAGTCTCCTTAGTCATGGTGAGAATGATGAAATGAGTTTTGATATTAAAGAGATTCCTCCTTTTGTGCCAACCTTGCCCTTATTGGATGTGGAAGATAAAGATGACGTATATGATGTTAGAACTGATCATGAGGAAGGTTTATGGGAGAACTAACATATTTTTATAATGGTAACAGAATATAATAGGACTTTTTTGATTATTTAATTTTATTTTTTATACTTTCATTTTTACATTAATTTAAATTTATTATATTTCTTGCCACTGACTTTATTTATCTTATCTGTTTTAGGAAAATTATGGAGAATCCATTCATTAACAAAAAAAAATTCTAAAAGAGATAAAAGAGGGGCCACATGACTTACTAAGTTGGCCCAAATTCATGAAAATATTCATTTTGATTTTAATGACAATGGCCAACCAATTGATAAGGAAAAAAGGAAACATATTTAAGAGTTTTGTGGGTTTAGTGGCACGTCAAAAAATCAGCATCTTGAAGAGTGGGATGATGTCAATGAAAGTGACGGAAATGATGTTTGGAAATCTATAATGGTATTTCCTATTGTTATACGTTATATCTATTTTTTTTAAAATATATGTTGTTACTAAATTCATTATTGATATGTATTATTTTGTAGATTACTTATGACATTAAGGAAACTCCATTTTTAAAAGACAAGTGGTTAAAGTATGCTTGGGACTGAGAGAGGGACTTTAAATCCAAGCTTACTAGAAAATATGTCTTTCCTAAGAATGGCAACGAAAATGATGATAGTGATAATGATGCCAACATAGAAAAATCTTAGGAGAAATATCCATTAATTGATTATGACACGTGGATAAAATTTGTTCACAGTAGACACCTAAGTTTTTAGTAAGTAAAGGAAGAATATGACAATTTATTTAATGTTAGTGAAGATTTATTTTTAACAAATGCTTTTCATTATTTGTTAATAGAAAAATAGTCAAAAAGGTCAAGAGCATCAAAAGAAAAATCTATATAACCATACTATGTCTCGAGGATGGTACACATATTTATGATATAATGAATCAAGAGAAGTGGGAAGCTAAAAGACAAGCAGTGGGAGTTGACAATATTAAAGATGTTTCTCCTCCATCTCCTGTTAATCGTGCTTAAGTATGGAAGAGAGGATAGATGAATAAAAAGGGAGAGTTTATTTCCTCAAAGGCTAGAGAAGTAGCTGAGAAAATTGTACGTATTTTTATAGTCAATATCTTAATCATATACTTGAAATTTATTACTTACATTGATTTCTACTTGCTTGCATGTTCCAGGATGCTCTTATAAAAGCATCATCTAAGTGCAAATGATGATAGTGGAATGCAAGTCAAGCATGATAATAGAAATGTAATCAATGATTCGTAATTTGCAAATGCAACCACAACAAACATCAAATTATGGTGGTGTTATAGATCCACTGTGTGATCTTAGTCTATCAGATCAAGGAATGCCATGCATACTTTATGTGAAGGATCATGGAAAATGAGTAGTTGCATATGAAAAGGTGTATAACCATGCAACTACAGTCCACCATCAACAAATATAACATAACCAAGTAAAGGTGATGATTGAAGAGGTTGTGAATGCCAATGCTCCTATACTATTTCCTACTGAGGAGGTGGAAACAATAGGACAAACTCAACATAATTTCATTATTTGATTGAAAAAGCTAGTCTAACAAGTTATTGAAGAGGTATGAAAATGTTACAATTTTTTTTATTAATAACATAGGTATTTCTAATTTTTATTATATATTAATTATAGGACTCTTACATTCAAAATAATCTTTGGGTTCCAATCCCCAATCAATGTAAGATGATTTGAAATGATTGGCTTCAGTGGTGGCTGATATGAATGAATTTTCTGATGAAATTAACATAATCAAAAAGATTGTTAGGAAGCCTATTACTTTTAAAGTTGCCAGAAAAGATATTAGTGACCTCATTATTTTTTAGTGGTTGGACTTGTCAATAATTCAAGTTTTATCATGTAAGTATTCTTTTTATTTCTAAATTAATATTTGATATTTTTATTTTATTACTAACGTATGTCTAATTATCAAAGGTGAGATCTTTTGCCATAGGTCCGAGACCACCTATGGTGAAAAATTATTCTAGAGATCATTTATAGCCACAGTTCTATCAACAACTGTCACCATAAATGACTTTTTACCACAGTTATTGTAACAACTATGGCTGTAAATACTATATTTTTCTTTTACTTGAACACTTATATCTCTATACATCCCTTACTTATAAAACCTACATTTATTAAGAAACAGTAGCTCCAAAGACTAATACAAATATATTTGTGAACACATAAATTAAATTTACATTTCTAGTACAAAATATCTAGAAAGTTTCTACTCTAATCTTGTTAATTCTAAGAAAAAACTAGAACATAAATTGCGTCTATGTCTCAACTCTTGCTTAGAATATGGCTCTAAACTTTAGAAGTGCTGCAAATTCAATAACAATATATGCATGAATAATAACTCAAGTTTATGGAAAACTTCATAATTATATATCGTTATTTATAAATTATTACCTGATCAAATGAGTGAACAATACCTTGAGTGATGATTTCATACATAAAAATTATCACATAATAACCACATTCTACACTTTCTGATTGTTGAGGACATTATAAAGAAAATAAAAATAATTAAATTCATTAAACCAATATTATAATCTTTGTTCAAATTAAGGAATAAATTTGAAATACTTACTTGCATTGGTACGAACTTGATTTTGTTTTCTTTCTTGTCAACCATTCCTGCTAATTTCCAATATGTCGCTAAAGATCTATTTATCAAATATAAACACTTAAAAAATATTAAATATATATTATTAATAACACAATAGAATTATTTAAAAATTTACAATTCAATCAAAGACTTTATGTCATCGCTTACTTTCCTTTTCAGTGAACAAAACCAGTATATAGTATTTTCATACGGACAAATGATAGGAAGCATCCAATGATGACTACAATATATTAATTTATATTAATATCACATTATTAAGCAAATTTTTTTTATAAATTGAGCGATGAATTTAAAATTTGATACCTCTCAATAATTGGTAAAAACTAGTATCTCTTCTTTTGCTTACACATCGTCTTTTCAATATAAGAAGCTCTTTGATTTACTTTGTCAATGGAGGTTAAAAGTGGAGATAAAAACCCATTTGCCACTGTGTTTTTCACCACAGGTGGGTTCGAACCTATGGCGAAAGATCTCATCTTTTGCCACAGGTCTGAGACCACCTGTGGCAAAAACTTATATTTTTTACCACTATATTTTTTGCCATAAGTCAGATGGCAATTGTGGCAAAAAATATTATATTTTGCCACAGTTTCTTTTGATTTATGATAAAAAATATCTATTTACTACCATAGAATTTTCTACTATACAACATCTTCCATCGCCAAAAATGCATTTTAACTATTGCGAAAAATAATTTTTGCACTAGTGATATTTAATTTGGTAATTATTTGATAGCTTGAACGTGTAAAAAATCTTGAACTGGTTGTGGATTAAGTTTATAATTGCTGATTATCCATTGAGATTTGTTGAAATTGGTCAAATGAGGGTTTAGTTCCTGAGAAATATCGATTTACAAGCTATTATATTATCGATTTTTTTTAAATTCAATTGCTAAACTAGTTGTTCATATTTGAATTAGGTAATCATGAATTATAGTTGGATAGATAATTTACAGACAAGTGATGAATATGAGAAGGGGGTAGACCAATTTTTAGAATTTGTAAAGAACAATGTTGCTAATAATAAAGTATTATTATATTATCCTTGTGTTAAGTACTTGAATGGGTTGCAACGAAGTCCTACGGAGATAAAGGATCACTTAATTTGTTTTGGTTTCTACAAAGTGTATACACAATGGGTGTCGCATGTTGAATCTAGAAGACGTAGTGTAATGCCACAAGATAAGGATGATGATATGGATTTATTTGATCGAATAGAGAATATACTAAGTGATATTGGTGTTGAAGGCATTAAGAAACTACACAAACATGATAGCTTGTGAATGATTCAAAAAAGCCTTCATGTCCAGGGTGCAAAAAATATTCATGATTAATAGGATAACAAAGTTGTTGAACTTGAAAGCAAAATATGGGTGGAGCAATAAGAGTTTCGCAAAGTTTCTTATACTATTGATAGAGATGCTTTCAAAGGATAATGAACTTCCAAGTAGTTACAATGAGACGAAAAAAATAGTGTCTAACAGCTTTAGGGTACCAAAAGATACATGATTTCCCTAATAACTGTGTATTGTATAGAAATGATTTTAAAGGGTTGAATGTGTGTCTAGTCTGTGGGATATCATGCTACAAAGTAAAAGAGATGGATGATGGTGATGATTCCATCATTAAGAGGCCTTTGGCAAGGTAATGTAGCATCTTTCAATAATACCAAGATTTAAATGGTTAATTTCTAATGAAAATGGGGTAAAGAACTTGAGATGACATGCTGATGAGAGAAACATTGATGGCGTGCTTTGGCATCTAGTTGATTCTTCATAATGGAAAGAAATTGATTGATTATTTCCTAAATTTGGAAATGAGCCTAAAAATCTTGGGCTTAGACTTTGTACAGATGGGATGAATTCTAATGGTAATCTTAGCAATCAACATAGTTCATGGCATGTTTTACTAGTGATTTATAATCTTCTTATGTGGCTATGCATGAAATGCAAATATATCATACTGTCTTTAATGATTTCATTCATGTCCCAACCAACTAGGAAATAACATAGATGTTTACTTGGCACTATTGATTGTAAATTTGAAGATGATGTGGTGTGGATATGTTGGATTCATATAAGAGTGAGTCTCTAAAATTATGAGCTATGATTTTTTACATGATAAATAATTTTCTTGCATATAAAAATATGTCTGGATACAGTATTAAAGGGCGTAAAGCATGCTCTATCTGTGAAGAAAGCACATCCCATCAACAACTAAAATATGGGAAGAAGATAGTCTATCTTGGTCACTTATGATTCTTGAGACAAGACCAGCCTTATCATAGATAGAAGAAGAAATTCATTGGCTCTCAAAAGTGTGATAAACCTCCAAAGCCATTAATTGCAAGCTTGACATATCAATGAGTGAAAGATATTAATGTGATATTTGGTACGGGCTAAAAAAAATAAAGTCAAAAGAATCCATGAAAGAATAGGTCTATCTTCTTTGATCTCCTCTATTGGAGTAGCCTTGAGATGAGGCACAATCTTGGTATGTATAATAGTCTAATTATAACACTGTTAAATATAAATGAAAAGACCAAGGATGAAGTCAAAGTAAGATTGGACTTACTTGACATGGGAAAATAAACAAACTTGGGTCTAAGAGTAGAAGGAAATAGAACCTAAATGAGTCCAACCCCTCATACTTTGTCTAAAAGAGAGAAAAAAGCTTTTGTGAGTGTCTACATGGTATTAAAGTGCCACAAGAATATTCTCCAAATATCAAAAACTTGTATCAATGAAAGATTTAAAATTAATAGGTATAAAGTCTCATGATTTTCGTGTACTAATGCATCAATTGTCACTAGTAGCAATTTGAGACATATTGGAGGAAAATATGAGAAAACCCATTATCATAATTTGTAGTCAAGTCATTGATCCCAAAAAAATTAAATGAATTGCAAAATGATATTGTCATTACCATATGTCAACTTGAAATGTATTTTGTTCTATTATTTTTTGACATCATGGTACACTTAATTGTACATTTGGTAAGAGAAATAAAGTTGTGCGGCCTTATCTATCTATGTTAAATGTATCCATTTAAGCAGTACATGAAAATTCTTAAAGGGCATGTGATGAATTCCCATTGTTCGGAAGCTTCTAGTGTTGAAAGATATATTACTGAGGAGGTTGTTGAGTTTTGTATCGAATTTCTATTGGAAAAAGAAAATTTAAGGTGCCAATTTTTAAGTGTAAGCGAGTTGATAGGAAATATGTTCAAATAGATAAGCTAGGTTTTACTTTGGTAGACCTTAATAAGGAACGTCATAATGAGGAATCTTTTATTATCGCTGCTCATGCAAGACAAGTTTTTATGTCATTGATCAAGCAGATAAAATGTTGTTTGTGGTTCTATTAGGAAAAAATCTCCTCACTCATGGTGAGAATGATGAATCAAGTTTGATATTGATGAGATTCCTCCTTTTATGTTAGGCTAGCCTATGTTAAATGTGGAAGATGAAGAAGATAACATATATGATGTGAGAACTAATCATGATGAAGGTTTATGTAATAATTAAGATATAGTTATGATAGTAATATAATATTACAGTGTTAGAATAACTTGTTTCATTTTGGTTTCTTTCTTGGTATTTTCATTTTTAGAATAGTTTAGTTAAATTTATTATATTATACTAAATTCATTTATCTTATTAGTTTTAGGAGTAACATGGAGAAACCGTCTAATACCTACATTGACAAAAACAAGCCTAGAAAAAGTAGAAGATGAGCCACACAAGTTACTAGGTTGGTTTAAATTAATAGGAATATTCACCTTGATTTTGATAAGATAGGTGAACCAATTGATAGGAAAAAAAAACATTTTTAATAGTTATGTGGGACTTGTGGTGCATCAAAAAAAAAACTTGGAGGATGAGTAGGATAATGTAAAAGAAATGAAAAAGATGATGTTTGGGACATTATATTGGTATATCTCTAATTGTTAGATATCATATCTACATTTTGTTATATTGAATTATAAGTTGTTACTAAATTCATAGTTAACATGTGTTATTTTATAGACTTAAGTTCTTATTATTGATAAATATTTTTCATTGTTTTTTAGTAGGAAAAAAAAAGTAAAAAAGTTCAAGAGCATTGAAAGAAAATCCCATACAACCATACCATGTCTCGAGGAGGATATAAATATCTTTATGACATAATGCTTTAAGAGAAGGGGCAAGCTAAAAAACAAGCAGTAGGGGTTGATGATATTAGAGACATTTCTCCTTCATCTCCTATTAGTCATGAAGCATGGAAGAGACGATGAATGAATAAAAAGAGCTTATTACCACTGAGGCTAGAAAAGTGGCTGCAAAGATTGTGAGCTTTTAAATAGTCAACATTTAGATTATAAGATTTATATTTACTAATTGCATTAATTGTTTGCATGTTCTAAGATTCTCTCACAGAAGCAGCCTCTCAGGGGACCTTTATATCTAATGATAGGAAAGATATATTGACTAAGGCCTTAGAGAGTGAAGAGCATCCTAGTCGTGTTATGGGAGTTGTAAAAGACATGGGTATAAGAATATTTTGGACCACTACCTTCTAATAGTATACCAATGCAGCAAGTGAAAAAAATGATAGTAGAATGCAAATCAACCTTGATGATGGAAATGTAATTAGTGATTAGCTCCCTACAAATGCAATCTCAACAAGCACAAAAATGTGGTGGTGTTCCATAGCTAGTGTATGATCCTAACCTATCAAATCAAGGATTGCCATGCATCATTTATTTAGAGGATCCTAAAAAATATATAGTTGTATATGAAAAAGTATATAATTATGCAACTATATTCCACTAACAACAACTACAAGATAACCAAGTAAAGGTCATTGTTGAAGAGTTTGTGAACTCTACTGCTCCTGTGCTTTTTCCTACTGAGGAGGTACACATAGAAGAACAAGCTCTACAAACTTTTATTATTTCGTTGAGAAGACTTGTTCAACAGGTTAATGAAGAGGTATGAAGACTTGTTCCCTATTTCTAATTTTGACTATATATTAATTAGGAATTAAACTTCAACAATCAAAAGAATCTATGGGTTCTAATCCCTAATTGATTTGAGATGACTTGAAACAATTGACTTCTATGATTGTTGACATAAATGAATTTACTGATGACATACAAGTAAGTGCAGAGATTATTGGGAATGATATTACTTTTCAAATCACGAGAAAGGATATTAATAGTCATATTATTATGGAGTAGTTGGACATATCAATAATACAAGTTTTTATCATGTAAGTATTTATTTTTATTTATAATTTAATATTTAATATTTAATATTTTTATTTTATTGTTAATATTTTTGTGATTATCAAAGGTACCTCGACAAATGTGCACCCAACTTGATGTCAATCATTATTATGGGTTCTTATTCCCACTTTTAACTTCAGTTAACTAACCAAATCAAAATGTGTCTTGTATTGGAAGTGAGATGCATAGGCTATATAAGATATGTTTTTTTTGTACCAATTGTTAAAAGATATTAAACTTCTATTTAGGGCTAGGTTTGGTTATATGAGTTTTTTTGAGAGGGTAAGATACTTTAAGCCTGCTCAGAATAAACTCGGCTTGAATTGATCTCAACCCGAATAAGCCAAGCTCGCTTGAGTTACTAGTTTTAATTTATGGCGATAGTTGCAACCAAAACTATCACCATAAGGTGAAACTTATAACAACAATTCATAGGGAACTGTAGATGTAAGTATAACTTTCCGTAATAGTTAATTATATGAATTGTCATTGCAAGTTTGGCCTTTTCACAACAATTCACTACTTCATTGTTGCAAAAAAGTCTCCTATTACAACTACACATGTTTCCACTATACAACTTTTATTGCAAAAATAGCTTTTTAACTATCACAAAAAATGCTTTTTGTACTTGTGATAATACATATAAAGGCCCGGATTATCTCATCAATATTATGATAAGGCCCTACTCTATAATTGGGCTTATGTTTGGGCCTCTTCCAACAAGGGCAGGTAACTCATGCTTTATGTCTTTTTTGTTTGGCTATTTTTTTTTCCTAATCTATCTTACCTGTGTTTGGCTATTTTTTTTCCCTAATCTATCATACATGTGTTTGGCTATTTAATTCAGTTATCATGTCCGGTGGAATTTGAACTTTTGCTTTAATATCTTGTGGCTTTGCCCGGATGCATTCTCAATGTTCACATTGGCTAGTTGAACTGGACAATAGTTAATATAAATTGTCATTGCTTTAATATATCTAATTAAGTACGTCGTTGAAATCTCTCGACATTCCAAAATTAATGGGTTTCTATTAATTGAATTTTATATCATGAAATTGAAACTATTAATTTAACTTATAATCTATTGGTTTACTTTAAGGTACTAAAAATTGAATTGGCCATTGTAGCGTTTTAGATAATAGTTCAAAAGTTAATGATCTAATTGTGGTTAAAATTTAATCAACGCAGTCATGATTAAAATAATATAATTTAATTAAAATATACAAAATATTCATATATAACCTTAAAAAGAATAATATTTAAATTAAAGTGTTAATCCACAAGCAAATGGAATATTCCTGTATATACTACATATAATTCAACAAAACAAAATTACTAAAACACAAATATGATATATTATCATTTTTTGTTTTCATTAATTTTTATTTCAAAACGGTTATGATTTTTGAAAAAATATTTTTTTAAAAAATGCGAACATGTTTAGAAATAATTAAATTCAAAATACTTATCTAACCAAATTTTTTATTTTTAAAATGAAAAAACTATTTTTAAAAACAGAAACCAAACTCTCCCTGAAAGTCTTGTACCCTCATGCTTACACCCTTGAAGTTTCTTTCTCAATTTTTTTTATATTTTAAACTTAAATTTTGTTGGTGACTCTAGACCAGAATTTCAAGGATTCAAGTTTAAGCATTCGACCGTGGCTGCAAGGTCAATGTTCACACTTCACATCAGTAAGTTGAATTAGACTACTAATTGTTCTTGAATTTAATTTAATCCCACTAATTCGTGGCTAAAACAATGATACATGTTGAGAGACAATATGTAGTTTACCACTATCAGTCATCGCCCACACATGATCCTTGAATTTTTAATACCAATCATCTGGATCCACATGTCACATGATTCTTGATTGGAAATATTCCATATATATATATATATATATATTAATTTATTGAAAAATAAAAAAGTACCCATATTACAACCAAAATTTTACAAAATTTTGTAAACTCCTGAATTTAAATTTTTTTAGAACAAATAGGAAATGGGTTAAAGGGAAATTACACCCTTAAACTATAAGTCAAGGAGTATTTGAGACCTTAAACTCATTTTTGATATAATATTTCTCTTTAAAATTTTGAAAATGATACAATTTCACCCCTACTATTAATAAAAGTTAACTTTAACTATTAGTTAACTATAAAATAATAAAAAAGTACTAAGAAAATTATAGACAAGGACAAAAAAATTACAAAAAAAGGCCAAATAAATTGTCTTGGTCCTTTTATGTCAGTTCAACCAATAGTTAAGGTTAATATTATATTTGTTAATTGTTAAGGTCATATTATACTATTTTCAAAATTTGAAGGAAGAATATTACACTAAAAATAAGTTTAGGATCTCAAACACTCATGATCTTATAGTTTAAAGGTGAAATTGTTGGATAATTTAATAATAATTTTCTTTTCTTGGTCGTGCAAAAATTCACTATACTTTTTCATGAGATTATTTTGCATACATGAAATGAAATTTGCCGAGGTGAGAAGAATATTTTATATTCATGTAGAGAATGGATTCATTAATCTCGTTATTATGATAGCATTTTCTCTATATTTCATGTTCATTTCCTTTCACTGTTTTTTTTTTTTTTTAATATATACAACATTGGTCCAATGTATTTGATCGTTAGTTTCGCTCTCTGCAAATTCAGCAATTCCATGCTAACGTTCACACCACTTGAATTGGCAACCAAAAATAAAGGAAAAAAAAAATGGTCGTTAAGTTTGAACAATGTGTGAGATATATATATATATATATATATATTCATTACATGGACATTTTTCTGCAGTCAGTCAAGTCTAAATGCCCAACCCCCTATGGTAAAATATAATAGCAGACAATTATAATCCATTTACTATAATATAAATTTTATACATAGTTGAGTTGAGCTATGATAAATAAAGTGAAATTTTAGCACAAGGTGATTATCGGGATTTAATATTAAAGATTCAAGGGAGAATGACAATAAAATCCCTCTGAAATATATAAATAATAATTTAATCCTTTAAAATGCCATAATTTTTCTGAAGTATCTAAAATTTTTTGTCATTAATGAATTTATATAAATTATTAAATTTTCTTTATTGAAAATAAATGATTTACAAGTTTTATTTAAATATTCACAACTTTCTTTCTTATATTCACAACAATATAACAGTAAATAAGAAATTTAACATGTGAAGTTGTGCTTTGTTGTTGCACTATTGTGAATATAAAAAGAAAAGTTATGAATATTTAAGCAAAACTTGTGAATTATTTATTTTAATAAGAGTAATTTGATAATTAATATAAATTTATTAATGACAGAAAAGTCTTTAAGGATTTTAGAAAAATTATGATATTTCAAGTGACTAAATTATTATTTATATATTTTAGAGAAATTTTATTATCATTTTCTCAAGATTCAACCTCATTAATTATTTTCATGTCTTCCACGGTTCCGGTTTCCGTACTTGCATGCATAAGCGTTTTTGCCAGTCGACAAAGACACATCTATGTATTTTTATGTCTTTATTTAAACGCATGTTGTTAGAATCCTGCACTACTACAAAAATGTAAATATAAGACGTCATGAAAAATGACAGTCAAATAAAAACACGTTATATATGAGAGAGGCGGCTGACGGTCAGAAAATAAATGACAAGTACACCAGTCATTTATTGTCAAACTTTAAATTATGGGTATTTAAAAAATTCATTATTTATTTCAGCCCAATATTTCATTTACTGGAAGAAAAAAAATTAAAAAATAAAATTGGATTTTAAATGATGGGTATTTTAAATACCCATCATTTGAAGTATAAACAATATATGACAGGTATCCAAAAAAATGTCATATATTATGGCCCACCATTTCAGTTTCTTATAATAAAAAAATAAAAAATTTTAAAACTTTAAATGACGGGTGGTTGACACTCATCATATATTGCTGGCCAACGTTTCAATTTGTTAAAAGAAAAAAATAAAAAAATTTAAACCTTAAATGATGGTTTTTTTCAAACACCCATCATTTAAAGTTTTCAAAATATATGACAGGTGTTTTAAACACCCATCATATATACATGAATAAATAAAACCCCTGTCATTTATTTCCTTTTTTATTTAGTTTTTAGTTTTATTTTTATTCCTGCCTATTCGTCTTCTCAGTATTCTCTCTTCTCCACTTATACATGAAATTGGTAGAAATCTCTCAATCTTCCTCCATTATTGCCGTCGACCACCTTAGTCCTCTCCGATGTGAAAGTGCCACCACCTACGCCGTCTGTTGCCCCTCTCATTTGCTTCCTCTTTGTGTTTCATCCTTTCTTCTCCAAGGTACATGGGTGTATGATTTCTATGATTTTTCTTCATTTTCTTCCAATATCCTTAGATTTCTAGATAATGGGATTGATTTATTTAATATTATGGATTGTTTTATTAGTTGATTTTTGTTGCTTAAATTTCTCCTCATTTGTTATCCATTTTGATATTGTGGGATGTCAAAAATTGTTAATGTTTGATGTTTTATTGACTTGAGAATAATAGTAGATGATATACTTAGTCTTAGGATGATTATTTAGATGAAAATTAGTGATCAAAATGGGATATTTATAATGATTGTATTTTTCTTTGAATCTTGACTGATTTATTTCAATAATTTTTAATTTAAAATCTGTGCATTGTTTGATCAGAGTAGTTTTATCATTCAAAACTACATATTGAAATGTACTAGTATACTAATTTTTATTACAATTGGAGTTCATTTTAGTGACCAAAACTGACGTGCAGTTTCTCTAAAAATCATTGCTATTTTATTGATATTTTTATATTTAGTAAAGAATGATTTGTTCTTGGCTTGGGATTGCTAATATAGGATATGTGTAACCTTAGAATGATCAATGAGATAGAAAACATTGATTCAAAATGATGTTTGTAGTATTTTTCTTTTTTCTATGATTTTTGAACGATTTTTAGATATAATTTTATAATAATTAGAGTTAATTTGAAAATGCTATTTTGTGAGAATTTTGTTGGTTTTGTGATTGTATATGGTTGAACTAGTTTGTTGAGTTAGATGCCAAGATTGAAAGGAGGGTTTTAGCCTGAGAAATACTTTCTTTATGCCCTTATGTTGCTGAATTTTTTTCAGCGGTTGAAGGAGTATCATGCATTGTAACTCATAATTTATTAATTACTCTATATTATATGTAGAGTAGTCAATTTTCTTATTGATAATCTTTCTATCGTTCCTTTTCTTTCCATATTCATGAGTCACTAATCACATCTCCTTGAATGAATTGTCTTTTAGATTAAAAAGTTACGAATAAAGAATGAATGTCTACCAATCAACTAAGTAAAGAGTATTTGAATGGTGTGAAAGAGTTTATGAGGTTTGCTTTTGAGCATGTAAAAGACCCTAGAAGATTAGTGTGCTCTTGTGTAAGATGTAGTCTTTTGAAGCAAATTAGTGTATCTAAGTTGGAAGATCATTTAGTGTGCTAGGGAATTGATGAAAATTACAAGTGTTGGCATAAGCATGGAGAGACTATAGAGGATGAGTGTACTAGTAATTGGGAGTATAAAGGAAGTTTTGAATTAGATGATTATGACACAGATACTTATAAGGGTGATTGTCTTGAAGAGATGGCCAATGCAATTGAAAGAGAACTTGAGAATTGTCTTGAAATGTTAAAGATGTTAAAAAGTGATGTAAAGAAGCCCTTGTGTGCTGGTTGCACTGAATTTACAAAGTTGTTAGCGGTGTTGAAATTGTACAACTTGAAAGTCAGCAATGGATAGAGTGATAAGAGCTTTATAGAAAATTTTACACTTATAAAACAACTTCTACTTGCGAACAACGAGCTTCTAAGGACTATGTATGAGGTAAAACAAATGCTACACTCAATTGGCATGAGTTATGAGAAAATACACACCTGTCCTAATGATTGCATATTATTTAGAAATGAATATGCATCATTAATGGAGTGTCCAAAATGTGATGCCTTGCGCTACAAAGAGAATGGGAAGAGTCCAGATAAGGCGTTATGGTATTTTTCCATTGTGCCTAAATTTAGACGGCTATATAGTAGTACAAAGGATGCAAAAAATTTGACATGACATGCAGATGAATGGATCAAAGATAGAAAGCTTTAACATCCAACTAACTTTTCTCAATGGAAAAAAATTGATCTTGATTACCCTGACTTTGGAGCACAAGTTAGAAACCTTTGCCTCATATTATCTACTAATAAAATGAATCCACACAGGCTTCAAAGTAGCAGTCACAGTACATGGCCAATTATTTTGATAATTTATAACTTACCTCCATAGTTATGTATGACGCGAAAATATAAACTAATTCATTTTTTATATTTATAATAGGTGTTTGTATGACAAATTTGTTGTCCCTTTCAATCTACAAATGAAGTTCATTTTCGTTAGTCTTTATAAAGTGGGTGCACATGCCTTAATTAAAGCAACAAAATTTTAAACAAGCAAAGGCATTAAGCAAAAATTTCAAAGCAAGGGCTCAAAAGGGAACATTATTCATAATACTATACTGTCATGGGTAACGTAATTCTCACTTATCTTAATAATTTTTCTATTTTTAATGTAATGGATTAATTATAATTTTACAACACTTATTAATACTATTAAGAACCATTGAATGTTGATAGTCGCCAAATCATTTGGCAACACTCCAAAGATACATTATCTCGATTCTCTTGGAGGGGAACTAGGGAAGAGACAAATTTTATTGGAGTTGATTAATACGTAGGTGCATAAAGTATTTCACATATTTATTTAATTATTTAAATTTCATACTACCATATGTTTTACTATTTCATTAGGGCGATTGTGTTATACCGCACTAACACAAAACAATCAATTTCAAGATCCTTTACAAATTTTGATATGGCCTACACTTGGAATATAATTAAGGTAATTGGAATCATTTATTAAATTGAAATTTAATGCATTAATACATATTCATCGATTCCTTAATTTTTAGTGTCCAAGACAAAGGAAAAAAACTTGGATTGTGGCTATTGCATCATGAGGTTCATGAAGGACATCATTAGCCATAACGAGAGTATAATTCTGGAGATGGTATGTGAACAATATTAACTTTTAAATTACAAAAATATTTAATGTATTAAAATTAATATATGGTGGATCATTTATATATTACAGTACTATGATAATTCTTATGTTGAAGAATTCAGGGATGCAAAAATGAATGAGGTAATTGAAGAATGGTGTCAATACATTTTTTAAGTGTCGACCTCATACAAAGAAGATCAATAAAACTACCTTGAAAAAGTAGCTAGGAAGTTTATATTTTTAATAGGTAGTTTATTTTTAAAAATAGTTTACTTTATGTAATTACATTTGTTTATTGATTAATTTTAAAATTGAATATAGTAAACTTTATTGATATTCAAAGCTGAAAAGGCTGGCTGCTGCTATTTTGATTTCTTTTTGCAGGAGGGCTGGTATAAAAATAGCTCTCATGTTAAAAAAAAAATATAATAAATAACCGTTATTTATACTACAATAAATGACAGGTAACTAAGATACTTGCCATTTATCTAGACTTTAAATGACGGGTATCTTAGTTACTTGTTATTTAAAGTATGGTAAGAAATATAGCATACTTTAAATGACGGGTAAATAAGTTACCCATAATTTAAAGTCAAGATAAATGATGGGTAAAATACTTACCCGCCACATTTAAATGATGGGTAAGTATTTTACTCGTCATTTATCCTAACTTTAAATGACAAGTAACTTATTTGCCTGTCATTTATATTCTCATTTCGCTTGTGATTCTGTCAAAATTTTATTTTAAAAGATAGTTTTATAACTGTCATTTATTGGTGGACTCTAAATGTCAGCCACATAAATGATGTGTATTAACTGTTATTTATGAATTAAAAGAACTATCATTTATTCCTTTTTGTATAGTGGTGCTGGTTGCCCATGAATTCATTTAATATTAAAATATTATTCACATATATCAACCAGTTTAAAATTTTAACTATGGTCGAGTCATTTCTACAATAATAACATTTAATTATAATTGGTTATCTTTTAATGATCATGGTAGAGTGAATGAAAATGTGATGAAGTCGGGAGACATTACAAAACTCCCCCAAAGATGGATACGTAATGATGAGCACTGCATGCTCATCATATTCATGGGTCACTTTGACCTTTCATTTCATCTCGATGAAATTGTGATGAAGTTAGGAGACATTACAAAACTCTCTCAAAGATGGATACACAGTCACTGCTTATCATTGTGATGAGCATCGCATGCTCATCATTTCCATAGGTCACTTTGACCTTTCATTTCATCTCAAAATGATTTCTGTTGTTTATTTTAAATTAATTTTTAGATATTTTATTATATTTGTGAAAATAAAGAAGTTATAAAAATTATAAAAAAATTTAGTATTGAATCTAAACTTTTTTGGTACTCATTAGAGGATAAGCACTATGGCGCTCATCATCCATCATGAAATCTAAATAGTTCATATTGAAATGTTTTATTTTTATTTTATAATTATCAAAATATAAATACAAATATAAAGTTTTTGAATAAATCTATTCATCATCAATCCAGTTAGTCCAATTTAATATATTTTTTTATAATTTTTAGAGATTAATTATCTAGATATATTCTGGACAGTATAGATAGAATACGGACAATCTAATTTAATATTAGCATTTTTATAATTTTTACAAATTGATCAAAATCCCAGATTTAATATTAATTTTTTTATAAATTTTTATTTTGACAAATATAATATCAAAAATATTTAAAAATTGATTTAAAATGAACGATATTGATTATTTCAAGATAAAATAAAGAGTCACGATGGCTCATGCAAATGATGAGCATGCAATGCTCGTCACAATGATGAGCATCGAATGTGTAAAGATGAGGAGCCAGGAAAGCCTTAGCAAAGCAATTCTCTATAAGGGTTGCTCACGTCGGGAGATGAATTCTATGCATGGTTTTTGTATATCACAGTGAAGGTTCAAAATGAAGAGTATATTCGAAATTCCCAATTCGTATTTTTTTAAAAACACTAATTAGCGAAATGCACCTGTTTATTTTTTTTGTTTCCATCCTTTTTAATTTGTAACCTACATCATTAAAAATCTTGGTCAAATCACCCGTATAGAGTAAATATATTTTGCCAAAATAAAATACGCCTAGTTGAACTAAGAAAGTACAAAACTTGACACAAACAAACAAAAATTAAAGTAGGTGAATATATAGACTGGGATTATCATATATGGTTAATGAACTTCTAATTAATTCTCGTTAATCATCATCACCACCAGTCCACTTCCATAATTTTTTTTCTTACTCTTCATCTTCTTCACCACCACCTCCATTTCGAAAATTAAGTATAGTAGAAAAATTTATCTTGAATGAGCACAAACAAACTGAACTTTTGTTTATATAACAATTGAATTTGAAAACAAGTTCAAATTCCACATGACATAACAACCAAACACAGAGACATATAACACTTGCTCTCGAAATATAACATTTTGCCCTAATTAACATCATAAAAAAGTTTAGCTATGCTCAGTCTCAATATTCTGTGAGTATCATTATTTAAAACATAGAAATTGATTCTGTAGTTGATCCATTAGCTTGCAGGTGGGACCACTCACAGAATTTACATTGACACATTCCCATTTTTTTGTCAACCAATAATTACATCAATCCATTCAAATTTTCATTTTACACAACCCTCATCTTCTGCGAACCAATATGTAAATACTCATGAATTTACAGTTGAACTTTTATACTAACAAATCAATATTCATTCTTTTTTTAACGACATATAATCCAGTTTTTCTTAGGGTGACTTTCACTTTTCAACATATTCCAGACCGAAATTTCATCAGTTTATGAATTTACAACACTACACTGTAGTTTTTACATAACAAAATCCATTTTAACTCATGAGCAATTTTAGATTCCAACATTTATCTTGTGCAGAACTCAGACCATAGAATTGTGTTTTTGATTGACTATGTGAAACACATCTCTATTCTTGTTAACAAAAGTGGAAATTTGCATCGATTTTTAGTAATTAAGCATCCCCTATAAGAACACTACTTTGGCACACTAGGCCACAAGAGAAGCTATGAGAATGCAATATAGGTGGATCTCGATGTGTTATGAAATAATATGGAGTCTTAATTATGTAATTATTTATTTTGTAGATAAGGATGACATTTGTATCTTGTATATTTTCTCTCTCTATGTGTCATTTATTCATTTAATTCTTTGTAACTGTTTTGTACAAACTTGCACTATTTATATCAATGGAAATGGTAGGCCAAGGCACCGCATTATTCTGAGCATTTTCCATTCCTTGTTTGATTCTTTTCTTAGTATCAGAACGAGGGATATTTTTTGCTACTTAAAAAATGTCGCCATCTTCTTCTACTGCCGCTGCTAATGCATCCTCTATTTCTCCTACTATTACCATTCATACTGTTTCTAAAACAAATCCTCTGTTTAGTAATTAGGTAATCTCAGTCAATTTGGAATGAGGAAATTATTTGTTTTGGGAATCTATTATTCTTCCACTAGTTGAGGGCAACAAGTTGGAGGCTCATATTAATAGTGTTGGTCCTATTCCATTATCTACTATTACAAATGACTTAAGTATTGAACCAAATCTTGACTATATTGAATAGTGTGCTGTGGATCGTTTGCTCATTAGATGGTTGAGAAACACGGTGAGCATGGATATTGGAGCTCAACTCTTGCATTGTTGAACTGCTCAAGATATATGGGATAGTGCTAAGGCTTTAGCTAATGCCTCTACCAAGGCTTGTGTGCTTGTGTTCAAATCAGAACTCCAAAATACTAGAAAAATGGCATGAAAATGGATGCCCATCTTACCAAGTTGAAGAATCAAGCTGATCAACTTGCAATGGCAAGAGCTCCTGTCTTAACTAAGGATCTCATTACTTAGGCTCCTAGTGGTTTGGATGCTAAATATAATGCTGTTGTTATTAAGCTTGTTGATGTTTCTAATCTTACATGGATTGATGCTTATGCTTCTTTAATGTCTTTTGAAAGTAGACTTGAATAGCTTAATTCATTTTCTACATTATCTCTTCAACTTAATGTGAATGCTACTCACCATGATGATTCTTGTTCTTCCCTTGCTCGTGGTCCCACCTGTGGCTCTCGTAGTGGTTGTGGATATTGGTCTCGTGGACGTCCTTTTCATGGAGGAGGTCATGATACTCATTTTTGTTTCTGTTGTCACCAACTTGGTCATATGATAGCAAACTACTTTTAGTGTCTTGATAGCTCATTCTCATCTGGTGCTAATTATGGTTCACCTTAGGCATATTTTGCTTCGCCACAATCTGTGAAGGACTTTGCTTGGTATATGGATAATTGTGCAAACTATCACGTTACTCTTACTTCCACTTTACTTGATTCAACTATTCTTGTTGGTAAGTCTCATTTACTAACATGTATTAGGCAAAAGACTCCTATCTTAGCTATTGGTACCTCTTCTCTTATTTGTGATTCAACCTCTTTAAATCTTAATGATGTTCTAATCATTCCTTCTGGTACTAAGAAATTGTTGAGTGTTCATAAACTTATTGAAGACAAAATGGTAGATGTTTTATTTATTGATCATGGCTGCCTTGTGAAGGACAAAGTGACAGGTCAAGTGCTACTATAAGGGAAAGCAAGATAGGGAATGTATCCAGTGGGTAGACCTCTACCTGAAGCTTGATTTGTTGTTTTGGCTACTCATCCTGAAGCTTGTTCTATTAGTTTAGATGAATGGCACTGTAAACTAGGACATGCCTATGAAAGGGTTTTGCATCAGATATTAAATAAATGTAATGAAAAGGTGAAAAATAATGGAAAGTTTTTCTGTGAGGCTTGTCAGTTTAGCAAAGCAAAACATTTACCCTTTTCACACTCAATGTCTTGTTCTTCAACACCTTTAGAACTTGTTCATATTGATATTTGGGGATAATTACCAATTCAATCTGTGCAAGGCTATCAATTTTACATACATTTTCTTGATGATTTTAGTAGGTATACTTGGTTTTATCCATTGAAACATAAGGGAGAAGCCATTAATGCCTTTAACTTTAAGGCTCTTATTGAGAATCAGTTTAGTACAAGAATAAAAAATATTCAAAGTAATATGGGAGGTGAATATAGACCCATTGCTAATGCTGCTGCCACTCATGGTGTTAATGTTAGATATACATGTCCCTATATCTCTGAACAAGATAGACATGTCAAACGTAAGCATTGGCACATTATTGAAATTAGTTTAACATTACTTACACAAGCCAAAATGCCTTTCACGTATTGGGTAGAAGCTTTCCAAACATCAGTATTTCTCATTAATCATATGCCTATTCCTGTGCTTAACAATGATACACCTCTGTTTAAGCTGTTTGGAACAAAGGTAAAGTATAAAAATTTTCAACCATTCGAATGTGCTTGTTATCCATGTCTTCAGCCTTATAATGATCATAAATTTCAATTTCATAGTAAAAAATGTGTGTTTCTTGGATATGCTTCTCAACAAAAAGGATATAAATGTTTTAGTTCCAGTGGGCGTATTTATATATCTCGACATGTTGTATTTGATGGCTCTATTTTTCCATTTGCTACTGGTTTTCTTGATCAACCAGTAAAAGATATTGCTATAGAGACTTCTGTTCCTATTATCATTACTCCTTCTTCTCCCTTATCAATATTTAAATCTCAAGAAAGTACAGAAAATATGGTAGAAAATTTGACAGCTATAGAGTCTGTATCTCCTTGAGTTATTTCACCATCTAATTTTGTTGAGAATCATTTTCTGTCCAATATTTTTCTAGGAAGCTCCATACTAGAGTTAGCTCATGCTTCACCTTGATTAGGAGATCACGTGCCTTTATGTGATATTGTTAATGAGCACCCCACGGTGACTTGGGCTAAGCGTGGGATCTTTAAGCTAAAATATCCATTTATTAGGCTATTAAAATCAGAGGACCCGATTGCTCTTCATAACTTTGCTGAACCTAAATCTGTCTTTGAAGTGCTCATTGTTTCTCACTAGTGTCATGCCATGGCTAAAGAGTTTGAAGCTTTAAAGCAAAATCAAACATGGATTTTAGTTCCTTATTGGAAAACACAGAAGGTGATTGACTTTCGCTAGTTGTTTAAGACTAAATATAAAGTTGATGGCTCAGTATTAAAGTGTAAAGTGTGCCTAGTTGTGAAAGGCTTTCAGCAAATTCTAGGTTGTGCTTATAGCGAGACTTTTAGTCCAATTGTTAAATCAACCATGGTACATGTTGTTCTTACTCTTATTGTGACTTTTAATTGGGAAGTTAGGCAATTGGATATTAATAACACTTTTCTCAATGGATTTTTGGAAGAGGAAGTTCTTATGCATCAGCTTGAGGGATTCATTGATTCCCAAAAACCAAATCATGTGTGCAAGCTCATTAAAGCAATTTATGGCTTGAAATAAGCATCACGTGTGTGGTATGATAGATTGCGACTCACTCTATTGCAATAGGGATTTCAGAATGCTCGAAGTGATACTTCACTATTCATGCTTCGCACAAGTGAATTAATGGTATTTATCTTAATTTATGTGGATGATATCCTGGCAACTAGCAATAATCCTTCTTATTTAAGGTCTTTTATTCAAAAACTCAATAGCTTGTTTTATCTCAAAGACTTGGGCTCTATTCATTATTTTTTCGGCATAGAAGTTTTTTGTGATAGCTCTGGAATGTTTTTAAATCAACCAAAATATGTCCTTGATTTATTAAAATGACATGATATGCTTGATGCTGCCCCTGTGTCTATGCCCATGGTTAGTGGTCGATAGTTTTCCATTTCAGATGGTGAACCATTGATTAATCCTAGTAAGTATCAACGAGTTATTGGTGTTCTTTAATATTTAACAACTACCTAACCTGATATAGCCTTTTTTGTAAATAAGTTGAGTCAGTTTATGTCAAGCTCAACTATTGTTCATTTTCAAGCAGTAAAAAGAATGCTGTGATATCTCAAGGGAACTTATAATCTTAGGTTGCACATTAAACCATTTTCTTAGCTACAATTAAATGCTTTTACAGATGCTCATTAGACTACAAATGTGGATGACAGAAAATTAATGGCAGGTTTTTGTATATATTTAGGAAATACTTTGATTGCATGGGCATCTAGAAAGCAAAGGATTGTGTCAAGATCTAGTACAGAGTCAAGTATAGAGCTTTAGTAGACACCACTACTGAAGTTAATTTGTGTTCATTACTTTATGAATTGGGATGTGCACCTAGATGTCCTCCTACTATTTAGTGTGACAATATTAGTACAAATGCTCTTACGCTAATCTTGTACAACATGCTAGAACTAAGCATATAGAAATAGACTTGCATTTTGTAAGAGATCAAGTTTTGGTTGGCACCCTTCACGTTAGATATATTCCTTCTCATAGTCAAGTTGCAGAATGCTTTACCAAAGCTTTGGCATCCACACAATTTTCAACCTTCAGAAACAAACTTAGGTTGTCAATAACTCCCCCGTGTTTGAGGGAGAGTGTTGGAAAATAATATGGAGTCTTAATTATGTAATTAGTTATTTTGTATATAAGGATGACATTTTTACCTTGTATAGTTTCTCTCTCTATGTGTCATTTATTCATTCATTTCTTTGTAACCATTTTGTACAGACTTGTACTATTTATATCAATGAAATGGTAGGTTAAGGCATCGCATTATTTCAAGCATTTTCCATTCCTTGTTCAGTTCTTTTTCTCATAGAGAACAAAGGGAACCCTTATAAACTATACCTGTTTTACATGCTCTAATAAACCTAATATACCTCTTTTACACACTTCGACAGAAACTGATGATTATGAGACCAAAGGCTTTCTAGGGCAAAGAACATAACAATACGATGAGAAGGAGAAGAATCTCTGACAAATAGAAATAAGCATGGTGAATCAAAAAAAAGAGAGAGCTTACGTTTTGGATGAAGAGTAATTTGATCCTTTTAGCTTTAAATTAATTGCGCAAGAAGTTTTTGGGTCTGCAAAGCATTTTCAAAATTTATTGACCTTAAGAGCAATTATCTTGTTTCTTTGAAGGCCTTATATGTGATTCTCTAAAAATAATCTTGCACTATCTCCATCCCAAATTATCCAAAATTTTAAGACACTTGGATAAAATCTTACATATCAATAAATATTATTAAATACACTAACTAACATTATTTTTTCAAAACAAAAATATATACCTCTAAAAACACCCTTCATTTAATATATTTAAAAGAGAGAGAAAAAATTAAAGAGGAAGAGAAACGGTAATATAGAAAAAAAAAGCTTATTTAATAGAACATTGATCTTCTCAAATTGTTTTATGTTTTGGAATGTCGAATCTCTTTCAAAAATATTTTATAATTTGAAATAGAGAGAACTTTTTTGTTAAAATATAAATGAATTGCCCCCACTATCCTCCTTAGATCCACTATTCATTTGATGTGACACCCATGTTCTCTTCTTTTTCTTCTTCTTTTGAATACAAGACCTTGGAAAACCCATGCAAAATATATGAATAGAAATCAAATCATGTCAGATTCTACAAGGGATCTACATTCTAAAGGTGGATGATTAAAAAAAATAAGATTTAAATTTTCTTGAGAGGCCTGGTAAGCAAGCAAGTCAGTGCATTTGTTCACTTCCTTGAATGTGCGATTGAAGGTAATGATCCAATCTTTCATAACAAAATCTCTAACTTTGTTGAACATTTTCTGAGAGTGGATGATTGTCAAAGAGATTATGCTGAATAAGTGAGAGAGCCTCTATTGAATCAGAATGTATGTTGATTTTAGTGAATCACGCATTCTAACAAAGGTAAAGTCCTTTTAAAATGCTCAAGAGTTCTGCCGTGGTGCTAGATTGAATAGCCAAGGTATTTGGAAAATTCATTAATCCAATTATCTTTGTCATCTCGTAAGATTCCACCTCAGGTTGCAGCTCCATATTGGAGCCCCTTTTCTCTTCTTTTGACGTAAAGCAAAATCCATTTTTAATAATACTCTTGCAGCTTGCGCATATCTATTTGTTTTGAACTAGAATTTAGGTGAAAATATCTAATTCATGTAAGCCACACACAATATGTGTGTGTTGGGCATGTGTGATATATATAATATTCATTTCTTGAATTGTTTCTTAGTCAAGTCTAAAAGTTCAACCCTTCATGCCAATCTTCCATGCCCATGCGTTCCTACATGTAGGAATATGGAGTCCAAAAAACATACTTCCGGTGGTGATAAAACTTTCCTTCTACCACACGTGAATCCTGAATTACAGTGATATTATAAATTTTACAGTGGATATATAATATTTTCTGAAAAAGAAAAAGGGAGAGAACAGCAGAGGGAAGGGTCTGAACATACAATTCAAAAAATGCAACAGCCAGTTCCTATATATATATATATATATCTAGATTGTTAATAGTTACATAATTTTCAATATATATATATAACTGCTCCAACAATTACTTTCTTACAACCACTCTAAATTATTTAAATAAAAAATTTATCTAACTTTAATTAATTATTATTGGATCTAGACTTTTGCTTACATGGTCTAATTCATCAAGGATGGACCATAATATAACAATTAATACAAGTCGACAACGACACATCGTTTATGTCTTTATTTAATCAAGTACGTAGTGAGAATTAATCTGGTTGCCAAATGAATCAGTTTAAAGGGAAAAAAAATTTTTATACTTAACTTTATATATTTAAGATATTTGTTTTCAATTAACTTTTTTGGTCACTGCTAAAAGTTGCAGCCAAATGTCTTTTTTTTTTTTTAGTAGTGAAGGCATGTAAAAGCAAATGAGTTAAGACCTTATTTATGCGCCTTAACCTAACTAAAAGATAAAAATAAATGAGGATGAAAGATAACAATAATTCAAATATTACGATAATTAAAACAAAATATTCTTAATTAAGATGACAATTAAAATATCTTTAATCATTCAAAACTTCTCATCAAATCTTCAATATCTTCCATTATTCTTCTCTTTCCTTTTTCTTTCCATTATATGCTCAATCTCATTAGTCATGATCCCATCAACCTGTTCCAGGTTGACTTTCTCCTCCTTGGTCTATTCCTCCAATAGCAAGTAATGTGGAACCACTGCCTGTTCTTTGGCTGAGCTGAGCAACTAGCTCGTTTGAAGCACCTTCGTTTGTTCCTATATTGGCCATACAAATAACCAAATAACCAAATACAGAAGACATAACACACATGTAAGACAGAATGAATATTGCTCTTGAAATATATAAACATTTTGCTCTTGAAATACTTAAGATCCACCTGTACTAGGTTCACTTTTGCCACCATCATCTTTTCCTCCAACATCATTCGTCTTGTTGGACCTAACTGCATTTTGTTGGCTTGCAATTATTTTCTGTTTTTCTGTATCCGCGTCGCCTTTGACATTAGACTCTCTTTCATTTGATCTGTTTCAAAAACTCCAATACTTTTATTAATTTTGCGTCACAAATTTAAAGCAAATATTTGGCATATTCTAGTTTAATGAGGTTTTACTGGAATCAGCAATGGATTGAGAATGAATTTCCAATTGAATCCAAATCTGGAAGTTTGCCTCCGCATTATTAATGTGGAATATTTCATCGCAATAATTCCTTCCATTATGAGACGAATTTAATGATGATTGAAATTTTCCATTTCATGGCGGTCTCCCATGCTATAAAAAATAGTAGTTAGTTGAAGGAAAAACTCACTCCACATCAAATATCCCTTCTTCAGTATTCGTTCTTCTCTCCTTTTTCTCTCTGCAGTGCATGTTATGCATCAAAGAAAGGACCCTAATATTCCTGTCTCATCATGGGTATGTAGTTGGATAGCCTCTACAATACCCGGATTTGATAAAACCTTATACGATTCTTTTTAGATCATTATTGGGTTATAATATCTTTCACATACCTTCTCATTGGTCATCAGTTATATATTCAAAGGCATAAAAATTTCGTAATGGCAAATGAGAACCAAATAAGAAACGGAAAATCAACCATCAAAAGCAACTGATGTCCAGCTAGTAATTTACTACAAACAATGAAAAGAAGCAGAAAAGGATCGCTGAAACAAAGTGAAAGAAAAGAAAAGAAAGTTAGTTAGGAAAAGAAAGCTGACTTGTCGGATGAAAGCTTTGCTTCCATGACTTCTCTATGATTAGAAACTCAGTGAAAATGAAGATGGTTGAATGTGAACTGAAGTTGAGATGTGATAAGGAGCAATATAGGAGAATCTATTTATATTTGAAGCTATTAGATGGATTCAAGGACATGCCTTTAATATTATTGCCCTTTCTTTTTCAAGTTTCTTTCATTAATTTGGTCGCTGTTCAAAGTTCAACGATTAATGTTCACACATGTTGAATTGGGCAACCACAAATAAAGAAAGAGACAAGTCAATATCAGATGTCATTAGTTGTTTAAAAGGTCAGAGATAGTAAGTCATGTGTATCACACACACACACACACGCACGCACGCACGCACACAGGGGAAAACTAATGGACTGTTTGACAAGTGAAGTCCAAATTAAAGTTCCGTCCCTAATGTTCAAAGCTTCGCAAACACTGGAATGTCATTTATATATATTTGGATCATATATGTATTGTGTAATTTTATCATATTTAAATATCGTTAAGGATTATCTAGACCGGGTTAAATTTCAAGGGTTCAGGCATTCTAATTTAGTACGTACTTAAAAATATCTCAACATTATAAAATGCGTTTCTATTAATTGAATTTTATATTATAAAATTGAAATCATTAATTTAACTTATAATTTAGTGGCCTACAACAAAGAACTAAAAATCGAATTGACCATACAGATAATAGTTTCTAGTTGTGATTGAACTATAATCAAGCTATTCATGATTAAAATAATATAATATAACTAAAATATACAAAATATTCATATATAACTTTGTAAAGAATAATATTTAAATACAAGTGCATTAATCCACAAACAAAATGGAGTATATAATAAAATACAATTAATTTCACTGTTCATAGAGCAGCGATATTAATAAATATTGTGGGGCCATCCTTCTTTCTTTTTTTAAAAAAATTCAATAGTTTTTCTTTCAACCAGTTTTTTACAATAATTTTTGTTATACTTACCTTTTCTTATTTTGTTAAAAAAACAAAGCATATTTTTTAATGTGACTGTTAACATTTTAAAATTAGATTTTTTGAATAAAATTTTAAAATAAAAATTTTGCAAAAGAGTAACAAGGTTTTTTTAATTGCATACATGCGTCCTCTAATTAGAAAAAAATAATATTCAAGAGATATAGAGAGACATAGTTAGATACTAAATGTTAATATTTATTCTAAAAAGAATTCAAACCTTAGTTTGGGAGCCAATTTACTTTTTTTACCCATAATTTTATTGTCACTGTTATTAAAAGTTTTTTTTTATTATAGCCATACTAAATTATTATTTTGACAGTATCACCTTTTTTTCATGATATCTGGAGTAAAAAATGAATACTTTTTTAACTATTTGCAATGGCAATATGTAAAATTATTGTTAACTTAAAAAAAAAGGCAGGTAGATAAATATGTCTTTAAAATTAAATGTTGTTATGCATATCAATAATAGAAGTCTGTAATTAATTATCAAGTATTATTGAATTAGTTAAAATGTATATTGAAAATGATCTAAATTTAAAGGGGTGAAAAATCTTATGACTAGAGGGATCAAAATCCAAAAATATATATCACTTTCATATAATTTTCCCAACATGAGGGGTGCATGTGCATTCCTCAAATATGTAGCTTTACCATTATACCTAAATAGTACCTCTAATCCCATGATAGAAGAAATAAGTGAATTTCTTTACCTGTGTTTCCTAGTTTTTGTGTAAACTACATATATTTCAACAAAACAAAGTTACTATAGCAGAAATCTGACAGTGTATAATTTTTCGTTTTCAGTAATTTTTAATTCAAAATGATTTCATTTCTTGATTTTTGTTTTTTTATAATAGAACAGTTTTAGAAATAATTAAATTCAAATAAACACCTGTTCAAACGAATTGTTTACTTAAAAAAAAAAAACCAAACTTGCCCTGAAAGTCTTGTACCCCTATATGCTCACACCTCATTTTGTTTTTCATTTTGAAGTTAAATTTCGTTGGCGATTCTAGACCAGAATTTCAAGGATTCAAGTTTGAGCCTTTTTGCAGTGGGTGCAAGGTCAATGTTCACACTTCACACCAGCAAGTTGAATTAGACCACTTGTTCTTGAATTTAATTTAATCCCACTAATACGCGGCTAAACACTAATACATATTGAGAGAAAATATGTAGTTTACATTTACCAAAAAAAAAAATGCAGTTTACCACTGTCGGTCATTGCTTACACATGATCCTTGAATTTTTAATGCGAATGATCTGGATCCCCATGTCACATGATCCTTTTTTAATTGAAAAATAAAAAATTACCATATTACAACCAAAACTACTAAAAGAAATCAAGCAATTAGCATGCCATTATGTAGACTCATGAATTTACAAAAATTTTAGGGCAAATAATAATGGGTTAAAGGCCAATTTCATCTTTAAACTATAAGTCAAGGAGCACCATATGTGGGGCTTAAAATTCATTTTTGATACAATATTTCCCTCCAATTTTTGAAAATGGTGCAATTTTATCTTTACTATTAATAAAAATTAACTTTGACTGTCAGTTGATAATAAAATAATAGAAAAGTACCAAGAAAATTTTAGACAAGGACAAAAAATTAGAGAAAAGGACCAAATAAATTTTCTTGGTCCTTTTATGTCATTTTTTAGCTAACTAATAGTCAAAGTTAATATTATATTTGTTAATAGTACTGGTTATATTGCATTATTTTTAAAAGTTCAAAAAAGAATATTACACAAAAAAATAAATTTAGGATCGCATACATTTCGTTGAATATGTAGTTTACATTTACCAAAAAAAAAAAAGCAGTTTACCACTGTCGGTCATTGCTTACACATGATCCTTGAATTTTTAATGCCAATGATCTGGATCCCCATGTCACCTGATTCTTTTTTAATTGAAAAATAAAAAATTACCCATATTACAGCCAAAACTACTAAAAGAAATCAAGCAATTAGCATGCCATTATGTAGACTCATGAATTTACAAAACTTTTAGGGCAAATAATAATGGGTTAAAGGGCAATTTCATCTTTAAACTACAAGTCAAGAGCACCATAGGCTTTAAATTCATTTTTGATACAATATTTTCCTTCAACTTTTGAAAACGGTGCAATTTTGCTCTTATTTTTAACAAAGATTAATTTTGACTGTTAGTTGATAATAAAATAATAGAAAAGTACTAAGAAAATTTTAGACAAGGACAAAAAATTAGAGAAAAGTACCAAATAAATTTTCTTGGTCCTTTTATGTCATTTTTTAGCTAACTAATAGTTAAAGTTAATATCATATTTGTTAACAGTAGTTGTTATATTGTGTTATTTTCAAAAGTTCAAAGAGGAATGTTACACAAAAAAATAAGTTTAGGATCACATACATTTCAAGACTTATAATTTAAAGGTAAAATTGTCCTATAATCTAATAATAATTTTGCTTTGTTGGTCTGGCTAGAATTCACTATACGTTCTCATGATATCTTTTTCTATACGTGAAATGAAATTTGCCGAGGTGAGAATAATATTTGACATTCATGTAGAGAATGGATTCATTAACCTCGTCATTATGATTGCATTTTCTCTATACTTCATGTTCATTTCCTTTCACTGGTTCTTTTTTTTTTTTTGCTTTTATTTTTTTTATATACAACATTAATTGGTCCAACGTTTTTGATCGTTAGTTTTGCTCCCTGCAAATTCTACAGTTCCATGCTAATGTTCACACCAGTTGAATTGGCAACCAAAAATAAACAAAGAATATTTAAGCTGTCGTTAATTGTTTGAACAATGTGTATATATATACTGTCATTAATTACTTGGACTTTTTTCAGTAATCAGTCAAATCTAAATGTCCAACCCCCCATGGTCAAATGTAATCGCAGACAATTCTAATCCATTTACTATAATATAAATGTTATATATGGTTGAGTTGAATTGTGATAAATAAAATAAAATTTTAGCACAAGGTGATTATCAGGATTTAATATTAAAGATTCAACCTTATTAATTATTTCCATGTCTTCCACTGTTCCAGTTTTCAGTAGTTGCGTGCATTTGCTTTCATACCAGTCGACAAAGACAGATCTACATATCTATGTCTTTATTTAATATACGTGTGTTTGCAGAATCCTGGTTGCCCATGAATTCGTCTAATATTAGAATATTGTCCGTACATATCAACCAGTTTAAAATTTTAACTATGGTTGAGTCGTTTCTACTATGATAACATTTAATTATAATTGGTTATCTTTTAATGATCATGGTAGAGTGGGTTAAAATGTGATGAAATTAGGAGACATTACAGAACTCTCTTCAAAGATGGATACGCGTTCCGGCGTTCGGATGACGAGCACCGCGTGCCCATCATTTCCATGGGTCATCTTGACTGTTCATTTTATCTCAAAATGATATTTGCCATTTATTTTGAAGTGACTTTTAAATGTTTTAATATTATATTTGTGAAAATAAAAGTTTATAAAATTATATTTAATATTGAATCTTGACTATCACCACGGCAGTTATCACACATGATGAAATTTGAACAGTGCAGATTCAAGCTTTTTATTTGTTTTATAATTATCAAAATAAAAATATATTTTTTTCGATAAATATGTTAATTATCGATCTGGTTAGTCCAATTGAAATATATTTTTTGAATTTTTAAAAATTAATTATCCAGATGTATTCTGACAGTATAGATAGAATATAAACAATTTAATTTAATATTAAAATTTTTATAAATTTATCAAAATTCCATATTTAATATTGAAATTTTTATAATTTTTTAAATTTTTTAACAAATATAATATTAAAAATATTTAAAAATTAATTTAAATATTTGCAAAACCAGTTCAATCTTGGTTGTTTTTGTTGAATTTTGTGTTGATCATTTCTTTGTTGGTGTTAACTGTCCTTAAATTTGATATGGTCAAGCAATTTTCTCATGTTTAATCTACTGCTGTGGGAGGATTTGCTCTATGTTCAGAACTAACATTCAGTTTTGCTTTTATATGTTTAGAAAAACATAAGTTCGTACAGTCAGGCCTTTTAACAAGCAAACAGAATTTTATCCTTGGCAATACTTTTGTTGATTGTCATACTTTAAAAAATCGGAAACAATTCTTGTGCATTTCAAGGGTTCTAATAAATGAGAAAAATTGTTAATAGCCATAGTAGCCATAGTGTAGCTTGCGATAAACTTTTACAATATATAGTGATATTGATACATTGAGTTCTTCTGCCTGTGTTTCTTGAGAGGCAACCTTGGATTAACCATCTTACAAGTAAAACGCACCTACGGCCCTCCCCACAAAAACCCAACAAAAAAAAAACCCTTGTTATTCAGGTAGGCGTGCAACTGTTATGAACAATCCAGTCTCCCTTTCTTGTGCGTTTATTTTGCATCTATCAAACTGCTTCTTAATACAGTTTTCCCCACCTTGATGTTAAGATTTTTTTTTTTTTAATTTGTCAAAAGATTTGCCCCCAAAATTTTCTGCCCATTTGATTATTTTCTTTCTTGTTTATCTGTCAATGTGGTACAGGGGATCTTTTTAGCCTTTTTTGCATGTTCAATATACTCCCTCCATTACACTTGCCACTAGATTTTCCAAGAGGTGGTGGTGGTGATCATGGTGCAGCATTTTTGCATTGGAGTCCAGTTTAGTAGGCAAATACTCTGTTGTATTATAGGTAAAATCCTGATCCGGTTGAGCATAGTATTGCTCACTCATTGACAGAAGCTACTTAATGCATTCCCTTGGTTGTTCAATCATTCTGTCTCTGAGGGTTGCCATGTCTCGTTTCTTGTTGATGTGTAAAATCCAATCTGATAATATGACCATTAATTTATTGGCATTATTTTTCTTACTGTTGTAGAGAAGCCTCTCCGGTTTGTTAGTGTTCACTGTCCTTGTGTCTGGTTTGGTCAGGTGATTTTCTCATGTGTAATCTACTTTAGGTGGATTTTCTCTAGGTTCATAAACATTTTTTTTTTCAATGTTTACTTTCCTTGGTTTTGCGGTTTAGGTAAAACTTGAATTCATATAGCCAAATCCTGTAGCAGGCAAATCATATTTTTTCTCGAGCAAGGTTTTTAGTCATTATTTTTACTCTAAATTTTCCTTGGTCTGTGAATGTGCGTTTGGAGGCACCATTTGATGTTGCCTGTTGCATGTGTTGCAATATTTTTCCCTACTTTTCTTAGCCATTACTTGTCAATTCAGGTTGTTTTGTCTGTTTTGCGTCTATCAAACTCAAGAGTTCTAAACGTACTCCTCTAGAATTATAGGGCTCCTTTTAGAAGGATTTTTTTCATTACTTTTTTCCAATATTACCCCTAATTAAACTCATTAACCTTAAGAGAGAATGTAATGCCAATTTGGAAAGGGAGAATGATAGAGATGTCTCAAGGGATGCCAAATTCCATAAATTTGTAAGTTCAGCTTTCAATTTTGTAATTTCATTGTGATGAATTTGTAACTTATTTTTCAATTTTAATATGGTTGAAGAATAAATAAAATTATTTTGCCTGTTAAAAATTGGAACATAATTTGCAAATCTATCACAATGAAGTTGCAAAATTAAAAACTGAATTTTCTAATTTCTGGAATTTGATAGTTGGAATCTAAGTTGAATTAATTAGTCTCAAGCATTCTCCCGTTTGGAAATGTTTCAGTATGGATAAAATAAGAAATTCATGTTATTTTCACACAGTTAATGACTTAATTCTCTCATTGGTTCTAGTGGGTAGTTAATGACTTAATTATCTCTCATTGGTTTTGGTGAAGTAGTTAGAAGTAATTTTACCTGCGTGTTGATGTTAAATATATTTGTGGGATAATGCGTTTTTTTTTTGTCCAAAATTCTTTACAGTTGACTATTTCTTGTTTTGTCATTCAATGTAGTTCAGGGGATCTTGTAATCCTTTATTGCATGTTCATTGGACTTCCTGGATTACACTTGCTTGTTGACGTTCCAAGAGGTGGTAATGATCATGGTGAGACATTTTTACGTCAGTCAAAGTATAGTTTGGATGAGACATCACAGGAAACTTGCATCTGCTGTGTGTTCTTGTGCATACAATGTAAGATCTATGATGGGAAAGAAGGGAGACCAAGACAAAGATGGCCAGAGGATTGTTTAAAGAATATATTTTGGTTGTGGTGGCAACCCTAAGATTGAGAACTCAATCCAATATGAATTGGGTTCTTGATTTTTCATTTGGACTTGTTGGGGATGTAATGTGTTTAAAAAGAAAAGTTTGATCATGTTAGTCTTGGAAAACTAACAATTGATGGAACTTGAAAGTCTTGAATTTTTAGCATTGGGCGCTTTAGTCCATAATGATTTCTAGTTGCAGTTTCTTCTTTGAAGCATTCCTTGCTATCCATGCTTTGCATTAGTCCATATTGTTGTATGTGTGTCAAAAGTGTGTGTGTGTCAAAGTCCCACATTGATTAAAAGAAAGACTCTCCTAGTGTATATATACTAAGGAAAGAAGTGGGCTAATAAAATGGGCTTGGAAGAGAAGTGGCCTCGCGCATATGAGACAGGCCAACTCAGGGCAATCGCAGTTGAAATCAGCCGATTCGCCCCCCTGCGCGCGAGTTCAAGAGGTAGTGGGTTTCTTTTACCGGATTATTTTTACAAATAAATAATTATTTTGGCTTGCCAGAGAAACTCAAATTTTGGCTATCTGGAGTTTGAAGTCAAACCAAGAATGTTTTTTTATCATTAAACAAATTAATTTTTCTAAACGTTTGTCTTCCCAACGTTTCCAGACAGGAGGTTGAATGCATTTTACAAACATTTGTGTAACCCTAACGTTTCCAAACAAGCTTTTAAACAATTTTTATGAGACTGTAACCGAGCTTTTAAACCGGTGGTAACCCCCTAACGTTCATGTCCACCTTCGGGCTATATATAGCCGTGGGTGCAGATAGAGCGATACACAAGCCTCTTGAGTTCTCGCGGTTCTCTCTTCCTCCCTCTGTAAATCTGTCTGTGTTCGTCTGTGCTTACATTTGGTCTCCATTATTCTGTTCCCACGTTCCACCGAGGAGGTGCTTGTTTAATCCTGGGGAACTGCCGGCCGTCAGACATTGTGCCGGAATAGTTCTTAAGGACAGTGTCCTTTCGGGCACGACTCAAGCTAACAAACAGGTGTCGCTATACACGTCTGCCGCCAGTGTAGCCAACAATCTTAAGAACTATTCAACCCAATGGCGACCAACAGTACTGAGAATGTCGCTCCCGAAGGTGTGCCGAGTGGTTCGGCCGAAGGTCAGTACGTCCTTGCCGCTGTTGCCGTCCCTTTACCGAGGCTGTTTCCAGACATATCGAAGATAGAAGTCTTTGATGGCTGGAACTTCAAACGCTGGCAAGAACGTGTCTTCACCGTCCTTGACATGCATGGTGTGGTTGCTGCTCTTGCTCAATCCGAGCCTCTTGCTGATACTGATCAAGCCCAGCGAGTTGCATGGACTCATGCAAACAAGGTATGCCGACACACTATCATTAGCACTTTATCTAATGATTTATTCGATGTCTACTGTGTCTACAAGGAAGCTTGTAAGATATGGGAGTCCCTAGTTACAAAGTACACTGCTGAGGATGCCGGCAAATAAAAGTTCGTTGTGGGCAACTACTACAAATGGGAGATGACCGAGAACAAGGATGTGAAGGAGCAAATCAACGAATATTATAAGCTGCTGGAGGAGCTTTGTGCTGAAAACATCAACCTTCCAGAAGAGTTCGTTGCTGGGATACTGATTGAGAAGCTGCCAGAATCATGGTCTGATTACAAACAGCAGCTGAAACACAAACAGAAGAAGCTATCCTTGACTGACTTGATCACCCACATCATCATCGAAGACACCAACCGCAAGTCAATACGTGTAGCTTGAACCAGAGAATTGACATCCAAAGCCAACTTAGTGGAGACAAAGCCTCACAGCAAGAGGTGTGATTCTAAAACTAAAGACAAGAGGAATAGAAAATCTGATTACAAACCTAATGCTTCTAACCCCTCTTTTAAAAAGAAAGGAGACTGTTTTGTCTGCGGCAAACCAGGACACTATGTAGCACAGTGTAGGAAGAGAGCAACCCGTGATAAGCCTCGAAAGCCAAATGTAAATTTGGTACAATGAGATGGTGACAGTGATGATGATATCATTACTGTAGTGGTGTCACAAGCTCTCTTGATTTCTAATGTGAAGAAATGGGTGGTAGACTCCGGGGCTACCAGGCACATATGTGCTAGCCAAGAGATGTTTACCACCTATAATTCTGTAAAGGAAGGGGAAGACCATGTTTACCTTGCTGATTCCTGAACTGCTAAGGTTCAAGGAAAAGGGAAAGTGGTCTTAAAGCTCACATCAGGAAAGACTCTGGCTCTGAATGATGTTCTGCATGTGCCTGAAGTTAGAGCTAACTTAGTGTCAGTTGCTCTTTTAGGGAAAGCTGGGGTTAAAGTGTCATTTGAATCTGATAAGATTGTAATGACAAAAAATAATGTGTTTGTAGGCAAAGGGTATTGTAATCAGGGATTGTTTGTTTTGAATGTTGATGAAATGAATAAGATTGAATCTTTTGAGTATATGCCTGTTTATATGGTTGATTCCTTTGACCTGTGGCATGCTAGACTAGGTCATGCTAGTAAAGGTTATATAAATAGGATGCGACAACTTGGATTACTTTCTGAAATTAAAAACAATGTTTTTGAAAAATGTGAAGTATGTGCAGAAACTAAACAAAGTAAAAAACCTCATTTTTCTAGTCAAAGAGAATCTGAATTACTATCTTTAATTCACACAGATTTAGGTGACTTAAAACAAACCATGACTAGAGGTAGTAAAAAATATTATATCACTTTTATTGATGATTTTTCAAGATATACTAAAGTATACTTGTTAAGAAACAAAGATGAGGCTTTTGAAAAATTTTTGTTATATAAAGCAGAGGTTGAGAATCAGTTAAACAAAAGAATTAAAAGGGTTAGATCGGATAGAGGAGGAGAATATATTTTGTTAAATGATTTTTGTGAAAAAGAAGGAATTATACATGAGATAACACCTCCTTATTCTCCCGAGTCTAATGGTGTTGCAGAAAGGAAAAATAGAACATTAAAAGAAATGATGAATGCTTTACTTGTGAGTTCTTCTGCCCCTGATAACTTGTGGGGAGAAGCTATTTTGTCTGTATGTTTTTTACAAAATAGGATACCACATAAGAAATCAAAGAAAACACCTTATGAGTTATGAAAAGGGTTTACCCCAAACTTAAAATATTTGAAAGTGTGGGGGTGTCTTGCAAAAGTTTTATTGCCTGATCCTAAAAAGAGGAAAATTGGCTCTAAAACTTCTGATTGTATGTTTATTGGATATGCTGAACAAAGTGCTGCGTATCGTTTTTTAGTTTAAAAAGTGATGTTTTAGACCAAAACACAATTGTTGAGACTAAGGATGCTGAATTTTTTGAACATATTTTTCCCTTGAAAATTAAGCATGTTTCTAAACCTATTGAGAATTCAGAGTTTGAACAAAATTTAAATGAGGATTTGGTTTTAAGGAGAAGTAAAAGACAAAGGAAAGAAACAAGTTTTGGAGATGATTTTTACACTTTTTTAGTACAAGATGAACTGTTAAATTTTTATGAAGCTATTTCTTCTCCTGATGCCAAATTTTGGAAAGAAGCAATTGAAATTGAAATTGATTCTTTAAGGAAAAATAAAACTTGGGTTTTATCAAATTTGCCCCAAGGAGCTAAGGCTATTGGGTGTAAATGCATTTTTAAGAAAAAATATTTTCCAGACGATTCAATTGATAAGTATAAAGCAATGCTTGTGGCCAAAGATTTTACTCAAAAAGAAAATATAAATTATTTTAACACATTTTCTCTGTGACTAGAATCTCTTCTATAAGAGTTCTTATTGCTTTGGCTTCAATTTACAAACTTTTTGTTCACCAAATGGATGTTAAAACTGCTTTTTTAAATGGTGATTTGGAAGAAGAAATATACATGGTACAACCTGAAGGATGTGTGATTCCTAGGCAAGAAAATAAAGTTTGTAAACTTGTGAAGTCTTTATATGGCTTAAAACAAGCACCTAAGCAATGGCATGAGAAACTTCATCAAGTTTTGACAACTGGTAGATTTTCTACTATTAAAGCAGAAAGATGTGTTTATACAAAGTTTATAAATAATGATTGTGTGATTATATGCTTATATATGGATGATATGCTAATTTTTGGCTCTAGTATGTGTATTGTTAATGAAATAAAAAATTTTCTTTCTTCAAATTTTGACATGAAAGATATGGGTGAAGCCAAGGTAATCTTGGGTGTAAAAATCATAAGGAATGAAAATGGAATCTTGCTTTCCCAAGAACATTATGTTGAGAAAATCCTTAGAAAGTTTGGACATCTTGAAGATGCTCCTTTGAGTACTCCTTATGATTCGAGTGTGCAATTAAAAAAGCACAAGGGTAACCCAGTTGCTCAATCTGAGCATGCACAGATTATTGGGAGTCTGTTGCATTTGATAAACTTTACTAGGCCTGATATAGCTTATGCTGTAGGCAGATTGAGTAGATATACTCACTGTCTAGGCAGTAAACACTAGGAGGCTCTGGTGAGAGTCTTGAGATATTTGAGAGGTACCATGAATTATGGTATATTGTATAGTGGATTTCCTGCTGTATTGGAAGGATACAGTGATGCTAACTGGATTTCGGATTCAGAAGAGACAAAATCCACTAGTGGTTATATATTCACTCTTGGTGGTGGTGCAATAACCTGGAAGTCTGCAAAACAGACGATCAACACAAAATCCTCAAGGGATTCTGAGTTCATTGCAATGGAGCTGGCTGGGACTGAAGCTGAGTGGTTGAAAAACTTCTTAGCAAGTATTCCAATAGGTAAAAAGCCCACACCATCAGCATCTTTACATTGTGATAGCTAGTCTGCAATAGCAACGGCTAAAAATAAGACCTTCAATGGCAAAAGTAGACATATTCGATTGAGACATAATATTATAAGGCAGCTGCTTAAAGATGGGGTCATCTCAATCGATTATGTGAGATCAGAGTTAAATCTGGCGGATCCGTTAACTAAACCCCTAGGGAAGAAATTTATTATTGAAACGTCGAGGGGAATGGGACTTAAGCCTGTTTGAAATTAATGGTGATGGCAACCCAACCTTTGTGATTGGAGATCCCATGAAGAAGGTTCAATGGGTAAGAACAAGTCACTTATTAGTTCTGCTAGCACTGAATTTTGTCCCTTCCTATGGCTTGAGAAAGTGCTAGAATGCATTGAACGGAGGCTGAGCGATAGCTCTTAATATTTTCATAGTCCTTACGGATGGTGTATTCATTGCAGATATACTTGATGAAAACACCTATACAAATGTAGAGTGAGGCCACTCCTATGAGATCGTGGCAAAATCTCTAGAGCATTTGTTAAAACCAGGCGAGCGCATGGCCGATAACATGCAAAACTGTCGTTAACAGCAGAGACTGTGAGGGTATAATCCGATTAATAAGACCTCTAGCACATGCTTTAGATCTGTTAGTTCAATAACGAAGTTACACCGACTTTTCTATGTGCTAAGTTTTATTAGTCTAGGTTTGGTTTAAGTCGACAGACACCAAATTCAAAGTGATTATCCTCCGTGTGAATAACTCAGACGAACATAGATCCTTTTGACATATGTGGGGGATTGTTGTATGTGTGTCAAAAGTGTGTGTATGTCAAAGTCCCACATTGATTAAAAGAAAGACTCTCCTAGTGTATATATACTAAGGAAAGAAGTGGGCTAGTAAAATGGGCTTGGAAGAGAAGTGGCCTCGCGCACATGAGACAGGCCAACTCAGGGCAATCGCAGTTGAAATCAGCCGATTCGCCCCCCTGTGTGCGAGTTCAAGAGGTAGTGGGTTCCTTTTACCGGATTATTTTTACAAATAAATAATTATTTTGGCTTGCCAGAGAAACTCAAATTTTGGCTGTCTGGAGTTTGAAGTCAAACCAAGAACGTTTTTTTATCATTAAACAAATTAATTTTTCTAAACATTTGTCTTCCCAACGTTTCCAGACAGGAGGTTGAATGTGTTTTACAAACGTTTGTGTAACCCCAACGTTTCCAAACAAGCTTTTAAACAATTTTTATGAGACTGTAACTGAGCTTTTAAACCGATGGTAACCCCCCAATGTTCATGTCCACCTTCGGGCTATATATAGCCATGGGTGCAGACAGAGCGATATACAAGCCTCTTGAGTTCTCGCGGTTCTCTCTTCCTCCCTCTATAAATCTGTCTGTGTTCGTCTGTGCTTACATTTGGTCTCCGTTGTTCTGTTCCCTCGTTCCACCGAGGAGGTGCTTGTTTAATCCTGGGGAACTGCCGGCCGTCGGACGTTGTGCCGGAATAGTTCTTAAGGACAGTGTCCTTCCGGGCACGACTCAAGCTAACAAACAGGTGTCGCTATACACGTCTGCCGCCGGTGTAGCCAACACATATTGATTTCTAGTTGCAGTTTCTTCTTTGAAGCGTTCCTTGCTATCCATGCTTTGCATTAGTCCATATTGATTTCTAGTTGCAGTTTCTTCTTTGAAGTGTTCCTTACTGTCCATGCTTTGCTGACTAATGAATCATAATGACATGGATTTTGATTTGGTAAGCATATTTACTCAATAAATGTCTTGTGTGATATCATAATAAATGTTTGATTTAATTGAATAATTGTTAGAAATTTTTGTTATATAATACTTAGAAAATATTAAATCTCAATTTTAGAGGTGATAGTATTCAAATTTCTTGAAAGAAATGTATTTTAATAATTTTTAAATAGTGAAAAAAATTTTAATCATAATTTAAACACTCAAATTCATGGAACTTACTTATAAATAAATTCATTAATTAAAACCTATTCATAATTTTTCTTATTATTTATTAATATTTTGGATTTGATATTTTCGTTAATCTCGATTCATGAAAGTGATTTATTATTTATTTATTTTAAACTTTTATTATACGTTTGTTTATTTTCATATTTGCAAATAAGGGCCAAATGATTCTGATATGTCTTTTGCAATTAAATTCCTTGCTGAAATGACATAATTACCCCCTTGCATTTTCTTCCTTATCTTCTTTCTCGCCTTTCCTTCTCTATCTTCCTCCCGTGACATTTTTTTTTTTTTGGGATGATATATGAAGGTGGTGGGAGCCAAGAGATTACAAATGATAACAATCACTGCACATGATTAATATCTTCCTCTTCCCCTTGTCATCAAGGATCTTCATAGACTCTTGCTTTTAATAATGAGCATTTATTCAAAAATTTTATATATACCTTAATATATATATATATATATATTGGAATTAAAAGGGTAGTCACTAATGGTATGGGGTTATAAACGGGGTGGAACTTGTAACTTCTTACTTATAGGAGAACTTACATGCCCTTAAACTACAAGGCAATCGACATATACTATGAAATATCATACTACACGAGTGGGCCTCGTCACATAACACTAATGGTTTTACTTTGCATCTGGGTCACTTGTTTTGAATAGATTATTCGAGTTAGATCTCACGGTAAATAATCATTATCATTGCCGATTATATAATATAAAATTGATATATATAATAACATGCCTCCTCACAAGCTTTCAACAATTGCTTTCCAATGTTGATGTGGCCTTCTACAAAAGCAAAGCGGAGAGATATGCTTTGTAGAGAATTTCGTTCAATGGCCAGTTCTAGTTTTCGTGACAAAAGAGGGTTACACCCATGAATTGTTTGTATATATCTAGACCAATATTTTGTTATAAATAAATAGACTTTGATTATTATTGGTGGGCTTTCTATTATAAATTTTATATGGATTATTTGTAAATTTTATCTTATAAATTTCAAATGGGATATAGATGCTATAACATTTTGTATATGATGCATGAAATTTACAACTATCAAAACCACGCGAGCATGATAAAGGGGCATTTCGTTAAAAATAATTAGACTTTAATTATTATTACATAACTTCTGTTGTAAATTTTGTCAAGATAACTTGTAAAAAGTACACTAAAATATTTACCTTAAAATTTACATTTTACAACACTAACAAAAAAAAAACAATCTAAAACAACACTAGCACAATCCTATAATCATCGTAATTCCATTGATATTTATATGTTGGACAAAGAATTGTGGTTCCTAAGAAGATGTGGAATGTCAAAAAATGAATAATATGGCTATGAAGTTGTTTATTACTTGTTAATAAGTGAATATGAAGTTGTCAATGTCCGAACCTCGAACTGTAAAATATGAACTTTTATTTGTCACTTGTACGATATAGATATTCAACTGTCAAAACTGCATCAGCTTGATAAACATGTATTTTGTTTATAACAATTGGGCTTTAATTGTTATTTATAGACATTACATTGTAAATTTCATATAGGTAACATATAAAAAATACACCACGATGTTTACCTTATATATAATTGAGCACAAACAAACCACACTTATTGACACAATCCAGTTGAAAAACTACACCACATTTACTAGCACAATCCTATTTTTTGAGCGTGAATATTGTGATATATATAGATATTAGGAAATTTACAACTTAAGGCTCATAATTTATAAGCATAGGTTCGGATATTGACAAGTCAAGGTTCTAAATTTACACATTCATATGTTTACAAGTTAAGGTTTATAAGTGACAAGCAAAAGTTCAAATTTTTACAATTAGAGGTTCAAATATTGAGAAAGTACTTCAAATTCACATATTAACAAGTAATTGTTCATTTTTTTGATAACTCCATATCTTCTCAAGGATTGAAATTTTTATCCAACATGTAAATGTAAATGAAATTAAGATGACTTTAGGATTGTGCTAGTTAGGGAATATATTGTGGTGTATTTTTTACAAGTTACCTTGAAAAATTCACAATAAAATGTCCGTAAATAACAAATAAAGTCCAAATATTTTCAACAAAATATCCAGTTACCAAGCTAATGTGGTTTTGACATAGTTGAACACTTGTGCTATGTGAGTTACGAATAACAATTAAAAGTTGATATTTTTACAATCGGGCATTGACAACTTCAAGTTCATATATTAACTAAGTAACAAGTTCCAAAACTAAAATTTACATTGATACTCTTGTTTTTTTTTTGTTAACCAATAACTACATCAATGCATTCAAATTTTCATTTTACACAACCCTCGTGTTTTGCAAACCAATATTTAAGATTCATGAATTTACAATTGAACTTTTTACATTAACAAAACAATGTTTATTCTTTTTTTCACAATACATAATCCAATTTTTCTTACGGTGACTTTCACTAATTACCAACATATTCCATAAAAAAATTTCATTAGTTTATGAATTTATAACTACAATATAAATTTTTACAATACTACGTTACAAAATAAATTTCAGCTCATGGACAATTTTAGATCCCAACATTTATCTTGTGCAGAACTCAGACTATAGAATTGTGTGCTTTTGATTGACTATGTGAAGTAAATCTCTATTCTAGTTAACAAAAGTGGAAATTTGCATCGACTTCTGATAATTTCAGCTCATGGACAATTTTAGGTCCCAACATTTATCTTTTTTAATACTTTTGCAGTTTGCGAATATCTAATATATTGTTTGAACTAGAATTTAGATGAAAAAGTCGAATTCATGTGATGTGGGCACGTGTGATATATATATATATATATATATTTATATAATATTCATTACTTGGACTGTTTCTTAGTCAAGTCTAAACGTCCAACCCCGTATGCCAATCTTCCATGCCCATGCGTTCGTACATGTAGGAATCTGGAGTCCAAAAAGCATACTTATCGTGATGATAAAACTTCTCTTCTACTACACAGGAACCCAGAATCTAGGATATTATAAGGTCACATTTGGTTACTAGAAATGAATGGAATGAAATAAATTGAAAGAATCAACACAAAAATGAATTAAATTATCCTTCTTCCTCATAGTAAGTATGATAAAACTTATTAATATATATTACAAATATAAGAATAATCACACCTTTTAAAATTCCATGAAATATGATTTTCAACATCATGGACTAAATTATCTCCTTTCTTTATGAATGTGATCCACTATTCCTTTTGTTCATCTCATTTTTACTTTTATTTTTTTAATTCATTTCATTCCATTATTTTCTAGAAAACGTGACCTAAGTTTTACAGTAGATATACAATGTTTTCTGAGAAAGAAAGAGGGAAAGAACAGCAAAGAGAAGGGTCTGAACATACAATTCAAAAAATGCAACAGCCAGTTCCTATCTCTCTCTCTCTCGATAGGTAGTAGTTGCATAAATTTCAATATATATGTATATATGTATATATGTAACAGCTCTAACAACTTTCTTGCAACAACTCTAAATTATTTAAATAAAAAGAAATTATCCAACTTTGATTAATTATTATTATATCTGGGCTTTTGCATACTTGGTCTAATTCATCAAGGATAGGCATGGACCATAACAATTAATACACGTCGACAAAGACACATCAATTGATGTCTTTATTTAATCAAAAGTACGTAGTCAAATTTAATCCTGGTTGCCAAACGAAGTGTAAAGGAAAAATTTATATACTTAACTTTATATATTTAAGGTGTTTGTTTTCAGTTAATTCATTCATAGATTATTTATTTTATAATAAATTTTTATTATTAATATTATTAACATATTAAAATTCACTTGTTTTGATTTGATTAGATAAAAGTACATTAAGCATATAAGACAAAGTACCTAAGTTTTGCCCTTGTCTTGTGTTTACTTTAGTATTTCTTTATACTTGTACTCCATTTGTTTAAAAATGTAAGGTATTTTTTAAGGAGTTGGATGTTTAAAAGTGTAAGGGATTTTTAATATTTTGAGGTATAATCATTGTTTTTTTTTAAAGTGTCCCTATTGATGAATGACTTTATATTTATTGTAGGGTGTTTAATTGAGATAAATATAAAAAAATATGGCTAGTTTAGAAGTAAGTAACTACTTTATTGAGAGATGAGATTCGATTAAAAATGCCTTATATTTTTAAATGGATAGAGTATTTAAAAATAACGAAGAGAATGAAAATAATATGATTGGATTAGATTCAATTTACCAAGGCCAATTCGGATGCCCAGGCCAGTTACTATTTTAGTTTGGAAAACTAATCCTGATTATCCTTTAATTTGTGACCTATGCATGCCATGAAATATTTTGGTCAACCTACTCGTATCGAGTAATTATATTTTCCACCAAAAAAAAATGCCTAGTTGAAGTAGGAAAGTAGTAAATTTAACACAAACAAACAAAAATGTGCATGCACGGATATATAGACAAGGATTATCCTTAAAGGAATTCTACGTTTTTTTTTGCTAAATAAAAAAAAAATTCTACTCACCCCTTTCGCTTATGAATATAGGAGAAATTGTCACATGGTTTTTATTTTTTTTTAAGCAAAATTACACATTTTAACAAGTACTCCCTTCGTTAAAAAATGTAAGGCATTTTTTGAGAAATTACATGTTCAAAAATATAAGCATTTTTAGTCTTTTAAAGTGTAATCATTGCCTCTTTTTTTTCAAAAGTGTCTCTATTGATAATAACTTTATATTTATTATAGGGTATTTAATAGGGATAAATATAAAATGATAGGATTAATTGAAAAGTAGGTAATTACTTTATTGGGGGTGAAATTCAGTTAAAAATACCTTACCTTTTTAAATGGAGGGAGTAGTGTTTATCACAACTTTCCTAAATTATACCTCATAAAATTATAGTTTTCATTCAAGATAAAATATTAATGCAGACATAGCATATAGATTGATGGATTTTATTTCATTAAGTAAAAGAGTATTTTAGTCTATTTTTTTATTTTCAAACATAATTATTACAGTTAATCAATTTTTTTAAATTATATTAGTTATTTTCTTTTATATATTCACAAATAGCATTTAGATTGATAAATTTAGATTTTAGATTTAAAATCTTACATTTCAAATCTCACATTGAAAATCTAAGTATTTAAAATCTTTTGTTTTGATAATTTTAAAAAAATTGGGTTAATAGGCAAAAATACCTTGAAATTTTTTTTTTAAGGAGCATTGGGTATTCTTGCTTTTTAGTTGAAGAATTTTCTTGGAACTTTAAAAAAGGAAGAAATTTTGTTGCACCATTATCTCAAGGGAATTGGTTTCTAAATTTTAATTTGAATGGTCCAAATTTAAAGAATTATTATTATATTATATTATTTTATATTATATTCATTAAAACAAAAATTTAATTTTAATATTAAATTAGATCTTTTAAATTAAATCTATTCCATATTAAAAATAAAAAATTATTAAATTTATTTTATAATTTTTATTTTAATGAATATAATATATAATAATACTTTAAATTTGTACTGTTTAAATTAAATTTTAAATAGTACACATCTTATCTCAAAGATGCAGAAACCGGACCCTTATCTGAAGTTCACGTTGACCATTAATCAAGGTAATTTGGCTGAGCAAAATAACATGTGGCCCACGTGGACGACATGAAAGACCCAACTCACACACCTATTCATCATCTTCTCATTCTCCGCGAGCAATCAATCTCCCCTCTCCGCATTTCTCAAACCGTCGCCTCCTCCACCCAACCCGCCGTCGAGATTCTCCGCCCACATCGTCGGGAACTCATGCGCCAACGCCACTAAAGACTATGGCGGTGGCAGAGGTGGTGGTGGTGGTGGTGATGGCGGTGATGGCGGCGGACTTAATGAAGGTTGTGGAGAACTCGTCAGAGACAGTGAACTCAACAGCGGCGAGGTTGATGGAGGCAGAGATCTCGCATGATTGGATGACGAGGGAAAATCTGGCAATGGAGCTGCATCCTCGGTCAACGGTCAATCTAAACCTTCGGGGAAGCCATTTCTGATTCAAGGATCAGAAATTTCACAACGTGATTCCCAAAACGGCAAGCCAATCTAAGGAACTGTTTGTTTTTTATTTTTAAAAACTGTTATTTTTAAAAATAGAAAGCTTTAAAATTTATTTGGATAAGTGTTTTTCATTTAATTATTTTTAAAACTGTTTTCATTTTTTATTTTTAAAAACAAAAAAATAAAAACAACTTCAAATTGTTTTCATTTCATTTTTTTTATTTTTAAAATATACTATATTTGATTATAAAAATTTATAATTATTTTGATTAATTTTTATTATTAATCATCATCATTAACTACGTATAACTATCATCATCAATCCATTTTTTAATTTTAAAAATATTTTTTAATTGACATAATTAAATAAATTTTCATGTTATTTTGTTTTAAAAAAATGATTTTGAAAACTCTGTTACAAAACAGTTTTTAAAAATAAAAAAATAAAAAAAAAATCAAACATGCCCTGAATCTTCCTCAATTCTTCGACATCCATTCAAACAAAGGCAAACAGATAATTTATGAAAACGGAACTATATTCCAATAAAAACAATCTCTTAGTCTGGGTACGCTTTCATCTTCACTCCGCATCGACGCCAATTATCTCTCTTTTCTTTATTTGACTATTCGATTTTCACACAATACCATTCCTATTTTTTATAACCAAGAGTTAAAACTTGCAAGATCTGAAACTGAAATTAGAGGCATTATGAAATATTCCATGAGGATTCGCCATTTGTTGATACAGCTTTGTTGAATTCAAGGGGCTGATGAAAAATTTCCCTGATGGGTTGAGATTTGAATAAGGGCAGCAAAGTTTGAGATTATTTTTTTTTCTTTACTAGTTGATTTTGCTTTGGAGATCAGATATGAAGCTTGAGTTGCATTTAGGAGGTGTGCTGTGGAATGATGGATTGCAGAGAACCCAAGGGAGAAGAAGAAGCAGAGGTCGGAGTTAGAGGGCCCAAGAGGATGAAGAAGAAGCCAGAGGAGAGAAGGGTGGATTTTTTTTTTCTTTTTTTTAAATGATAGTGGCTGTCGCATGGACAAATAAAGTCAAAGCAATGATCAAGAAACGGTGGGCAACATTACTTTCCTTTTTAAAATTTCAAAGCAAAATTATTCTAATTAAAAAATAAAGATATTTTATACCTTTTTTTTAAAAAAAAACTTTTACAGTATTTTTGTACCTTAAATAAAAAAATTTAAATGAAAAAGAAAGATGAATTGAGATTACAAATGAAAATAAAAAATTAAAAATAATAAGTTTATTTTTATTTTTAATTGACAAGAGATGAGAAAGGATATGAAAGTAAGAGATATTAATAGTGAAAATACAAGAAAATGAGATATTTAAAATAATTAAAATTTTAAATGATTAGGGTGCAAATAGAATTTGAAATTACAAAGGACTTATAATTTTGAAATGGATCTGTTCAAATTCATAAATTTTTGTATATTTAAGTTAATTCAAATTTAAATTTTCATTAATCCAAACCCATTATTAGTAAATTATTTATCCATGGATACTTCATACGTTGCTTGTCTGCTACATGTCATACCAAGTGATCGTCATCTTCGTCGTGGTTGTTTTGTCTATCTCATATTCATCATCATCATCATAATCACGGCAATGTCTAGAAAAAAAAGTCCTACTATAAGATCGTCGACATGCTGGTATTTCATTATTAAGATCTTTATGAAACCGTTTGTGCCGGAAAAGATGGGAATAGAATGGACTAAGCTCACTTTCTTACTGGAAATGAATAGAATGAAATGGATTTAAAAGATAGACTAAAATATATATTTTATTCTTTAACTTAACATAAATTTTTATTTTGATTCCTTCATTATATAAAATATCTTTTTAATATTTTAAGCCTAATACCGTCAATATTATCACAAAAATTTTTATGTTGAACTTTTAAATATTGACAAAATATTATTAAATATTGACACATTAAATTTAACTTTTTTAAAATATGGGTAAAAAAATAACTATTTGAAACTAATGGTGCTATGAGTATAGGACTGAAAAATATTTTATAAAATTAAGAGACTAAATTAAAACTTTATATAAAGTTATAGGACCAAAAGTATAACAAAAAAAATAAAGATAAAAATATAATGATCAAGATGTGAAAAAAGAAATAAGTCAACTATGTTCATGAAGGGATGAGTATTTTAGTTCATGAGGTTGATGAGAGTCATGATTCTTAAAATTTATGGTGGGTGATGATTCTCTTATTTGGAGCATACATTATTGAGTTTTTTTTTTTCTGTTTACCATAAGTGATTAGATAATTTAGGTCATTTTTTTAAATCCATTTCATTCCATTACTTTTTTTTTCAAGTAAACAAGCCCTAAGCTTTTTTTCTTTTTTTACCACTTGAATCACACATTACATATTATGCAAAACATTGCTATAAGAATATATACTCTCTCTCTCTCTCTCTCTCTCTCTCATGATGATCAATAAGCTTCGGCAAATGCCATTCCTTATAAAACGAAAGATCCCACTAAATATGTGCAAATTGAAAACTAACAGAATTCCACAGAAACAAAAATATTGAATGAACACAAACAAACACGTACTGAAGACCATGATACTTGCTCTCGAAATACATTTTGCCCTAATTGACAGCATCCAAAAGGTTTAGCTATGCTTACGAATCTCATTATAGCCTTCAGTAAGTATCATTCAAATTCTACAAGTCACAACAACCAAATAACCAAACACAAAAGACACGACTCACATAAGACAAAACAAATTGCCCTTTAGAAATACAAAATTATTTTTCTTTTCTCAGCATCAAGACAAGGGGGGAGAGAGAAAATAATAGAGAAGAGATGGAACAAGAGCAGAGAAAATTAGATATAGTCATATAGAGAAGAGAGAAAATCGGATGAGAAATAAAATAATAGCAATTCTTATTCAATGAAAGGTGTGTACACTACAAAGAAGAAAAAACTTTTGGTGGTGACTTTTAGAATTAAATGAGTTAACATAACCCTAAAATCAAAAATGCTATTCATATACTTTAACCTAACTCTAGAATTAAAAATAGGAATATTCTCGAAATCAAAAAATTAAATGTAAAGATAACAATAAATGCTAGGGAAAGATAACAATAATTTTAATATTATGATAATTAAAATAAAATATACATAATTAAGATAACAATTAAAATATCTTCAGTCTTTCAAAATGTCTCAAATCTTCGATATCTTCCATTATTCTTCTTTTTCTTTTTTCTTTCCATCATATGCTCAATCTCATTAGTCATGATCTCATTAGCCTGTTCTAGGCTGACTTTTTCCACCTGAGTCTATTCCTCCAATAACAAGTAAGGTGAGACCACTGCTTGATCTCTTTCCCCTTGTTCTATGGCTTAGCTCATTTGAAGCACCTTGGTTTGTTACTATATTGGCCATACAAATAACCAAATATAGAAGACATAACACAGACGCAAGACGACGAATATGGCTCTTGAAATATATAAACAGTTTGATCTTGAAATACTTAAAATCCACCTGTACAAGGTTGACTTTCGCCACCATCATCTTTTCCTCCAACGTCATTTGTCCTGTTGGACCCAACTGTATTGTGTTGGCTTGCAACAATTTTCTGTATTTCTTCATCAGCCTCGCCTTCGACATTATGCTCTTCTTCATTTGATCTGTTTCAGAAACTCCAATACTCTTATTAATTTTGCATCACAAATTTTACATATATACTGTTAGAATTACTGATCCACCCTTAATAGGAATTGGGTCATTATGTCGAATTAAAAAGAGAATATTTGGCATATTCTAGTTTAATGTGGAATATTTCATTGCAATAATTCCCTCCTTTATGAGACAAATTTAATTATGACAATTGAAAATTTTCATTTCTTAGCAGTCTCCCATGCTATAGATATTAGTGGGTGGTTAAAGGAAAAACTCACCCCATAACGAATATCCCTTCTTCAGTATTCACTCTTATATGCTTCTTTTTCTCTCTATACTTTGCATGTTGTGCATTAAAAAAAGGACTCTATTAATCCTATCTTATCATGGGTACGTAGTGGGATAGGCTCTACAATACCCAAATCTGGTAAGACATCGACTCTTCTCGTTTAGATTATTAGTTAGTTATAATAACTTTCACATACCTTCATTGGTCTTCAGTTATACTCAAAGGTATAAAAATTTTACAATGGCCAAATGAGAACCAATAAGAAACGGAAAATCAACCATCAAAAGCAACTGAGGTCCAGCTAGAAAGATACAACTAACAATGAAAAGAAGCAGAAAAGGATCGCCGAAACAAAGTGAAAGAAAAGAAAAGGAAGTTAGTTAGGAAAGGAAAGCTAACCTGTCGGATGAAGGCTTTGCTGCCATGACTTCTCTTCAATTAGAAACTCAGTGAAAGGGAAGATGGTTGATTGTGACTTAAAGTTGAGATGTGATAAGTAGCAGAAGAAGAAAATATATTTATATTTGAACCTATAGGATGGATGCAAGAATATGTCTTTAATATTATTGCCCTTTCTTTTTCAAGTTTCTTTCATTAATTTGGTCGCTGTTCAAAGTTCTGCAATTAATGTTCACACATGTTGAATTGGGCAACCACATATAAAGAAAGACACAAGTCAATATCAGATGTCATTTGTTGTTTAAAAAGTCAGAAAAACGAAGTAACGTGTGTCACATACACAGACACACAGATATAGGAAAACTAATTGACCATTTGAGAAGTAAAGTCCAAATTAAAGTCCTTTCCCCTATGTTCTAAGCTTCGCCAACTTGAAGATTCTTTATATATATTTGGATCATATACGTGTATTGTGTAATATTTTTATATTTTAAAATTAAGTTTCGTTAAGGAGTATCTAAACCGGGTTAAATTTCAAGGATTCATATAGGTGAGAAAAAATTGCAAATAATACCCCAAGCATACACTAGTGCAAAAGACACTTTTAACGATACCCTTTTTATCAGTTACAGAAATAACTGCGGTTATAATATATTCAATGGCACAATCAGTAATTATATGTCGAAATTATGTCATTATAATGGCCGTTGAAAAAATATGTGTCGCTATTTGGATTTATTAGACCTTTTCATTTGGTGTTTGGTGTATTGATCGATTAGAAAAGGCAATTTATAAATTTAATTTTCCAAGCCTCTGTGAATTAGACAATGGGGTATTGACAATATCCCACATAGTTTTCTTATTCTTATTTTAGTCATTGGGGTATTGACAAATTACATTTTTGATCTATATATAGACTTCTAGAGGAACATAAATCTTGAGAATTATTTGTTGTGCACAATTTATTTTATATAAATTATGTATAAATTTTTTGATACTTTGTAATTATTTCATAATTACCTACAAACCTTGAATTGCCTATTTCATCCATTGAGATTTTCATATTTTAATTAGGTAATTATTTGATAGCTTGAATGTGTAAAAAACTTTGAATTGGTTGTTGCACTACTATAAAAAATTAAAAGAATAAATGATGGTTCTTTTAGTCCATAAATGACGATTAATACATGTCATTTATGTGGCTAACATTTAAAGTCCACCAATAAATGAGGGTTATAAAACTGTCATTTAAAATAAAATTTTTATAGAAGCACAAGCGAAATGAGAATATAAATAACCGGTAAATAAATTACCCATCATTTAAATCCAAAATAAATGATAGGTAAAATACTTACCTGTCATTTAAAGTATATTTTAAATTTTACCATACTTTAAATGATGGGTAAATAAGTTACCCATCATTTAAAGTCAAGATAAATGATAGGTAACTTATTTACCTATCATTTATTGTAGTATAAATAATAGTTATTTATATAACTGTCATTTATTATATGATTTTTTTAATATGGGAGTTGTTTTTATACCAATTCCCTGTAAAAAGAAATCAAAATAGTAGCAATCAATCATTTTAGATTTGAATATCAATGAAATTTATTATATTCAATTTTAAAATTAATCAATAAACAAATGTAATTATATAAAGTAAACTATTTTTGAAAATAAACTACCTATTAAAAATATAAACTTCCTAGCTACTTCAAGGTAGTTTTATTACCTCCTTTATTTCTGCATCCCCCAATTCTTCAACATAAGAATTATCATAGTACTGTAATATATAAATGATTCACCATATATTAATTTTAATACATTAAATATTTTTGTAATTTAAAAGTTAATATTGTTGACATACCATCTTAGGAATTATGCTCTCATTATGGATAATAATGTCTTTCATGAATCTCATGATGCAATAGCCAAAATCCAAGCTATTTTTCCTTTCTCTTGAACACTAAAAATTAAAGAATCAATGAATATGTGTTAATGCATTAAATTTCAATTTAATGAATGATTTCAATTACCTTAATTATATTTCAAGTGTAGGCTACATCAAAATTTGTAAAGGACCTTGGAATTGATTGTTTTGTGTTAATGCATTATAACATGATCGCCCTAATGAAACAATAAAAAATATGTTAGTATGGAATTTAAACAATTAAATAAATATGTGAAATAATTTATTCACGTATGTATTAATTAACTCCAATAAAATTTTTCACCTTATTGGTTCCCCTCCAAGAGGATCAAGATAATATATCTTTAGAGTGTTGCCGAATGGTTTAGCGGCGATCAACATCCAATGGTCCCTAATAATATTAATAAGTGTTACAAAATTATAATTAATCCTTTAAATTAAAAATAAAAAATTATTAAGATAAGTGAGAATTATGTTACCCTTGACAGTATGGTATTATGAATAATGTTCTCTTTCGAGCCCTTGCTTTGAAATTTTTGCTTAATGCTTTTGCTTGTTCTAAAATTTTGTTGCTTTTAATTAAGGCATGTGCACTCACTTCATGACAATTAACGAAGAAGAACTTCATTTGTAGATCAAAAAGGACAAAAAATTTGTCATACAAATACCTATTATAAATACAAGAAATGGATTAGTTTATATTTAAAATATTAACTATTCATATACGGAAAAAAATTACTGTATGTAAGAGCTGAGAATAGTGAGACTGGTCATATCATGTTGAAGCACTTCATCAATAACATCAAGTGAAAGCATATCATATTAGTCTTCACCATTTATACCAGCCTTGAATGGGATTTACAGGATCGGAGGATTAGACCTATGAATCGTTGCATATGCCTGGAGTAAATTTCTGTGTTCGCTTGGCAATTGAGGCTCTTGTTTAGCTACAACTTTATAGGAGATTGCCTTTTTAAAGGAGAGCCTAGATCGAGGTATCATCTTTTTTTTTACTGTGCATCTTTGCTAGTTTTTTTTGGACTTGGCATCTTAACTTGACTAGCTTGCCATCCAACAAAACTACCTATCGCCTCTCCAACAATCCCTACGTCCTCGATGGGAATAGGTAGCAAATAGTTTAAATCCTTCAGCACATCAATAGCAATACGTACATAGGATGCAGGGAGTGGCATATTATGTAGCATGTCTCCTGGCAAATTAAACACTCGACTGATAGCAAGCACATGACTATTCATGCTATTTGCCAACAACTCACATAGGCTCTCACCCTATATTAATAAGTAATATATTATATTAAAGTTATAGAAAATAGAAATAGTGAAACATAAGTGAAATAAATTAATAATATTTTACCTCAGGGAGATTTTTAATAGGTTGCATGACACTGTAACTACCTTTTCCACTAGGACTAATATGAAACTCTGCCTCCCACCTCTCCTTGTCTTTTAGCAAAGCTTCAATCATGTCCCATTACCTAGATAGCTCCTCTTTAAAGGTGGCAATCTTAGCCCTTGCACCCACATCTTCTATTGACCTTGCCTTTGTTTGTGACCTAAATATTTGTTTTTTTGAAACACTGAAGCCATATCCCTTAACTTAACCAGGGTGTTCGGGATTACCCAATGTCTTGCCCAAAACATTATTATCAGGCGTGCCACTTTTCTCAATCTCGACATCTGAAATATATAGTAAGAAAGTTAAATTAGTTGATTGAGTATAAAAAAATTGTTAAGTTAATGTACTTACACACTTGTTGGCAAACTCTTGAACATGTTCATCAACAATGTTTCCTTCTTTATTGGTTCAGCCTTCTATGAAGAGTCTGTGATGTGAAACTGAGCTTGCCTCTAAACCCTTTCGCTCAATCTATGAATTTAAGTAAATTTGAATGTGAGTATAATACATATATCCGTGAAATAAGTTAAAATTATATAGTATAAATATTAACTTACCATTTGTTGTTCAATTCTTGCATATCCTATGAGCCCCTTCTTGTAAGGGTATGGATCTTTCTCATGCAACTCTTTCTTTTTGTGACTTAACTCCTATGCAAAACACATAGAATTATATCAATAAAATTAAATATATCAACAATAATAAAAAAGTTAATTCATCTCATTGTTCTTACTTGAAATTGTCCCTCGAGATGTTGAGCAACAAATTCATCTCACTGTTCTTGTGAAACTAATGGCCTTATCAAGTTAGGGACCTCAGTACTAATGTTTCCTCTTGATTTTTTAATGTATTTTTTTCCCACAAAATACTGAAATGTCTACATGGCCTATCCAGCTTGTTGGATGACAAATTTCATCCAACTAGCATCAATTACAAACACTGACTGTAAACCAAGACAATTAATTAGATTTTTAGTCAAGTAATTTCAATTAACTATAATGATGTGAATAAAGTATTTTACCTCTACTTACTCCCAAATTAATTTTTCATAGCTGGACCAACATCGTTCCAGTGCCTAATTGTAATTGGCACACTTGCTTTTACCACAACCTCTATGTAGTTGATGAATTTGTTTCTATTGTTCTTGATAGATTGACCTTTGAAATTCCATTCAACTTCACAATTTTGTCTAGTAGCCCTTCTTCTATTCACCTCAGTTATCAATGTTAATCCTTTTATTTTTTGATTTGCTTCTTGCTAAATTTACTGGTCATTCATCTCAACATTAGGATCAGCACTGCTAGGTCCATTGAGACTAGCACTCCTTTGAGAAGCCCTTTACCTATAAAAGTAGAAAAAAAATAAATAACAAATAATCATATAAAAAAATAAAGCACATAATAAGTAATTTATAGGTTTAATGTAAATCACATATTATAAAATAAATATAGCACATAATAAATAACAATAAATTTTTAAATCACACAAAATAAGCAACCTACAGGTTTAAATTGTTCTTTTTCTTTTTCTTGTATGTTTCTTATCTTTTCTCTCCTTCTTTGCTCGAATGCTTCTACCTCTTTTCTTTGAAATCTAAATATCTTTATTATGATCATTTCTCATATAAAAGGCTTCATCCTCATCAAAGTAACTTTCAAATGATATCCCCATAAATCGATCATCTTTAATTGTAGAATCATTTATATCTTCATTTATTTTACTGCTCAATAAAATGATAGACCAATTTACTTTAACTGGATCAGGAACAAAGAACACTTGTTGAGCTTATGAATCCTAAATAAAAGGCTTATCTTTATATCCTTCTTTATTAAGATCCACCATTAAGAAACCCAAGTCATCAACTTTAAGACCATTTTTACGATAAACCCACTTACAACCAAAAATTAAAACTTGAAATTTGATGTAATCCAACTCCCAAATGTGCTCAATTACCCCAAAGTATGACATTTTTGCATATAAGGGATTTTTGTCTTTAGTACTAAATATATGTATTGCTTGGGCTATAAGAGTTACACCACTATTTTGCATTGTGCTCCAATCATATTGCTCTTTGGTATAAAATGTGTACCCATTAATGAGATAGACAGTGAAGGAAAGAACTTGTTTATTTAGACCTCTTGCCAACCATTTTAATTTTTCAAAAATTGAATCAGCATCGACAGTCAACTTCTCAAAAATGTGCTATTTCAACCAAACTATAAAACTCTTATTATGCTTGTTTGCATACCAAATATGTGATCTATTAGGGTTATCTCGCTTAAGCATGGCCATGTGGATCTCTACATACTCCTTAACCTTTACAGAGTTGTGTAATACATATAAATATGCTTGTTCCCATTATGAGTTAGAGATTGTAACTACTTTATTGCCCATAATTCCTTCTCCATCAGTTCTACCATCATGATGAGAAGTCGAAAGACTAATATGGTTGACATTTGATAAATACTCAGTATAAAATTTAATTGCCTCCTTTTAAATGTATCATTCAACTATACAACCTTCAGATTGACTCTGATTTTTCACATATCCTTTTAGTATCTTTATGTAATGCTTAAATGGATACATCCATCTCAAAAAAATTGGGCCACACCTTTGTATCTCTCTAACCAGATGAATAGTAAGGTGCACCATTATATTGAAGAATGCAAGTGAAAAATACATTTCAAGTTCACACAAGATTAACATAATTCAGCTTTGCAATCTTGGCAATTTTATTGGGTCAATCACTTTACTACATATAGACTTAAAGAAGAAACACAATTTTGTGATCGTGGCTTGAACCGTATCAGGTAAAATAGAATGTATAGCCATTGGAATAAAATTTTCCATCAACATATGACAATCATGCAATTTTAAACCCTTCAATGACACAAAGCCCTTAATATCTGAAGAGTACCCCTCTGGAATTTTAATAGTAGCAACAAACTCACAAAAAGTCTTCTTTTCTTTTCTAGACAGTGTATGAGCCGCTGAATGAAGAAATGTGTGACTTTCCTTCTCTTGCAGAGCCAACTCTTCCCTTATCCCCATATAAATTATATCAAGTCTTGCCTTGTTGCCATCTTTAGTCTTTCCCAAAATATGAAGTAATGTACGAATCAAATTGTTGCACACATTTTTCTTAATTGCATGACATCAAGAAAATGTCTCACATATAAGGATTGCCAATATGGTAGGTCAAAAAATAGACCTTTTCTTTGACCTACATGTGCCAAGATGCTTTACAAAAGGTTTGCCAAACTCGATATTCAAATTCTTCACCTTATCAAAATGTTGCTCACCTATCAGTGGCAAAGGTGCCTTACTTTCTTCTGAATTCCCATTCAAAGCTTTTTTTAGGCATCGATAATAATGATCAAGATGCAACCATTTATGATATATGAGATACACATTTTTCATCCTATATTCTAATCTTACTAAATGTGTGTCCTCTTCACAAATAAGACATTCGAGTTTTTCTTTGATACTATACCCTGATAAATTACTATATGCTAAAAAATCATTTGATTGTGCCAAAAAATAATGCTCTTAAATTGAAACTTTCCTCTCTATATCCATCATATATCTCAACATCGTGCTCCCACAACAATTTTAAATCTTTAATTAAAGGAGTTAAATATATGTCTATGTCATTTCCTAACTATTTTGGCCTCGAAATTAGAATGAATAGCATCATATATTTTCGCTTCTTACATAACCATGGAGGTAAGTTGTAAATTATCAAAATAACTAGCCATGTACTGTGACTGCTACTTTGAAGCCTTTTGTGGATTCATTCCATTAGTAGATAATATGATGTGAAGGTTTCTATCTTCTGCTCCAAAGTCAGGGTAATCGAGATCAATTTTTTCCATTGAAAAGAGTCAGCTGGATGTCAAAGCTTTCCATCTTTGATTCGTTCATCTACATGCCATGTCAAATTTTTTGCATCCTCTGCACTACTGTATAGCTATCTAAATCTAGGTATAATGGGAAAGTACTATAATGCCTTCTCTGTACTCTTCCTGTTCTCTTTGTAGCACAAGACATTACATTTTGGACACTCCATTAATGATGCATACTCATTTCTAAATAATATGCAACAATTAGGATAGGCATGTATTTTCTCATAACTCATGCCAATTAAGCATAGTATTTGTTTTACCTGATACATAGTCCTTGGAAGCTCATTATTCATAGGTAGAAGTTGTTTTATAAGTGTAAGATTTGCTATAAAGCTCTTATCACTCCATCCATTGCTCACTTTCAAGTTGTACAATTTCAACACCGTTGACAACTTTGTGAATTCGGTGCAACCAGCATACAAAGGCTTCTCTATATCACTTTTCAACATCTCTAACATTTCAGGACAATCCTCATGTTCCCTTTCAATTGCATTGGCTATCTCTTCAAGATAATCACCCTTGTAAGTATCTATGTCATAATCATCTGATTAAGCTTCCTTTATACTCCCAATTACTAATACACTCATCCTCTCTAGTCTCTCCATGCTTATACCAACACTTGTAATTTTTATCAATTCTATAGCACACTAAATAGTCTTCCAACTCAGATGCACTAATTTGCTTTAAAAGACCACATCTTACATAAGGGCATACTATTCTTCTAAGGTCTTTTATATACTCAAGAGAAAACCTCATGAACTCTTTCACGCCATTCAAATACTCTTTACTTAATCGATTGGCAAACATCCATTCTTTTTTCATAACTTTTTAATCTAAAAGACAATTTGAAATGTGATTAGTGACTCATGAATATGGAGAGAAAAGGAATGATATAAAGATTATCAATAAAGAATATTGACTACTCTACATATAATATAGAGTAATTAATGAATCATGAGTCACAATGCATGAGTATTCACATACTTTTGAAACCGCTAAAAAAAAAATTAGCAACATAACGGCATAAAGAAAGTATTTCCTAGGCTAAAACCTCCTTTTTTAGTCTTGGCATCTCACTCAACAAACTAATTTCAACCATATACAATCACAATACCAACAAAATTCTCACAAAATAGCCTTTTCAAATTAACTCTAATTATTATAAAATTATATCTAAAATTCGTTCAAAAATCATAGAAAAAAGAAAAATACTACAAACATCATTTTGAATCAATGTTTTCTATCTCATTTATTATTCTAAGGTTACACATATCCCATATTAGCAATCCCAAGCCAAGAACAAATTATTCTTTACCGAATGTAAAAATATCAATAAAATAGCAATGATTTTTAGAGAAACCATGCGTCAGTTTCAGTCACTAAAATGAACTCTAATTGTAATGAAAATTGATACACCAGTACATATCAATATGTAGTTTTGAATGATAAAACTACTCTGATCAAACAAGGCACATAATTTAAATTAAAAATTATTAAAATAAATCAGTTAAAATTTAAAGAAAAATACAATCATCATAAATATCCCATTTTGATCACTAATTTTCATATTAATAATCATCCTAAGGCTAAGTATATCATCTACTACTATTCTCAAGTCAATAAAACATCAAACATTAACAATCTTTGACATCCCACAATATCAGCATGGGCAACAAATGAGGAGAAATTCAAACAACAAAAATCAACTAATAAAACAATCCATAACATTAAATAAATCAATGTCATAATCTAGAAATCTAAGGATATTGGAAGAAAATGAAGAAAAACCATAGAAATCACACACCCACGTACCTTGAAGAAGAGAAGATAAAACAAAAAGAGGAAGCAAATGAGAGGGGCAACGGATGGCATAAGTGGTGGCACCTTCACGTCGAAGAGGACTAAGGTAGTTGATGGCAACAATGGAGGAAGATTGAGAGATTTTAATTGATTTTGTGTGCAAGTGGAGAAAAGAGAATACACAAGAAGACGAACGGGAAGGAATGAAAAATGAGACTGAAAATTAAATAAAAAAGGGAATAAATGATTGGTGTTTTAATACCCGTCATTTATACATGTATATATGACAGGTGTTTTAAACACTTGTCATATATCTTGAAAACTTTAAATGATGGGTTGTTGAAACACCTGTCGTTTAAATTTTAATTTTTTTAATTTTTTTAAGAAACTAAAATGTTGGGCAATAATACATGATGGGTGTTTAAAACACCTATAATATATTGTTCAGACCTTAAATGATGGGTGTTTGAAACACCTTCATTTAAAGTTTAATTTTTTTTATTTTAAGAATCTAAAACATTAGGCAACAATATATGACCGGTGTGTAAGACACCCGTCATATATTGTTTAGACTTTAAATGATGGATATTTAAAATGCCAATCATTTAAAGTCCAATTTTTTTTTAAAAATTTTTTTCCTTTCAAAAAATGAAACGCTAGGATGAAATAAATGATGAAATTTTTAAAAAACCATCATTTAAAGTTTGACAATAAATGATGGGTATTTAAATACCTGTTATTTATTTTCTGACCATCACCTGCCTTTCTCATATATGACATATTTTTATTTAATTATCATTTTTTATAGCATCTTATATTTACATTTTTGTAGTAGTGTTGATTAGAATTTATAATTGTTGATTATCCATTTAGATTTGTTGAAATCGAACAAATGATAGATTAGTGCCTGGGGAATGTCAATTTATAAATTGTTATGCTGTAATTTTTTTAAATTTCAAAAAACAAAATAGTTATTTATACACTAGTGTAAAATAGAATTTTAATGACACATTTTTTTCCACAGTTTCTCAAAAACATGTGGCAATATATGAGCTTTTCATAATTAAATACTTATGTATTCCATTTATAGCCACAGTGTCAAGATTAACTGTCGCCATAAATGAAATTAGTTAAAGTATATTAATTTAATTAATTTTAAAAAATTTTAAAATTTAATTTAATTAATTAGTTAAATTAAATTATTACTCAATTGTTTATTTCCTAAATGTAATTAATTTGAAAATTAATGATAATCAATTAAATTAATTAAGACATAAATAAGTAAATTATTTATTAAAAAATTTAATTTTAATAAATTAAAATAAAATTTAGTAATTAATAATATAATTCTAATAAATTATGTTCATTAAGTATTTCTTATTTTAGGTAAATTAATTTCTCTTAAATATTACTTTATTAATAAAAACATCCATATTTAACATGTTTGAATTTCATACATAATTAATATGTCTGAAATTTAGACATCTTCGGTGATAGGCGCGCGAATGTATGCCTGAATTTCAGGCATCTTTAATGTCTGAAATTTAGATATCTATGCCTGTCGTCGAATGTATGTCTGAATTTCAAACATATTTAATGTCTGAAATTCAAACGTCTTCGGCAACAGGTGCCCTCATTTCCCTAAGCTATATTTAATATATCTGAAATTAAGACAGTGCCGTGCCTTCGTCCCTGATTTCACCCATAGCTTCATTTCCTTTAACTCATTTCCCTCAGTTATACCCCTTCTCCTATGCTACCGTTGCTACCGTCGTCCCTCAATTCATTTCCCTCAGCTCATTTCCCCTTAGCTCTGCCTCTTTTCTAGCTCTGCCCGTAGGTTCTAGTTGCCGCCGCTCCAGCTGGCCTTCCCATAGCTCACCTTCATCTGCATTTCCCATAACTCGTCTCTCTACCTCTCCAACCACCACCGCTAGCTGCTGTCTCTTCCAGCTTTCATCGCATAAGGTTTTTTTTGGCAATTTTTTAGCTACTTTTTTGTACTTAATTATTTTTAGCTTCTAATTTTTTTATTTTTAAGTTTATTTATTGAGATAAATTTTGATTATTACTAATTATTATTTATTACTTAATTAGTTTTTTTATACAGCTGGCCTCTTGTTAATCTTTAAGTTTTTTTTAATTTTTTTCTTTAAAGAATTATACTATTGATTGTTGATTAGAGTTGATAATTATTAAAATTTTAATTAAAATTTACTTAAATTGATGAAATTGAGGGTTTGGTGCTCGGGAAATTTTAATTTATAAGTTGTTATGCTACCAATTTTTTTAAAATTTTCATGATATTAATTTCTTTATGTTTAGTATAATTAATTTCTTTTTAATTTTGTTTGTTGGGATGAATTGTAAACCCCATTATCATAAATTATACTATTGATTATTGATTAGAGTTGATAATTATCAAAATACCAATCATGGTTTACTTAAATTGATCAAATTGAGGGTTTAGTGCCTGGAAAAATCTCAATTTATAAGTTGTTATGTTGTCAATTTTTTTAAAATTTCCATGATATTAATTTCTTTATGTTTAGTATAATTAATTTGAAGTTGAATAATTGATATTTGTTAAAATTTGTTGAAATTGGCATTTTAGTAATATTAAATTGATAGAATTGAAGGATTTAGTGTCTCAAAGATCTCACTTTATAAATTGTTATGATGCCATAGTTGGATAAGATCTTGCTTTTTTGGAATAGGTAATGATGAACCATAGTTGGATAGATGCTTTGCGAACAAGTGATGAATATGAGAAGGAGGTAGATCAATTTTTGGAATTTACAAAGAACAATGTTCCTAATAACAAAGGATTGTTCTATTGTCCTTTTGTTAAGTGCTTGAATGGGTTGTGATGAAGTTCTATGGAGATTAAGGATAACTTAATTTGTTTTGGGGTTTTACAAAGCATATAGACAGTGGGTATTGCATGGTGAATCTTAAAAATGTAGCACACCACAAGTTGAGAATGATGATATGAATTTTGGTGATCAAATATAGGATATGTTATGTGACATTGGTATTAAAGCTGTTGAAAAGGTGTACAAATATGATGACTTGTGCAATGATTCAGAAACTCTTTTGTATCCAGGGTGTACAAAATATACACAACTAACAATGATGTTAAAGTTGTTCGACTTGAAAGCCAGATATGGGTGGCGCAATAAGAGTTTCACAAAGTTGCTTAAATTATTGAAAGAGATGCTTCCAAAAGGTAAGACACTTCCGAGTAGTTACTATGAAGCTAAAAAAATATCATGTCCAATGGGTTTAGGGTACCAAAAGATACATGCTTGCCCTAATGACAATATATTGTACAGAAATGATTTTGAAGTGTTGGATGTGTGCCCAGTTTGTAGGGCATCACATTACAAAGTAAAAGAAATAGACGGTAGTGATGATTCCATTACTAAGAGGCCTTTAGCGAAGGTATTATGGTATCTTCCTATAATATCAAGGTTTAAGCACTTGTTTACTAATCTAAATGAGGCCAAGAACTTACGATGGCATGCTGATGAGAGAAAAATTGATGGCATGCTTCGACATCCAGCTGATTCTTCACAATAGAAAGGAATTGATCAATCATTTCCTGAATTTGGCAACGAGCCTAGAAATCTCAGGCTTGGACTATGTACAGATGGCATGAATCCTTATAGCAATCTTAGCAATCAACATAGCTCATGGCCTGTTCTGTTAATGATTTATAATCTTCCTCCATGGTTGTGCATGAAATGTAAATATATCATGCTGTCTTTGATGATTTCAGGCCCTAGGAAATGATATAGATGTTTACTTGGCACTATTGATTGAAGATTTGAAGATGATATGGGAGGTAGGTGTGGATGTGTTTGATTCATATCGGAATGAGTCTTTCAAGTTATGAGCTATGATTTTTTGCACAATAAATGATTTTCCTGCATATGGAAACCTGTTTGGGTACAGTGTGAAGGGGCATAGAGCATGTCCTATCTGTGAAGAAAATACATCCCATCAACAACTAAAACATGGAAAGAAGATAGTCTATCTTGGTCATCGAACATTCCTGAGATGAGAACATCTTTATTATAGGTAGAAGAAATCATTCAATAGCTATCAAGAGTATGATGAAGCTTAAAATCCATTAACTGCAAGCTTGGTATATGAACGGGTCAAAGACATTAATGTGGTATTTGGTAAGAACTAAAAAAAGGAAGCTTAAAAGAATCAGTGGAAGAAGAGGTTAATTTTTTTTGATCTCCCTTATTGGAGCACCCTTGAGGTGAGACACAATATTGATGTGATACATGTAGAAAAAAAAATATGTGTGACAGTCTCATTGGAACATTGTTAGATATAAAGGGGAAGACCAAGGATGGACTTAAAGCAAGATTAGACTTACTTGACATGGGAATACGAACAAACTTGGGTCCAAGAGCAAAGGAAAGAGGACTTACATGAGTTCAGCTCCTCATACTTTGTCTAAAAGAGAGAAAAGCAGTTTTTGCAAGTATCTACATAGTGTTAAAGTGCCACAAGGATATTCTTTAAATGTCAACAACCTTATATCAATGAAAGATTTAAAATTGGTTGGTTTGAAGTCTCACGATTGCCATGTACTAATGCAACAATTGTTACCAGTAACCATTCGAGACATATTAGAGGAAAAGGTGAGAAAATCAATCATTAGACTATGTGTCTTTTTCAACACAATTTGTAATAAGGTTATTGATCTTAATAAATTAGATGAGTTACAAAATAATGTTGTCATTACCTTGTGTTAGTTAGAAATGTATTTTGTTCGCTCCTTTTTTGATATCATGGTACATTTAATTGTACATTTAGTGAGGGAGGTAAGGTTTTGCGGTCTTGTCTATCTATGTTGGATGTATCCATTTGAGCGGTACATGAAAATTCTAAAAGGCTATGTAAAGAATCCCCATCGTCCGGAAGCCTCTATTGTTGAAAGATATCTTATTAAGGAGGTTATCGAGTTTTGCACTGAATACCTATCTGAAGTCAAATCTATCGGTGTTCTCAAATCTTGCCATGAGGGAGTGAGAGTTGAAGGGCAAGGTACACAAGGTATGAAAGTAAAGCACATGACTCATAAAGAAATGCAACAAGCACACTTGTACATCTTGAATAACACAAATGATGTACAAGATTATTTGGATGCATACAAAAAAAAATTAAGAGATTAGTAACCTAAAAAGACTGATAAATGGTTGGTAAGTGAGCATAATAGACATTTTTTACTCTGATTTAAAGCGAAGGTAAAGAAGGATCGTAAGAAGTCTAATGTTTCAGAAGCAGTAAGATGGTTAGCTAGTGGGCTTAGCTTTAATATTACTACTTAGAGTGCATATGATATTAATGGATATTCATTTTATATAAAAATAAAGGATGACAATAGCACTATGCAAAATAGTGGGGTAATGGTAGTAGTTGAAGGAACTCATTTTTTTAATGCAAAAGATAAAAATCCAACATTGGCATCCTCGTCATATTTTGGGGTCATTGAAAAGATATAAAAAGTTGACTACTTCAAATTTAAGGTGCCTAATTTCAAGTGTAGATAGGTTGATATTAAGAATGGTATTCAAGAAGACAAGTTAGGCTTTACTTTGGTGGATCTTAATAAGGCAAAACATAAGGATGAGCCTTTTATAATGGTAACTCATACAAAATAAGTTTTTTATATCACTGATCTAGACGATAAGAGGTTATTTGTGATTCTATTGGAAAAAAGTCTCCTTAGCCATGGTGAGAATGATGAAACAAGTTTTGATATTGAAGAGATTCCTCCTTTTATGCTAACCTTGCCCCTATTGGATGTGGAAGATGAAGATGATGTATATGATGTTAGAACTGATCATGATGAAGGTTTATGGGAGAACTAACATATTTTTATAACGGTAACAAAATATAATAGGACTTTTTTGATTTATTTGATTTTATTTTTTATACTTTCATTTTTACATTAATTTAAATTTATTATATTTCTTGCCACTGACTTTATTTATCTTATTTGTTTTAGGAAAATTATGGAGAATCCAATCACTGACAAAAAATTCTAAAAGAAGTAAAAGAGGGGCCACACGACTTACTAAGTTGGCCCAAATTCATGAAAAAATTCATTTTAATTTTGATGACAATGGCCAACCAATTAATAAGGAAAAAAGGAAACATATTTAAGAGTTTTGTGGGTTTAGTGGCATGTCAAAAAATCAGTATCTTGGAGGAAGAGTGGGATGATGTCAATGAAAGTGATAGAAATGATGTTTGGAAATCTATACTAGTATTTCCTATTGCTATACGTTACATCTATTTTTTTAAATATATTTTGTTACTAAATTCATTATTGATATGTATTATTTTGTAGATTACTTATGACATCAAGAAAACTCCATTTTTAAAAGACAAGTGGTTAAAGTAAGCTGGGGACCGATAGAGAGACTTTAAATCCAATCTTATTAGAAAATATGTCTTTCCTAAGAATGGCAACGAAAATGATGATAGTGACAATGATGCTAACATAGAAAAACCTTGGGAGAAATACCCATTCATTGATTATGACACATGGATAAAATTTGTTCATAGTAGACACGATCCTAAGTTTTTGATAAGCAAAGAAAGAATATGACAATTTATTTAATGTTAGTGAAGATTTATTTTTACAAATGCTTTTCATTATTTGTTAATAGGAAAATAGTCAAAAAGCTTAAGAGCGTCAAAAGAAAAATCTATACAACCATACTATATCCCGAGGAGGGTACACATATATTTGTGATATAATGAATCAAGAGAAGTAGGAAGCTAAAAGACAAGTGGCGGGAGTTGATAATATTGAAGACGTTTCTCCTCCATCTCTTGTTATCATGCTCAAGCATGGAAGAAAGGACAGATGAATAAAAACGGAGAGTTTATTTCCTCGAAGGCTAGAGAAGTAGCTGAGAAAATTGTAAGTATTTTTATAGTCAATATCTTAATCATATAATTGAAATTTATTACTTACATTGATTTCTACTTTCTTATATATTCTAGGATGCTCTTACAGAAGCATCATCTGAAGGGACTTTTGTGTCTACTGGTAGAAAGGACATATTGACCACAGCCTTAGGGAGTGAAGAGCACCCCGGCCGTGTTAGGGGGGCTCCTAAAGGTATGGGTATAAGACAATATTTTGGAACTCCACCTTCTAATCTTGTACCAATCCAGCAAGTGCAAATGATGATAGTGGAATGCAAGTCAAGTATGATAATAAAAATGCAATCAATGATTAGTAATTTGCAAATGCAACCACAATAAACATCAAATTATGGTAGTGCTATAGATCCAGTGTGTGATCTTAGTCTATCAGATCAAGGAATGCCATGCATACTTTATGTGAAGGATCATGGTAAAACGAGTAATTGCATATGAAAAGGTGTATAACTATGCAACTACAGTCCACCATCAACAAGTACAACATAACCAAGTAAAGGTGATGCTTGAAGAGGTTGTGGATGCTAATGCTCCTGTACTATTTCCTACTAAGGAGGTGGAAACAACAGGACAAGCTCAACATAATTTCATTATTTGATTGAAAAAGCTAGTCCGACAGGTTATTGAAGAGGTATGAAAATGATACAATTTTTTTTTAATTAATAACATAGGTATTTCTAAGTTTTATTATATATTAATTATAGGAACTCTTACAATCAAAAGAATCTTCGATTTTCAATCCCCAACTGATGCAAGATGATTTGAAATGATTGGTTTCAGTGGTAGTTGACATGAATGAATTTTCTGATGAAATTAACATAATCGAAAAAATTGTTGGGAAACCTATTACTTTTAGAGTTTTCAGAAAAGATATTAGTGACCTCATTATTTTTTAGTGGTTGGACTTGTCAATAATTCAAGTTTTTATCATGTAAGTATTCTTTTTTATTTCTAAATTAATATTTGATATTTTTATTTTATTACTAACATATGTCTAATTATCAAAGGTACCTTCACAAGATATACACCAAACTTGGTGTCAATAAGAATTATGGGTTCTTATCTCCACTTTTAACCTCCATTGACAAAGTGAATCAAAGAGCTTCTTATATTAGAAAAATGATATGTAACCAAAAGAAGAGATGCTGATTTTTACCAATTATTGAGAGGTATCAAATTTTAAATTTCGTTGCTCAATTTATAAAAAAATTTCCTTAATAATGTGATATTAATATAAATTAATATATTGTAGTCATCATTGGACGCTTCCTGTCATTTGCCCGTATGAAAATACTATATATTAGTTTTGTTCACTGAAAAGGAAAGTAAGCGATGACATGTAGTCTTTGATTAAATTGTAAGTTTTTAAATAATTCTATTGTGTTATTAATAATATATATTTAATATTTTTTAAGTATTTATATTTGATAAATAGATATTTAGTAACATCTTGGAAATTAGCAAGAATGGTTGACAATAAAAAAAATGAAATCAAGTTTGTACCAATGCAAGTAAGTATTTCAAATTTATTCCTTAATTAGAATGAAGATTATAATATTAGTTGAATGAATTTAATTATTTCTATTTTCTTTATAATGTCCTCAATAATTAGGAAGTGTAGAATGTGGTTATTATGTGATGATTTTTATGTATGAAATCATCACTCAAGGTATTGTTCACTTATTTGATCAGGTAATAATTTATAAATAACGATTTATAATTATGAAGTTTTTCATATACTTGAGTTATTATTCATGCATATATTGTTATTGAATTTGTACCACTTTCAAAGTTTAGAGCCATATTTTAAGCAAGAGTTGAGACATATACGCAATTTGTCGTCTAGTTTTTTCTTAGAATTAACACGATTAGAGTAGAAACTTTCTAGATATTTTGTACTAGAAATATAAATTTAGTTCATGTGTTCACAAGATATATTTGTATTGGTCTTTGGAGCTGCTATTTCTTAATTAATGTAGGTTTTATAAGTAAGGGATGTATATAGATATAAGTGTACGAGTAAAAAAAAATATAGTATTTACAGCCATAGTTGTTACAATAACTATAATAAAAAGTCATTTATGGCAACAGTTGTTAATAGAACTGTGGTCATAAATGATCTCTAGAATAATTTTTCACCACAGATCCGACAGTTATTGATAGAACTATGGTCATAAATGATCTCTAGAATAATTTTTCACCACAGGTGGTCTTAGACCTATAGTGAAAAATATCATTTTTTGCCACTGTGTTTTTCACCACAGGTGGGTTCCGACCTATGGCGAAAGATGATTTTTTACCACTGTATTTTTTGCCATAGGTGAGATGGCAACTGTGGCAAAAAATATTTTATTTTGCCATAGTTTCTTTTGACTTGTGGTAAAATATGTCTATCTACTACCATAAAATTTTCTACTATACAGCATCTTTTGTCACCAAAAATGCATTTTAACTATTGTGAAAAATGTTTTTTGCACTAGTGATATTTAATTTGGTAATTATTTGATAGCTTGAATGTGGGAAAAATCTTGAACTGGTTGTGGATTAAGTTTATAATTGCTGATTATCCATTAAGATTTATTGAAATTGGTCAAATGAGGGTTTAGTTCCCGAGGAATATCAATTTACAAGCTATTATATTATCGATTTGTTTTTTAAATTTAATTGCTAAACTAGTTGTTCACTTTTGAATTAGGTAATCATAAACTATAGTTGAATGGATGATTTGCAGACAAGTAATGAATATGAGAAGGGGGTAGACCAATTTTTAAAATTTGCAAAGAACAATGTTGCTAATAATAAAGTATTATTCTATTATCTTTGTGTCAAGTACTTGAATAGGTTGCAATGAAGTCCTATGGATAAAGGATCACTTAATTTTTTTTGGTTTCTACAAAGCATATACACAATAGGTGTTGCATGATGAATCTAGAAGACGTAGTGTAATGCCACAAGATAAGAATGATAATATGGATTTATTTGATCGAATAGAGGATATACCAAGTGATATTAGTGTTCAAGGCATTGAGAAACTACACAAATATGATAATGGGGTAAAGAACTTGAGATGGCATGCTAATGAGAGAAAAATTGGTGGCATGCTTTGGCATCTAGTTGATTCTCCATAATGGATAGAAATTGATTGATTATTTCTTGAATTTGAAAATAAGCCTAAAAATTTTAGGCTTGAACTTTGTACAGATGGGATGAATCGTAATGGCAATCTTAACAATCAACATAGTTCATGGCATATTTTACTAGTGATTTATAATCTTCTTCTGTGGCTATGCATGAAATGCAAATATATCATACTGTCTTTAATGATTTCATGTCCCAACCAACTAAGAAATAATATAGATGTTTACTTGCACTATTGATTGTAAATTTGAAGATGATGTGAGAGGTAGGTGTGGATATGTTGGATTCATATAAGAGTGAGTCTTTGAAATTACGAGCTATAATTTTTTACATGATAAATAATTTCCTTACATATAAAAATCTGTCTGGATACAGTATTAAAGGGCATAAAGCATGCCCTATTTGTGAAGAAAGCACATCCCATCAACAACTAAAATATAGGAAGAAGATAGTTTATCTTGGTCACCTATAATTTTAGAGACGAGACCAGCCTTATCATATAGATAGAAGAAGAAATTTATTGGCTCTCAAGAGTATGATGAACCTCCAAAGCCATTAATTGCGAGCTTGACATATCAACGAGTGAAAGATATTAATGTGATATTTGGTAAAGGCTAAAAAAAATAAACTCAAAAGAATTCATGGAAGAATAGGTCTATCTTTTTTGATCTCCTCTATTGGAGTAGCCTTGAGATGAGGCACAATCTTGGTATGTGTAATAGTCTAATTATAACACTGTTAAATATAAATGAAAAGATCAAGGATGGAGTCAAAGTAAGCTTGGACTTACTTGACCTAGGAAAATAAACAAACTTAGGTCTAAGAGTAGAAGGAAATAGAACTTAAATGAGTCCAACCCCTCATACTTTGTCTAAAAGAGAGAAAAAAACTTTTGTGAGTGTCTACTTGGTATTAAGGTGTCACAAGAATATTCTTCAAATATCAAAAACTTGTATCAATGAAAGATTTAAAATTAATAGGTATAAAGTCATGATTTTCATGTACTAATGCATCAATTGTCACTAGTAGCAATTCAAGACATATTGGAGGAAAAGGTGAGAAAGCCAATTATCAGAATTTGTAGTCAAGTCATTGATCCCAAAAAAATTAAATGAATTGCAAAATGATGTTGTTATTACCATATGTCAATTTGAAATGTATTTTGTTCCATTATTTTTGACATCATGGTACACTCAATTGTACATTTGGTAAGAGAAATAAAGTTGTGCGGCCTTATAGATCCATTTAAGTAGTACATGAAAATTCTTAAAAGGCATCAGACAAATTCCCATTGTCTGGAAGCTTCTAGTGTCGAAAGATATATTGCTGAGGAGGTTGTTGAGTTTTGTATTGAATTTCTATTGGAAAAAAAAATTAAGGTGTCAATTTTCAAGTGTAAGCGAGTTGATAGGAAATATGTTCAAATAGATAAGCTAGGTTTTACTTTGGTAGACCTTAATAAGGAACGTCATAACGAGGAATCTTTCATTATCACTACTTATGCAAGACAAGTTTTTATGTCATTGATCTAGCAGATAAAATGTTTGTGGTTCTATTAGGAAAAAGTCTCCTCACTCATGGTGAGAATGATGAATCAAGTTTGATATTGATGAGATTTCTCCTTTTATATTGGGCTAGCCTATGTTGAATGTGGAAGATGATCAAGATAACATATATGATGTGAGAACTAATCATGATGAAGGTTTATGGAAGAATTAAGATATAGTTATGATAGTAATATAATATTATAGTGTTAGAATAACTTGTTTCATTTTGGTTTCTTTCTTGATGCTTTCATTTTTTAGAACAGTTTAGTTAAATTTATTATATTATACTAAATTCATTTATCTTATTAGTTTTAGGAGTAACATGGAGAAACCATCTAATACCTAGTTTGACAAAAAACAAACCCAAAAAAAGTAGAAGATGAGCCACACAAGTTACTAAGTTTGTTCAAATTAATGGGAATATTCACCTTGATTTTGATAAGATAGGTGAACCAATTGATAGGAAAAAAACATTTTTAATAGTTATGTGGGACTTGTGGTGCATCCAAAAAAAAAATAGCATCTTGGAGGATGAGTAGGATAATGTAAAAGAAATGAAAAAGATGATGTTTGGGACATTATATTGGTATATCTCTAATTGTTAGATATCATATCTACATTTTGTTATATTGAATTATAAGTTGTTACTAAATTCATAGTTAACATGTGTTATTTTATAGACTTAAATTCTTATTCTTAATAAATATTTTTCATTGCTTTTGAGTAAGGAAAAAAAAAGTAAAAAGGGTCAAGAGCATTGAAAGAAAATCTCATACAACCATACCACGTCTCGAGAAGGGTATAAATATTTTTATGACATAATGCTTTAGGAGAAGGGGCAAGCTAAAAAACAAGCAGCAGGGGTTGATGATATTAGAGACATTTCTCCTTCATCTCCTATTAGTCATAAAGCATGGAAGAGATGACGAATGAATAAAAAGAGTTTATTACCACTAAGGCTAGAAAGGTGGCTGTAAAGATTGTAATCTTTTAAATAGTCAACTTTTAAATTATAAGATTTAAATTTACTAATTGCATTAATTGTTTGCATGTTTTAATATTCTCTTATAGAAGCAGCCTCTCAGGAGACCTTTCTATCCAAAGATAGGAAAGATATATTGACCAAGGCCTTATGGAGTGAAGAGCATCCTGGCTGTGTTATGGGAGTTGTAAAAGACATGGGTATAAGAATATTTTGGACCATTACCCTCTAATAGTATACCAATGCAGCAAGTGAAAAAGATGATAGTAGAATGCAAATCAACCTTGATGATGGAAATGTAATTAGTGATTAGCTCCCTACAAATGCAATCTCAACAAGCACAAAAATGTGGTGGTGTTCCATAGCTAGTGTATGATCCTAACCTTTCAAATCAAGGATTGTCATGCATCATTTATTTAGAGGATCCTGGAAAATGTATAGTTGCATATGAAAAAGTATATAATTATGCAACTATATTCCACCAACAACAACTACAAGATAACCAAGTAAAGGTCATTGTTGAAGAGTTCGTGAATGCTACTGCTCCTGTGCTTTTTCCTACTGAGGAGGTGCCAATAGAAGAACAAGCTCTACAAACTTTTATTATTTCATTGAGAAGACTTGTTCAATAGGTTATTGAAGAGGTATGAAGATTTGTTCCCTATTTCTAATTTTGACTATATATTAATTAGGAATTAAACTTCAACAATCAAAAGAATCTATAGGTTCCAATTCCCAACTAATTTGAGATGACTTGAAACAATTGACTTCCATGATTATTGACATAAATGAATTTACTAATGACATATAAGTAAGTGTAGAGATTATTGGTAATGATATTACTTTTCAAATCATGAGAAAGTATATTAATGGTCATATTATTATGGAGTAGTTGGACATATCAATAATATAAGTTTTTATCATGTGAGTATTTATTTTTATTTCTAATTTAATATTTAATATTTAATATTTTTATTTTATTGTTAATATTTTTGTGATTATCAAAGTTACCTTAACAAATGTGCACCCAACTTGATGTCAATCATTATTATGGGTTTCTTATTCTCACTTTTAACTTCAGTTAACAAACCAAATCAAAATGTGTCTTGTATTGGAAGTGAGATGCATAGGCTATATAAGATATGTTTTTTTTTTTGTACCAATTGTTAAAAAGTATTAAACTTCTAATTAACGCCAGGTTTGGTTATATGAGTTCTTTTGAGAGGGTAAGATACTTTAAGCCTGATTAGAATAAACTCAGCTTAAATTGAGCTCAATCCGAATAAGCCAAGCTCGCTCGAGTTACTGGCTTTAATTTATGGCGATAGTTGCAACCAAAACTGTCACCATAAGGTAAAACTTATAACAACAATTCATAAAAAAACTATAGATGTAAGTATAATTTTCCGTGATAGTTAATTATATGAATTGTCATTGTAAGTCTGGCCTTTTCACAACAATTCACTACTTCATTGTTGCAAAAAAGTCTCCTATTACAACTACACATGTTTCCACTATACAACTTGTATTGCAAAAATAGCTTTTTAAATGTCACAAAAAATGCTTTTTGTACTTGTGATAATATATATAAAGGCCCGGATTGTCTCATCAATATTATGATAAGGCCCTACTCTATAATTGGGCTTATGTTTGGGCCTATTCCACCAAGTGCAGGTAACTCATGTTTAATGTCTTTTGTGTTTGGCTATTTTTTTTTTTCCTGATCTAGCATATCTGTGTTTGGCTATTTAATTTAGTTATCATGTCTGGTGGAATTTGAACTTTTGCTTTAATATCTTGTGGCTTTGCCCGGATGCATTCTCAATGTTCACATTGGCTAGTTGAACTGGACAATAGTTAATATAAATTGTCGTTGCTTTAATATATCTAATTGACTACGTCGTTGAAATCTCTCGACATGCCAAAATGCGTTTCTATTAATTGAATTTTATATTATGAAATTGAAACTATTAATTTAACTTATAATCTATTGGTTTACTTTAAGGTACTAAAATTGAATTGGCCATTGTAGCATTTTAGATAATAGTTCAAAAGTTAATGATCTAATTGTGGTTAAAATTTAATCAACCCAGTCATGATTGAAATAATATAATTTAATTAAAATATACAAAATATTCATATATAACCTTAAAAAGAATAGTATTTAAATTAAAGTGTTAATCCACAAGCAAATGGAATATTCTTTTATATACTACATATAATTCAACAAAACAAAATTACTAAAACACAAATATGATATATTATCATTTTTCGTTTTCATTAATTTTTATTTCAAAACGGTTATGAATTTTGAAAAAAATATTTTTTAAAAAAAATGCGAACATGTTTAGAAATAATTAAATTCAAAATACTTATGTAAACAAATTTTTATTTTTAAAATGAAAAAACTATTTTTAAAAACAGAAACCAAACTCTCCCTGAAAGTCTTGTACCCTTATGCTTACACCCTTGAAGTTTCTTTCTCAATTTTTTTTTATATTTTAAAGTTTAATTTTGTTGGTGACTCTAGACCAGAATTTCAAGGATTCAAGTTTGAGCCTTCGACCGTGGCTGCAAGGTCAATGTTCACACTTCACATCAGTAAGTTGAATTAGACTACTAATTGTTCTTGAATTTAATTTAATCCCACTAATTCGTGGCTAAAACAATGATACATGTTGAGAGAAAATATGTAGTTTACCACTATCAGTCATCGCCCACACATGATCCTTGAATTTTTAATACCAATCATCTGGATCCACATGTCACATGATTCTTGATTGGAAATATTCGAGAGATATATATATATATATATATATATTATTGAAAAATGAAAAATTACCCATATTACAACCAAAGTTTTACAAAATTTTGTAAACTCCTGAATTTAAATTCTTTTAGAACAAATAGGAAATGGGTTAAAGGGAAATTACACCCTGAAACTATAAGTCAAGGAGTATTTGAAACCTTAAACTCATTTTTGATGTAATAGTCCTCTTCAAAATTTTGAAAATGATACAATTTCACCCCTACTATTAATAAAAGTTAACTTTAATTATTAGTTAATTATAAAATAATAAAAAAGTACTAAGAAAATTATAGACAAGGACAAAAAAATTACAAAAAAAGGCCAAATAAATTGTCTTGGTCCTTTTATATCAGTTCAACTAATAGTTAAAGTTAATATTATATTTGTTAATAATTAAGGTCATATTATACTATTTTTAAAAGTTGAAGGAAGAATATTACACTAAAAAAAAGTTTAGGATCTCAAACACTCATGATCTTATAGTTTAAAGGTGAAATTGTTGGATAATCTAATAATAATTTTCTTTTGTTGGTCTTGCAAGAATCACTATACTTTTTCATGAGATTATTTTGCATAGATGAAATGAAATTTGCCGAGGTGAGAAGAATATTTTATATTCATGTAGAGAATGGATTCATTAATCTCGTTATTATGATAGCATTTTCTCTATATTTCATGTTCATTTCCTTTCACTGTTTTTTTTTTTTTTTTTGGTATATACAACATCGGTCCAATGTATTTGATCGTTAGTTTCGCTCTCTGCAAATTCAGCAACTCCATGCTAAGGTTCACACCACTTGAATTGGCAACCAAAAATAAAGAAGAAAAAATGGTCGTTAAGTTTGAACAATATGTGATATATATATATATATATATATATTCATTACTTGGACATTTTTCTGCAGTCAGTCAAGTCTAAATGCCCAACCCCCTATGGTCAAATATAATAGCAGACAATTATAATCCATTTACTATAATATAAATGTTATATGTAGTTGAGTTGAGCTATGATAAATAAAGTAAAATTTTAGCACAAGGTGATTATCAGGATTTAATATTAAAGATTCAAGGGAGAATGACAATAAAATCTCACTAAAATATATAAATAATAATTTGATCCCTCAAAGTGCCATAATTTTCCTGAAGTCCTTAAGAACTTTTCTATCATTAATGAATTTATATAAATTATCAAATTACCTTTGTTGAAAATAAATAATTTACAAGTTTTATTTAAATATTCACAACTTTCTTTCTTATATTCACAATAATATAATAGTAAATAAGAAATTTAATATGCAAAGTTGTGCTTTGTTGTTGCATTGTTGTGAATATAAAAAGAAAATTTATGAATATTTAAACAAAACTTATAAATTATTTATTTTCAATAAGGACAATTTGATAATTAATATAAATTTATTAATGGCAGAAAAGTCCTTAGACTTCAGAAAAATTGTGGCATTTCAAGTGATTAAATTATCATTTATATATTTTAGAGAAATTTTATTGTCATTTTCCCAAGATTCAACCTCATTAATTATTTTCATGTCTTCCACAGTTCCAGTTTCCGTACTTGCATGCACGAGCGTTTTTGCCAGTCGACAAAGACACATCTATATATTTTTATATCTTTATTTAATATACGCATGTTGTTAGAATCCTGCATTACTACAAAAATATAAATATAAGGCGTCATAAAAAATAATAGTCAAATAAAAACACGTTATATATGAGAGAGGTGGGTGACGATTAGAAAATAAATAACAAGTACACCTGTCATTTATTGTCAAACTTTAAATGATGGGTATTTAAAAAATCCGTTATTTATTTCAGCCCAACATTTCATTTACTGGAAGAAAAAAAATTAAAAAATAAAATTGGATTTTAAATGATGGGTATTTCAAATACCCATTATTTGAAGTATAAACAATATATGATGTGTATCCAAAAAAATTGTCATATATTATGGCCCACCATTTCAGTTTCTTATAATAAAAAAAATAAAAAATGTTAAAACTTTAAATGACGGGTGTTTGACACTCGTCATATATTGCTGGCCAATGTTTTAGTTTCTTAAAAAAAATAAAAAATTTTAAACTTTAAATGATGGCTTTTTTCAAACACCCATCATATATACATGAATAAATGACAGGTATTTAAACACCTGTCATTTATTTCCTTTTTTATTTAGTTTTTAGTCTCATTTTTCATTTTAGGCCGTTTGTCTTCTCAGTATTCTCTCTTCTCCATTTGCACATGAAATTGATAGAAATCTCTCAATCTTCCTCCATTATTGCTGTCGACCACCTTAGTCCTCTCTGACGTGAAAGTACCACCACCTACACCGTCTGTTGCCCCTCTCATTTGCTTCTTCTTTGTGTTTCATCCTCTCTTCTCCAAGGTACATGGGTGTGTGATTTCTATGATTTTTCTTCATTTTCTTCCAATATCCTTAGATTTTTAGAGAATGGGATTGATTTATTTAATGATATGGATTATTTTATTAGTTGAATTTTGTTGCTTAAATTTCTCTTCATTTGTTACCCATTTTGATATTGTGAGGTGTCAAAAATTGTTAATGTTTGATGTTTTATTGACTTGAGAATAATAGTAGATGATATACTTAGCCTTAGAATGATTATTAAGATGAAAATTAGTGATCAAAATGGGATATTTATGATGATTGTATTTTTCTTTGAATCTCGACTGATTTATTTCAATAATTTTTAATTTAAATTCTGTGCATTGTTTGATCAGAGTAGTTTTATCATTCAAAACTACATATTAAAATGTACTAGTGTACCAATTTTTATTACAATTAGAGTTCATTTTAGTGACCAAAATTGACGCACAGTTTCTCTAAAAATCATTACTATTTTATTGATATTTTTACATTTGGTAAAGAATGATTTGTTCTTGGTTTGGGATTGCTAATATAGGATATGTGTAACTTTAAAATGATCAATGAGATAGAAAACATTGATTCAAAATAATGTTTGTAGTGTTTTTCTTTTTGCTATGATTTTTGAATGAATTTTAGATATAATTTTATAATAATTAAAGTTAATTTGAAAATGGTATTTTGTGAGAATTTTGTTAGTTTTGTGATATATGGTTGAAATAGTTTGTTGAGTGAGATGTCAAGATTGAAAAGAGGGTTTTAGCCTGAGAAATACTTTCTTTATGCCCTTATGTTGTTGAATTTTTTACGGCGGTTGAAGGAGTATGTGAATACTCATGCATTGTGACTCATGATTTATTCATTATTTTATATTATATGTAGAGTAGTCAATTTTTTTATTAATAATCTTTCTATCATTCCTTTCCTCTCCGTATTCATGAGTTACTAATCACATTTCCTTAAATGAATTGTCTTTTAGATTAAAAAGTTATGGATAAAGAATAGATGTTTGTCAATCGATTAAGTAAAGAGTATTTGAATAGTGTGAAAGAGTTTATGAGGTTTGCTCTTGAGCATGTAAAAGACCCTAGAAGATTAGTGTGCCCTTATGTAAGATGTGGTCTTTTGAAGCAAATTAGTACATTTGAGTTGGAAGACCATTTAGTGTGCTATGGAATTGATGAAAATTATAAGTGTTGGCATAAGCATGGAGAGACTATAGAGGATGAGTGTATTAGTAATTGGGAGTATAAAGGAAACTTTGAATCAGATGATTATGACACAGATATTTATAAGGGTGATTGTCTTGAAGATATGACCAATGCAATTAAAAGGAAACTTGAGGATTGTCCTGAAATGTTAAAGATGTTAAAAAGTGATGGAGAGAAGTCCTTGTACACTGGTTGCACCAGATTCACAAAGTTGTCAGCGGTGTTGAAATTGTACAACTTGAAAGTGAGTAATAGATGGAGTGATAAGAGCTTCACAGAAAATTTTACACTTATAAAACAACATTTACTTGCAAACAACAAGCTTTCAAGGACTATGTATGAGGTAAAACAAATGCTACGCTCAATTGGCATGAGTTATGAGAAAATGCACACCTATCCCAATGATTGCATATTATTTAGAAATGAATATGCATTATTAATGGAGTGTCTAAAATGTAATGCCTTGTGCTACAAAGAGAATGGTAAGAGTCCAGATAAGGCATTATGGTACTTTCCCATTGTGCTTAGATTTAGACGGTTGTACAATAGTGCAGAGGATGCAAAAAATTTGACATGACATGCAGATGAACGAATCAAAGATGGGAAGCTTTGACATCCAGTTGACTTTTCTCAATGGAAAAAAATTGATCTCGATTACCCTGACTTTGGAGAAAAAGATAAAAACCTTTGCCTCATATTATCTACTGATGGAATGGATCCACATAAGCTTCAAAGTAGCAGTCACAGTATATGGCCAATTATTTTGGTAATTTCTAACTTACCTCCATAGTTATGTACGAAGCAAAAATATAAATAATCCATTTTTTATATTTATAATAGGTGTTTGTATGACAAATTTGTTGTCTCTTTCAATCTACAAACAAAGTTCATCTTCATTAGTCCTCATGAAGTGGGTGCACATGCCTTAATTAAAAGCAACAAAATTTTAGAACAAGCAATGGCATGAAGCAAAAATTTCAAAGTAAGGGCTCAAAAGGGAATATTATTCATAATACCATACTGTCATGGGTAACGTAATTCTCACTTATCTTAATAATTTTTTTATTTTTAATTTAATGGATTAATTATAATTTTGCAACACTTATTAATACTATTAAGGACCATTGGATGTTGATCACTGCCAAACCATTTGGCAACACTCTAAAGATATATTATCTCGATTTTCTTAGAGGGGAACCAGGGAGGAGACAAATTTTATTGGAGTTAATTAATATGTAGGTACATAAAGATTTCACATATTTATTTAATTATTTAAATTCCATACTACCATATTTTTTACTATTTCACTAGGGCGATTGTGTTATACTGCACTAACACAAAACAATCAATTCCAATGTCCTTTACAAATTTGGATATGGCCTACACTTGGAATATAATTAAGGTAATTGAAATTTTTATTAAATTGAAATTTAATGTATCAATACAAATTCATCGATTCTTTAATTTTTAGTGTCCAAGACAAAGGAAAAAAAGCTTGGATTGTGGCTATTGCATCATGAGGTTTATGAAAGATATCATTATCTATAACGAGAGCATAATTCTGGAGACGATATGTGAACAATATTAACTTTTAAATTACAAAAATATTTAATGTATTAAAATTAATATATGGTGGATCATTTATATATTACAGTACTATGATAATTCTTATATTGAAGAATTCGGGGATGTAGAAATAAATGAGGTAATTAAAGAATGGTGTCAATACATTTTTCAAGTGTGGAACTCATATAAAGAAGATTAATAGAACTACCTTGAAGAAGTAGCTAGGAAGTTTATATTTTTATTAGGTAGTTTATTTTTTAAAATAGTTTACTATATGTAATTATATTTGTTTATTGATTAATTTTGAAATGAATACAGTAAATTTCATTGATATTCAAATCTGGAATGACTGACTATTGCTATTTTGATTTCTTTTTGCAGGAGAGCTGATATAAAAATAGCTCACATGTTAAAAAAACATATAATAAATGACAGTTATATAAATAACCATCATTTATACTACAATAAATGACGGGTAACTAAGATACCCGTCATTTATCTAGACTTTAAATGATGGGTATCTTATTTACCTGTCATTTAAAGTATGGTAAGAAATTATAACATACTTTAAATGATGGGTAAGTAAGTTACCTATCATTTAAAGTGAAGATAAATGATGGGTAAAATACTTACCTGCCAGTTAAATGATGAGTAAGTATTTTACCCGTCATTTATCCTAACTTTAAATGACAAGTAATTTATTTATCTGCCATTTATATTCTCATTTCGCTTGTGATTTTGTAAAAATTTTATTTTAAATGACAGTTTTATAACTGTCATTTATTGGTGGACTTTAAATGTCAACCATATAAATGATGCATATTAACTGTTATTTATGGATTAAAAGAACCATCATTTATTCCTTTTTTTTGTAGTAGTGTTGGTTGCCCATGAATTCATTTAATAATAAAATATTGTTCGCATATATCAACCAGTTTAAAATTTTAACTATGGTCGAGTCGTTTCTACTATAATAACATTTAATTATAATTGGTTATCTTTTAATGATCATGGTAGAGTGAATGAAAATGTGATGAAGTCGGGAGACATTACAAAACTCCCCCAAAGATGGATACAGAGGCAGTGCTCATCATTTTCATCGGTCACTTTGACCTTTCATTTCATCTCGATGAAAATGTGATGAAGTTAGGAGACATTACAAAACTATCTCATAGATGGATACACAGCCAGTGCTTATCATTGTGATGAGCATCGCATGCTCATCATTTCCATAGGTCACTTTGACCTTTCATTTCATCTCAAAATAATTTCTGTTGTTTATTTTAAATTAATTTTTAGATATTTTATTATGATATTTGTGAAAATAAAAAAGTTATAAAAATTATAAAAAATTTAGAATTGAATCTAAACTTTTTTGGTACTCATTACAGGATGAGCATTATGGCACTCATCACCCATCATGAAATCTAAACAGTTCATATTGAAATGTTTTATTTTTATTTTATAATTATCAAAATATAAATATAAATATAAAGTTTTTGAATAAATCTGTTCATCATCAATCCAGTTAGTCCAATTTAATATATTTTTTATAATTTTTAGAAATTAATTATCCAGATATATTCTGGATAGTATAAATAGAATACGGGCAATCTAATTTAATATTAGCATTTTTATAATTTTTACAAATTGATCAAAATCCCAGATTTAATATTAATTTTTTTATAAATTTTTATTTTTACAAATATAATATTAAAAATATTTAAAAGTTGATTTAAATTGAACGACATTGATTATTTTAAGATAAAATAAAGAGTAACGATGGCTCATGAAAATGATGAGCATGCAATGCTCGTCACAACGATGAGCATCGAATGTGTAAAGATGAGGAGCCTGGAAAGCCTTAGCAAAGCAATTCTCTATAGGGGTTGCTCACGTCGGGAGATGAATTCTATGCATGGTTTTTGTATATCATAGTGAAGGTTCAAAATGAAGAGTATATTCGAAATTCCCAATTCGTATTTTTTTTAAAACACTAATTGGCGAAATGCACCTGTTTATTTATTTTCTTTCCATCCTTTTTAATTTGTAACCTACATCATTAAAAATCTTGGTCAAATCATCCGTATAGAGTAAATATATTTTTCCAAAATAAAATACACCTAGTTGAACTAAGAAAGTACAAAACTTGACACAAACAAACAAAAATTAAAGTAGGTGAATATATAGACTGGGATTATCATATATGGTTAATGAACTTCTACTTATTAATTCTCATTAATTATCATCACCACCAGTCCACTACCATAATTTTTTTTCTTACTCTTCATCTTCTTCACCACCACCTCCATTTTGAAAATTAAGTATAGTGGAAAAATTTATCTTGAATGAACACCAACAAACTGAACTTTTGTTTATATAACAATTGAATTTGAAAACAAGTACAAATTCCACATGACATAACAACCAAACACAGAGACATATAACACTTGCTCTCGAAATATAACATTTTGCCCTAATTAACATCATAAAAAAGTTTAGCTATGCTCAGACTCATTATTCTGTGAGTATCATTATTTAAAACATAGAAATTGATTCTGTTGGTGCTCCATTAGCTTGTAGGTGGGACCACTCACAGAATTTACATTGACATATTCCTGTTTTTTTGTCAACCAATAATTACATCAATCCATTCAAATTTTCATTTTACACAACCCTCGTCTTCTGCGAACCAATATGTAAATATTCATGAATTTACAGTTGAACTTTATAATAACAAATCAACATTCATTCTTTTTTTAACAACATATAATCCAGTTTTTCTTAGGGTGACTTTCACTTTTCAACATATTTCAGACCGAAATTTCATCAGTTTATGAATTTACAACACTACACTATAGTTTTTACATGACAAAATCCATTTTAGCTCATGAGCAATTTTAGATTCCAACATTTATCTTGTGCAGAACTCAGACCATAGAATTGTGTGTTTTTGATTGACTATGTGAAACACATCTCTATTCTTGTTAACAAAAGTGGAAATTTGCATCGATTTTTGATAATTAAGCATCCCCTATAAGAACACTACTTTGGCACACTAGGCCTCCAGAGAAGCTATGCAAATGCAATATAGGTGGATCTCTATGTGTTATAAAATAATATGGAGTCTTAATTATATAATTATTTATTCTGAGATAAGGATGACATTTGTATCTTGTATAGTTTCTCTCTTTACATGTCATTTATTCATTTATTTCTTTGTAACTGCTTTGTACAAACTTGCACTATTTATATCAATGGAAATGGTAGGCCAAGGCACCACATTATTCTAAGCATTTTCCATTCCTTGTTTGATTCTTTTCTTGGTATCAGAGCGAGGGATATTTTTTGCTACTTAAAATGTCGCCATCTTCTTCTACCGCCGTTGCTAATGCATCCTCTATTTCTCCTACCATTACTGTTCATACTATTTCTAAAACAAATCCTCTGTTTAGTAATCAGGTCACCTCGGTCAAGCTAGAATGAGGAAATTATTTGTTTTGGGAATCTATTATTCTTCCACTGGTTGAGGGCAACAAGTTGGAGGCTCATATTAATAGTGTTGGTCCTATTTCATTATCTACTATTACAAATGACTCAAGTGTTGAACCAAATCCTGACTATATTGAATGGTGTGCTATGGATCGTTTGCTCGTTGGATGGCTAAGAAACACGATAAGCATGGATATTGGAGCTTAACTCTTGCATTGTTGAACTGCTCAAGAGATATGGGATAGTGCTAAGGCTTTGGCCAATGCCTCTACCAAGGCTTGTGTGCTTATGTTCAAATCAGAACTCTAAAATACCAGGAAAAATGGCATGAAAATGGATGCTTATCTTTCCAAGTTGAAGAATCTAGCTGATCAACTTGCAATGGCAAGAGCTCCTGTCTTAACTGAGGATCTCATTACTTAGGCTCTTAGTAGTTTGGATGCTAAATATAATGCCATGGTTATTAAGCTTGTTGATGTACCTAATCTTACATGGATTGATGCATACGCTTCTTTTAATGGCTTTTGAAAGTAGATTTGAACAGCTTAATTCATTTTCTACATTATCTCTTCAACTAAATGTGAATGCTACTCACCATGATGATTCTTGTTCTTCCCTTGCTCGTGGTCCTACCCGTGGCTCTCGTAGTAGTTATGGATATCGCTCTTGTGGACGTCCTTTTCATGGAGGATGTCGTGATACTTGTTTTTGTTTTTGTTGTCACCAACTTGGTCATATGATTACAAACTACTTTCAGTGTCTTGATCGCTCGTTCTCATCTAGTGCTGATTATGGTTCATCTTAGGCATATTTTGCTTTGCCACAGTTTGTGAAGGACTTTGCTTGGTATATGGATAGTTATACAAACTATCACATTACTCTTACTTCTGCTTTACTTGATACAACTATTCTTGTTGGTAAGTCTCATTTACTAACAAGTATTATGCAAAAGACTCCTATCTCAGCTATTGGTACCTCTTCTCTTGTTTGTGATTCAACCTCTTTAAATCTTAATGATGTTCTAATCATTCCTTCTGGTACTAAGAAATTGTTGAGTGTTCATAACCTTATTGAAGACAATATGGTAGATGTTTTATTTACTGATCATGGCTGCCTTGTGAAGGACAAAGTGACAGGTCAAGTGCCTACTGACCACGTGCTTTTAAGTGATATTATTAATGAGCATCCTATGGTGACTCGAGCTAAGCGTGGGATCTTTAAGCCAAAATATCCATTTATTAGACTATTAAAATCAGAGGACCCGATTGCTCTTCATAACTTTACTAAACCTAAATTTGTCTTTGAAGTGCTCGCCGTTTTTCACTGGTGTCATGCCATAGCTAAAGAGTTTGAAGCTTTAAAGCGAAATCAAACATGGATTTTAGTTCCTTATTAGAAAACACATAAGATGATTGATTGTCGCTGGGTGTTTAAGACTAAATATAAAGCTGATGGCTCAGTATTGAAGTGTAAAGTGTGCCTGGTTGTGAGAGGCTTTCAGCAAATTCCATGTTGTGATTATAGCGAGACTTTTAGTCTAATTATTAAATCAACCATGGTACATGTTGTTCTTACTCTTGTTGTGACTTTTAATTGGGAAGTTAGGCAATTGGATATTAATAACACTTTTCTCAATGGATTTTTGGAAGAGGAAGTTCTTATGCATCAGCTTGAGGGATTCATTGATTCCCAAAAACCAAATCATGTGTGCAAGCTCATTAACACAATTTATGGCTTGAAATAAGCATCGCATGTGTAGTATGATAGATTGCGACTCGCTCTATTGTAATAGGGATTTTAGAATGCTCGAAGTGATGGTTCACTATTCATGCTTCGCACAAGTGGATTAATGGTATTTATCTTAATTTATATGGATGATATCTTAGCAACTAGCAACAATCCTTCTCATCTAAGGTCTTTTATTCAAAAAACTCAATACCTTGTTTTATCTCAAAGACTTGGGCTCTATTCATTATTTTCTCGGCATAGAAGTTGCTTGTGACAGCACTGGAATGTTTTTAAATCAAGCAAAATATGTCCTTGTTCTATTACATGATATGCTTGATGCTACCCCTGTGTCTACGCCCATGGTTAGTAGTTGATAGTTTTCCATTTCAGATGGTGAACCATTGATTGATCCTAGTAAATATCAACAAGTTATTGTTGTTCTTTAATATTTAACAACTACCTAACCTGATATAGCCTTTTTTGTAAATAAGTTGAGTCAGTTTATGTCAAGATCAACTATTGTTCATTTTCAAGCAGAAAAAAGAATGTTGTGATATCTCAAGGGAACTTATAATCTTGGGTTGCACATTAAACCATTTTCTCAGCTACAATTAAATGCTTTTACAGATGCTCATTGGACTACAAATGTAGATGATAGAAAATCAATGGCAGGTTTTTGTATATATTCAGGAAATACTTTGATTGCATGGGCATCTAGAAAGCAAAGGGTTGTGTCAAGATCCAATACAGAGTCAGAGTATAGAGCTTTAGTAGACACCACTATTGAAGTTAATTTGTGTTTATTACTTTATGAATTGGGATGTGCACCTAGATGTCCTCCTACTAATCGGAGTGACAATATCAGTACTAATGCTCTTACGGCTAATCTTGTACAACATGCTAGAACTAAGCATATAGAAATAGACTTGCATTTTGTAAGAGATCAAGTTTTGGCTGGTACCCTTCACGTTAGATGCATTCCTTCTCATAGTCAAGTTGCAGAATGCTTTATTAAAGCTTTAGCCTACACACAATTTTCAACCTTTAAAAACAAACTTGGGTTGTCAATAACTCCCCTACGTTTGAGGGAGAATGTTGGAAAATGATATGGAGTCTTAATTATGTAATTAGTTATTTTGTATATAAGGATGACATTTTTACCTTGTATAGTTTCTCTCCCTATGTGTCATTTATTCATTCATTTCTTTGTAACCATTTTGTACAGACTTGTACTATTTATATCAATGGAAATGGTAGGTTAAGGCATTGCATTATTTCGAGCATTTTCCATTCCTTGTTCAGTTCTTTTTCTCGATAGAGAATAAAGGGAACCCTTATAAACTATACCTCTTTTGCATGCTCTAATAGAAACTAATATACCTCTTTTACACACTCCGACAGAAACTGATGATTATGAGGACCAAAGGCTTTCCAGGGAAAAGAACAAAACAATACGATGAGAAGGAGAAGAATCTCTGACAAATAGAAATGAAGCATGGTGGATCGAAAAGAGAGCTTACGTTTTGGTTGAAGAGTAATTTGATCCTTTTAGCTTTAAAATTAATTGAGCATGAAGTTTTTGGGTCTGCAAAGCATTTTCAAAATTTATTAGACCTTAAAAGCAATTATCCTGTTTCTTTGAAGGCCTTATATGTGATCCTCTGAAAAATAATCTTGCACTATCTCCATCCCAAATTATCCAAAATTTTAAGACATTTTTGGATAAAATCTCACATATCAATAAATATTATTAAATACACTTAATTAACATTATTTTTTCAAAGCAAAAAATATATACTTCTAAAAACACCCTTCATTTAATATATTTAAAAGAGAGAGAAACAAATTAAAGAGGGAGAGAAACGGTACTATAGAAAAAAAGCTTATTTAATAGAACATTGATCTTCTCAAATTGTTTTATGTTTTGGAATGTCGAATCTCTTCCAAAAATGTCTTATAATTTGGAATAAAGAGAACTTTTTTGTTAAAATATAAATGAATTGCCCCCACTGTCCCTCCTTAGATCCACTATTCATTTGATGTGACACCTATGTTCTCTTCTTTTTCTTCTTCTTCTGAATACAAGACCTTGGAAAACCCATGCAAAATATATGAATAGAAATCAGATCATGTCAGATTCTATAAGGGATCTACATTCTAAAGGTGGATGATAAAAAAAAATAAGATTTAAATTTTCTTGAGAGGCCTGGTGAGCAAGCAAGTCAGTGCATTTGTTCACTTCCTTAAATATGTGATTGAAGGTAATGATCCAATCTTTCATAACAAAATCTGTAACTTTGTTGATCATTTTCTGAGAGTGGATGATTGTCAAAAAGATTATGTTGAATATGTGAGAGAGCCTCTATTAAATCAAAATGTATATTGATTTTAGTGAATCACGCATTCTAACAAAGGTAAAGTCCTTTTAAAATGCCCAAGAGTTCTACTATGGTGCTAGATTGATAGCCAAGGTATTTAGAAAATTCATTAATCCAATTATCTTTGTCATCTCATAAGATTCCACCTCAGGTTGCAGCTCCATATTGGAGCCCCTTTTCTCTTCTTTTGACATAAAGCAAAATCCATTTTTAATAATACTCTTGCAGCTTGCGCATATCTATTTGTTTTGAACTAGAATTTAGGTGAAAATATCTAATTCATGTAAACCACACACAATATGTGTGTTGGGCATGTGTGATATATATAATATTCTTTTCTTGAACTGTTTCTTAGTCAAGTCTAAAAGGTCAACCCTTCATGCCAATCTTATATGCCCATGCGTTCCTACATGTAGGAATATGGAGTCCAAAAAACATACTTCCGGTGGTGATAAAACTTTCCTTCTACCACACGTGAATCCTGAATTACAGTGATATTATAAATTTTACGGTGGATATATAATATTTTCTGAAAAAGAAAGAGGGAGAGAACAGCAGAGGGAAGGGTCTGAACATACAATTCAAAAAATGCAACAGCCAGTTCCTATATATATATATCTAGATTGGTAATAGTTATATAATTTTCAATATATATATATAAAACTGCTCCAACAATTACTTTCTTACAACCACTCTAAATTATTTAAATAAAAAATTTATCTAACTTTAATTAATTATTATTGGATCTAGACTTTTGCTTACATGGTCTAATTCATCAAGGATGGACCATAATATAACAATTAATACAAGTCGACAACGACACATCTGTTTATGTCTTTATTTAATCAAGTACGTAGTTAGAATTAATCCTGGTTGCCAAATGAACCAGTTTAAAGGGAAAAAAAATTTTATACTTAACTTTATATATTTAAGATATTTGTTTTCAATTAACTTTTTTGGTCACTGCTAAAAGTTGCAGCCAAATGTCTTTTTTTTTTTAAGTAGTGAAGGCATGTAAAAGCAAATGAGTTAAGACCTTATGTATGTGCCTTAACCTAACTAAAAGATAAAAATAAATGAGGATGAAAGATAACAATAATTCAAATATTACGATAATTAAAACAAAATATTTCTAATTAAGATGACAATTAAAATATCTTCAATCATTCAAAACTTCTCATCAAATCTTCAATATCTTCCATTATTCTTCTCTTTCCTTTTTCTTTCCATTATATGCTCAATCTCATTAGTCATGATCCCATCAACCTGTTCCAGGTTGACTTTCTCCTCCTTGGTCTATTCCTCCAATAGCAAGTAATGTGGAACCACTGCCTGTTCTTTGGCTGAGCTGAGCAACTAGATCGTTTGAAGCACCTTCGTTTGTTCCTATATTGGCCATACAAATAACCAAATAACCAAATACAGAAGACATAACACACATGTAAGACAGAATGAATATTGCTCTTGAAATATATAAACATTTTGCTCTTGAAATACTTAAGATCCACCTGTACTAGGTTCACTTTTGCCACCATCATCTTTTCCTCCAACATCATTCGTCTTGTTCGACCCAACTGTATTTTGTTGGCTTGCAATTATTTTCTGTTTTTTTGTATCCGCGTCGCCTTTGACATTAGACTCTCTTTCATTTGATCTGTTTCAAAAACTCCAATACTTTTATTAATTTTGCGTCACAAATTTAAAGCAAATATTTGGCATATTCTAGTTTAATGAGGTTTTACTGGAATCAGCAATGGATTGAGAATGAATTCCCAATTGAATCCAAGTCTGGAAGTTTGCCTCTGCATTATTAATGTGGAATATTTCATCGCAATAATTCCTTCCATTATGAGACGAATTTAATAATGATTGAAATTTTCCATTTCATGGCGGTCTCCCCTGCTATAAAAAATAGTAGTTGGTTGAAGGAAAAACTCACTCCCCATCAAATATCCCTTCTTCAGTATTCGTTCTTCTCTCCTTCTTTTTTCTCTCTACAGTGCATGTTATGCATCAAAGAAAGGACCCTAATATTCCTGTCTCATCATGGGTATGTAGTTGGATAGCCTCTACAATACCCGGATTTGATAAAACCTTACACGATTCTTTTTAGATCATTATTGGATTATAATATCTTTCACATACCTTCTCATTGGTCATCAGTTGTATATTCAAAGGCATAAAAATTTCATAATGGCAAATGAGAACCAATAAGAAAAGGAAAATCAACCATCAAAAGCAAATGATGTCCAGCTAGTAATTTACTACAAACAATGAAAAAAAGCAGAAAAGGATCGCTGAAACAAAGTGAAAGAAAAGAAAAGAAAGTTAGTTAGGAAAAGAAAGCTGACTTGTCGGATGAAAGCTTTGCTTCCATGAATTCTCTATGATTAGAAACTCAGTGAAAATGAAGATCGTTGAATGTGAACTGAAGTTGAGATGTGATAAGGAGAAACATAGGAGAATCTATTTATATTTGAAGCTATTAGATGGATTCAAGGACATGCCTTTAATATTATTGCCCTTTCTTTTTCAAGTTTCTTTCATTAATTTGGTCGCTGTTCAAAGTTCAACGATTAATGTTCACACATGTTGAATTGGGCAACCACAAATAAAGAAAGAGACAAGTCAATATCAGATGTCATTAGTTTTTTAAAAGGTCAGAGATAGTAAGTCATTTGCGTCACACACACACGCACACAGAGACACACACACAGAGGAAAACTAATTGACTGTTTGAGAAGTAAAGTCCAAATTAAAGTCCCGTCCTTAATCTTCAAAGCTTCAAACACTTGAATGTTATTTATATATATTTGGATCATATATGTATTGTGTAATTTTATCATATTTAGATATCGTTAAGGATTATCTAGACCGGGTTAAATTTCAAGGATTCAGGCATTCTAATTTAGTACGTACTTAAAAATATCTCAACATTATAAAATGCGTTTCTATTAATTGAATTTTATATTATAAAATTGAAATTATTAATTTAACTTATAATTTAGTGGCCTACAACAAAGAACCAAAAATCAAATTGACTATACAGATAATTGTTCAAAGGTTAGTGATCTAGTTGTGATTGAACTATAATCAACCTATTCATGATTAAAATAATATAATATAATTAAAACATACAAAATATTCATATATAACTTTGTAAAGAATAATATTTAAATAAAAGTGCATTAATCCACAAACAAAATGGAGTATATAATAAAATACAATAAATTTCACTGTTCATAGAGCAGCGAAATTAATAAATATTGTGGGGCCATCATTCTTTATTTTTTAAAAAAATTCAATAATTTTTCTTTCAACCATTTTTTTTACAATAATTTTTTTATACTTACCTTTTCTTATTTTGTTAAAAAAAATAAAGCATATTTTTAATGTGACTGTTAACATTTTAAAATTAAATTTTTTGAATAAAATTTTAAAATAGAAATTTTGCAAAAGAGTAACAAGGTTTTTTTAATTGCATGCATGCATCCTTTGATTAGAAAAAATTATATTCAAGAGACATAGTCAGACACTAAATGTTAACATTTCTTCTAAAAAGAATTCAAGCTTAATTTGGGGGCCAATTTACTTTTTTTACCTATAATTTTATTGTCAATGTTATTAAAAGTTTTTTTTTATTATAGCCATACTAAATTATTATTTTGACAGTATCACCTTTTTTTCATGATCTCCGGAGCAAAAAATGAATTTTTTTAACTATTTGCAATGGCAATATGTAAAATTATTGTTAACTTAAAAAAACAAGTAGATACATATGTCTTTAAAATTAAATATAGTTATGCATATCAATAATAGAAATCTGAAATTAATTATCAAGTATTATTGAATTAGTTAAAATGTATATTGAAAATGATCTGAATTTATAGGGGTGAAAAATCCTATGACTAGAGGGATCAAAATAGAAAAATATATATCACTTTCATATAATTTTCCCAAAATGAGGGGTGCATATGCATTCCTCATATATGTTGCTTTAGCATTATACCTAAATAGTACCTGTAATCCCATGAAAGAATAAATAAGTGAATTTCTTTCTAATCCCATGTATCGCACCTGTATTTCCTAGTTCTTGTGTAAACTACATATAATTCAACAAAACAAAATTAATAAAGCAGAAATCTGACAGTGTATAATTTTTCGTTTTCAGTAATTTTTAATTCAAAATGATTTCATTTCATGATTTTTGTTTCTTTTAAAATAGAACAGTTTTAGAAATAATTAAATTCAAATAAACACTTGCTCAACGAATTTTTTAATTCAAACGAATTGTTTAATTTTTTTGTTTAAAACCAAACTTGCCCTGAAAGTCTTGTACCCTATATACTCACACCTCATTTTGTTTTTTTTATTTTGAAGTTAAATTTCGTTGGCGAATCTAGACCAGAATTTCAAGGATTCAAGTTTGAGCCTTTTTGCAGTGGGTGCAAGGTCAATGTTCACACTTCACACCAGCAAGTTGAATTAGACTACTTGTTCTTGAATTTAATTTAATCCCACTAATACGTGGCTAAAACAATAATACATATTGAGAGAAAATATGTAGTTTACATTTACCAAAAAAAAAAAAATTGTAGTTTACCGCTATCGGTCATTGCTTACACATGATCCTTGAATTTTTAATGCCAATGATCTGGATCCCCATGTCACCTGATTCTTTTTTAATTGAAAAATAAAAAATTACCCATATTACAGCCAAAACTACTAAAAGAAATCAAGCAATTAGCATGCCATTATGTAGACTCATGAATTTACAAAAAATTTAGGGCAAATAATAATGGGTTAAAGGGCAATTTCATCTTTAAACTACAAGTCAAGAGCACCATAGGCTTTAAATTCATTTTTGATACAATATTTTCCTTCAACTTTTGAAAACGGTGCAATTTTGCTCTTATTTTTAATAAAGATTAATTTTGACTGTTGGTTGATAATAAAATAATAGAAAAGTACTAAGAAAATTTTAGACAAGGACAAAAAATTAGAGAAAAGTACCAAATAAATTTTCTTGGTCCTTTTATGTCATTTTTTAGCTAACTAATAGTTAAAGTTAATATCATATTTGTTAACAGTAGTTGTTATATTGTGTTATTTTCAAAAGTTCAAAGAGGAATGTTACACAAAAAAATAAGTTTAGGATCACATACATTTCAAGACTTATAATTTAAAGGTAAAATTGTCCTATAATCTAATAATAATTTTGCTTTGTTGGTCTGGCTAGAATTCACTATACGTTCTCATGATATCTTTTTCTATACGTGAAATGAAATTTGCCGAGGTGAGAATAATATTTGACATTCATGTAGAGAATGGATTCATTAACCTCGTCATTATGATTGCATTTTCTCTATACTTCATGTTCATTTCCTTTCACTGGTTTTTTTTTTTTTGCTTTTATTTTTTTTTTGGGTATATACAACATTAATTGGTCCAACGTTTTTGATCGTTAGTTTTGCTCTCTGTGCAAATTCTACAGCTCCATGCTAATGTTCACACCAGTTGAATTGGCAACCAAAAATAAACAAAGACAATTTAAGTTGTCGTTAATTGTTTGAACAGTGTGTATATATATACTCATTAATTACTTGGACCTTTTTCTGTAGTCAGTCAAATCTAAATGCCCAAACCCGTATGGTCAAATGTAATCGCAGACAATTCTAATCCATTTACTATAATATAAATGTTATATATAGTTGAGTTGAATTATGATAAATAAAATAAAATTTTAGTACAAGGTGATTATGATGATTTAATATTAAAGATTCAGCCTTATTAATTATTTTCATGTCCTCCACTGTTTCAGTTTTCCGTAGTTGCATGCATTTGCTTTCATACCAGTCGACAAAGACACGTCTACATATCTATGTCTTTATTTAATACACGTGTGTTGGCAGAATCCTGGTTGCCCATGAATTCGTCTCATATTATAATATTGTCCGTACACATCAACCAGTTTGAAATTTTAACTATGGTTGAGTCGTTTCTACTATGATAACATTTAATTATAATTGATTATCTTTTAATGATCATGGTAGAGTGGGTTAAAATGTGATGAAATTAGGAGACATTACAAAACTCTCTTGAAAGATGGATACGCGTTCCAGTGTTCGGATGATGAGCACCGCGTGCCCATCATTTCCATGGGTGATCCTGACTCTTCATTTTATCTCAAAATGATATCTGCCATTTATTTTGAAGTGACTTTTAAATGTTTTAATATTATATTTGTGAAAATAAAAAGTTTGTAAAAATTATATTTAATATTGAATCCAGACTATCTTTGGTCCTCATTAGAGGATGAGCACCATGGCAGTTATCACACATGATGAAATTTGAACAGTGCAGGTTCAAACTTTTTATTTTTATTTTATAATTATCAAAATAAAAATATAATTTATTTGGATAAATATGTTTATTATCAATCTAGTTAGTCCAATTTAAATATCTTTTTTGAAGTTTTAGAAATTAATTATCCAGATGTATTCAGGCAGTATAGATAGAATATGGACAATCTAATTTAATATTAAAATTTTTATAAATTTATCAAAATTCCACATTTAATATTGAAATTTTTATATTTTTTTATATTTTTTTACAAATATAATATTAAAAATATTTAAAAATTAATTTAAATGCGTATGGTTCAAAGATGAGGAACCGGAAAAGCCTTAGCAGAGCAATTCTCTACAAGCGTTGCTTACGTCGGGAGACGACGAAGTTCTATGATTTTTGTATATCATAGTCAAGTTTCAAAACGAAGAGTATATTCGAAATTCCCAATTCCTTGTCTTTTTTTTTTTTACATTAATTTGCAAAATGCGCCTGTTTATTTATTTTGTTACCATCCTTCAATTTGTAACCTACGTCATTAAAAATCTGGGTCAAATCACGCGTATAGAGTAAATATATTTTGCCAAAATAAAATCTGCCTCGTTGAAGTGAGAAAGTATTAAGGGAAAGTAAAAATCAAGAATTTCTATATAAAATTTATATAAGTTAAGAATTAGTTATTGTCAAAACTTGAATGAAAAAGAAGCCCAAATAAATTATTTTTACTATAGAATGAGTTATTATTAAAATCTGAATAAATACTTGTGAATAAAAAACTAATTTAAATAAATAAGTATATATTCGAATTTTGACAACAACTAATTCTTGACTGATATAAATTTTGTATAAAGGTCTTTGATTGCTATTTTTTCAAGTATTAAACTTAACACAAACAAACAAAAAAAGTAGGTGAATATACAGACTAGGATTATCATATATGGTTAAAGAAATTCTACTAATTAATTCTGGTTAATCATCATCATCACCACCATAATTATTTTTTCTTACTCTTCATCTTCTTCACCACCCCCTCCATTTTGAAAATTAATTAAGTATAGTAGAAAAAATTATCTTAAATGAATATACAAACAAACTGAACTATTTTATATAACGATTGAATTTGAAAACAAGTTCGAATTCCACATGACATAACAACCAAACACAAAGACAGATAATACTTGCTCTCGAAATACATCATTTTCCCTTAATTTAACAGCCTCAAAAAGTTTAGCTGTGCTCAAACTCATTATTCTGAGTATCATTATTTAAAGCTTAGAAATTGATTTGCTGCTCCATCTGCTTGCAGGGGGACCCACCAGTATTAGGTTGACTTTTGGCACCTGGGTCTATTCCTCCAATCGCATGTACTATGAAGCCTTTGCCAATTTCTGTGCTAGCCTCTAGGTTTGACTCAGCACCTGTACGAGCTGGTTGACTTGTGCCTCCTTGATATATTTCTCCAACATCTTCTATTACTCCATTAGCCTGTGGGTCTTAGGTTGACTTTTGGGACCATCGTCGTCCAACAACATTCGTCCTGTTACACCCGACTGGGTTGTGTTGGCTCGCAGTATTTGATCTGTTTCAGAACCAATACTTTTATTAATCTTGCATCACTAATTTACATGTCTATACAACCTTCATGGTCTCAGTTATAATCAAAGGCATAAAAATTTCATATAAGGGAAAATAAGAAACAGCAAAAAAGCAACTATGTCAAGCTAGTAAGCTACAACAAACAAAGGGAAAAAGAAAAGAAAAGAAAGTCAGTCGGGAAAGGAAAGCTAACTTGTCGGATGAAGGCTTTGCTCCCATGACTTCTCTCTGAATAGAAATTCAGTGAAAGTGAAGATGGTGGATTGTGAATTGAAGTTCAGATGTGATAAGTAGCAAAACAAGAGAATCTATTTGTATTTGAAGCTGTAGGATGGGTTCAAGAATATGTCTGTAATAACATTGCTCCTTCTTTTTCAAGTTTCTTTCATTAATTTGGCCGCTGTTCGCAGTTCAAAGTTCCGCAATTAATGTTCACACATGTTGAATTGGGCAACCACAAATAAAGAAAGACACAAGTCAATGTCAGATGTCATTAGTTGTTTAAAAAGTCAGAAAAACTAAGTAATGTGTGTCTCTGTCACACACGCGCGCACACAAGAAAACTAGTTGACTGTTTGAGAAGTACTCCCCCTATTTTTATTTATATAAGAGAAACTATTAGTTTTTGTTTGTTTTTTTATATAAGTAAAATCATATATTTTAATAAGCATTTATTAAACATTTTTTTAATCATCCTTCATAATTTACATTAATAAAAAATAATTAATACACACTTATATTGATTAACATATGGCATTTTAATCCAATATTTTTATTTTCAGACATAGTTACTTTGGTTAACTAACTTTATTAAATTGTGTGATACATTTTTTTCTTTTATATATAAAAATGGAAGGAGTAAAGTTCAAATTAAGTCCTGTCCCCATGTTCAAAAGCTTTGCAAAAACTTGAAGATTCTTTACATATATATTTGTATCATATATATGTGTATTGTGTAGCTAATTTTATTATATTTTAAAGTTAAATTTCATTAAGGATTATCTACAAATACATGAACATGTTTTGAGAGATAAAAAATTAAAAAAGTGTTTTTCACATTCTCTCTTATATTTAGAACAATAATTCCAGAACATTTTAAATGTGTTTCAGTTTTTATATTTTCCAGAATAACATTTGATTTTTTTTATTCTTCAAAACACTTTTTAAAAATATGTTACCAAACAATTTTTTTTTTATCTTAGAGAATAAAAAATTGTTCCTAAAACAGGTTGCCAAACAAACCATATCTCTCTCTCATTTTTTTTTTTCATGAACACAGCTACTACAAAATGCCATTCCTTATAAAAGGAAAGATCCCACTAAATATGAGCAAACTGAAAACTAATTATAACCGAAACAAAAATCTTGAATGAACACCAACAAACTAAACTTCTCTCATGGCATAGTAACAACCAAATAATCAAACACGAACTGAAGACAACATTTGCTCTCGAAATACATTTTGCCCTAATTGACAGCATAAAAAAAGATTTAGCTATGCTTATCACTCTCATTAGTCTGCAGTAAGTATCATTTAAATTTCACAAGTCACAACAACCAAATAACCAAACACCAAAAGACACGACTCACATAAGACAAAAATGCCCCTTAGAAATATAACATTATTGTACTCTTGTCAGCATCAAGAAGGATTAGATATGCTCATGCAGAACAAGGAAGGGGAGAGAGAGAAAGACGAACATAGAAGAGATCGAACAAGAGCAGAGAAAATTAAATATAGTCATGTAGAGAAGAGAGAAACTCATATGAGAGATAAAATGGCAGCAATTCTTATTCAATGAAAGAGTTGTAAAAGCTAACGAGTTAAGATGCTATTTGTATGCCTTAACCTAACTCGAGAATTAAAAACAAGAATACTCTAGAAATCCTAAATTAAATGTAAATATAAAAATAAATGAGGACAAAAAATAACAATTATTCAAATATTATGACAATTAAAACAAAATATTCCTAATTAAGATGACAATTAAAATATTTTCAATCATTCAAAACTTCTCATCAAATCTTCAATGTCTTCCATTATTCTTCTGTTTCCTTTTTCTCTCCATCATATGCTCAATCTCACTAGTCATGATCCCATCAACCTGTTCCAGGTTGACTTTCTCCTCCTTGGTCTGTTTCTCCAATAGCAAGTACTGTGGAACCACTGCTTGTTCTTTGGCTGAGCTGAGCAAATAGCTTATTTGAAGCACCTTCGTTTGTTTCTATATTAGCCATACAAATAACCAAATAACCAAATACAGAAGATATAACACATATAGGACAAAACGAATATTGCTCTTGAAATATATAAACATTTTGCTCTTGAAATACTTAAGATCCACGTGTATTAGGTTGACTTTTGCCACCACCATTTTTTCCTCCAGCATCATCCGTCCTGTTGGACCCAACTGTATTCTGTTGGCTTGCAACAATTTTCTGTATTTCTTCATCAGCCTCGCCTTTGACATCAGGCTCTCTTTCATTTGATCTGTTTGTGAAACTCCAATACTTTTATTAATTTTGCATCACAAATTTTACATATATACTATTAGAATTATGATCCGCCCTTGATGGGAATTGGGTCATTATGTCGAATTACAAAAGCGAATATTTGGCATATTCTAGTTTAATGAGGTTTTACTGGAGGAATTGATTGAGAATGAAATTCCTAATTGAATTCAAATATGGACGTTTGCCTCCGCATTATTAACGTGGAATATTTCATCATAATAATTCCCTCTATTATGAGACGAATTTAATTATGATGATTGACATTTATTGTTTCATGGTGTTTGATGACTTTCAATATTTTAATAAATTTAATACTGTTTTTAATGCAATTGGAAGTCATCTTGTGAAATTAATTAGCAACTATGTGGTTAAGTGGATAATTATTTGTGAGATTGGATGTGGATAAAGTTCAAGACAATTGTCGAAGTTGGTGAATCAATTATGACATTAAATTTGAGTTTTATTCATATAGAGAAGTCCAATTTATGGCCCAAAGTTGAGGATTTTGAAGCCCACAAGAAATTGAATTTTGCCCAGCAATGCTGCAACACCAATTTTTGGATGTTGTGACATCAAACAATTTTCAGCAAAATACACAGCTTCACTTAAAATCATGTTTTAAGGGTTTTTGGCTATCATTTCCATTACATTTCATCTTCAACCAGCAACTGCACATCCAAGGAGCATTCTAAGGTGAAGAAAGAGTTGGAGAAGCTTGAGGAACACTTGGGTCTTGCAATTTGTGACAAAAATCATCATTCCTAAGCTTTCTTCTTCCTTTTCTCTATGCTATTTTAGTGGCTGTTAGTGGCTGAACACATTTGGCCTACAGTAACTATGAACTTATTGGTGGATTAGAGCTTGTTTTTACCCATTGATTATGCTTAATATTAATTTTGGTTGCTCAATCTTGCATTTATTTGTCTATTTAATGTTTGGACACCATTAACTATCAATTTGGGTATTGGGATTTTTCCTTGACAAAGGAGAATCTCATTTAGACCCTTAGATTGAGTAATATGAGATCGGATTATGATCTAATTTGTAATTAGGATAGAAATATACCTAATTGCCTCATATAATCAAATCAGAGTGAGTTGGAATTAAAGTTGCCCCTTGAATAATTTTGTTAGAAATAACATAATTAATTTGAGAGAGAGTTTTTTGAGATTTGAAAGGCCCTTATAGCCATTAATACTCTAGATTAATAAAATTAGCATTAAAATTAATTAATTAGGTAAAAAGCAAGATTTATGAAGCTAGTAAGGGATTAGTGACTCTAGGTTGCATTGGACATTTGTAGTTGTTTGATTGAGAATCTCATTGCATTTTATTCATTTCACTTTTTAATTTTGCTTAAATAATCGCTTCTAATTGATTTTGCTTAATGTGAATAAAAATGAAAACTTTATTGCCTAATTGCTATTATGCTTGATTCCTTGTGGGATCGAGCTTGATGCACTATTATATTGTATTTTGACTCATACACTTGCAGTAAAATATTTTGTGTGCATCAGTTCTACCACACTATAAACAATGGTGGGTGATTGAAGGGAAGACTCACCCGAGAGCGAATATCCCTCCTTCAATATTTACTCTTATCCCCTTTTTCTCTCTACTGTGCACGCTGTGCATCAAAGAAAGGATTCTAATACTAGTCCTATCTCATTGTGGGCATGTAGTAAGATAGGCTCTACAGTACCCAGATCTTGTACGACCTTGAGCTGACTTTTTTCAGATTATTATTTGGTTACTAATGTCTTTCACACACCTTCATTGGTCATCAGTTATATATATTCAAAGGCATAAAAATTTCATAATGGAAAATGAGAATCAATAAGAAACAGAAAATCAATCATCACAAGTAACTGATGTCCAGCTGGTAAGTTACAACAAACAATGAAAAGAATCAGAAAAGGATCGGTGAAATAAAGTGGAAGAAAAGAAAGTTAGTTAGGAAAGGAAAGCTAACTTGTTAGATGAAGGCTTTGCTCCCATGACTTCCCTTTAATTAGAAACTCAGTGAAAGTGAAGATGGTTGATTGTGAATAAAAGTTGATATGTGATCAGTAGCAAAATAAGCAAATCTATTTATATTTGAAGCTATAGGATGGATTCAAGAATATATCTTTAAAATTATTGCCCTTTCCTTTTCAAGTTTCTTTCATTAATTTAGTCGCTGTTCAAAGTTCCGCAATTAATGTTCACGTATGTTGAATCGGGCAACTACAAGTAAAGAAAAACACAAATCAATATCAGAAGTCATTAGTTGTCTAAAAAGTCAGAAAAACTAAGTCGTGTGTGATTCACACACACACACACACACACGCACACACACTCGTGTGTAGGAAAGTAGTTGATTTTTTGAGAAGTAAATTCAAAGTTAAAGTCCTATCCCCTGTGTTCAAAGCTTCACAAACACTTAACAGATTCTTTATTTATATTTGGATCATATATGTGTATTGTGTAATTTTATTATATTGTAAAGTTAAATTTCGTTTAGGATTATCTAGACCAGGTTAAATTTCAAGGATTTAAATAGGTAAGAGAAAATTGCAAATAATACCCTCAGCATAATACACATGGGGACCTAGATTTTCTCATCAATATTTTTTTTTTTTGATATAATTCTCATCAATATTTTGATAAGGCCCCATTCTATAACTGGGTTTATGTTTAGGCATGATTCACTAAGGGTAGAAAACCCATAGTTAAATATTTTGAGAGCAATTCATTTTGTCTAATGTGTGTTACGTCTTCTGTATTCGGCTATTTAACTTAGTTGTCACGTCTTGTGGAATTTGAACTTTTGCTTTTATGTCTTCTGGCTTGCCCCGATGCATTCTCAATGTTCACATTGGCTAGTTGAATTGGACAATAGTTAATATAAATTGTCATTGCTTGAATATATCTAAGTGCGTAGTTAAAAATCTCTCAACATTCTAAAATGCGTTTCTATTAATTGAATTTATTAATAAACTTATAATCTAGTGGTATTGATGTGAAACAGGAAAGAGGAAAAGGGAGGAGAGAGAAGAGATAAAGGACGAGGAAGAGAAAACTGTATAACTCTTATTCAAATGTCAAAAAGTGAATACAATGAAAGAACCCTAGAGCTATTTATAGAGCCCTACAATTAATAAAATAATAATAAATCTAAATCTAAATTAAATCATAATATAAAAGATGAAAATAAGGTATCTAGCTAGGGTAGATATCTTATTTTATTTGAGATAATACTTAAAGGTAAAATAAATCTAAGATACTAAAGAAATAATAATAATCTCTAGATATTAAATCAAATCTTAATACCCTAAATCAAATCAAATACAATTCTCATCATTTTCCCCCGGGTTGAAAGAGCTCTCTATCGGAGAGGTAAATAGTTGGTAGTTGTTGAACAAAGTGGAGTCAATGGTGCAAAACTCCTTTACAGTGATCCATGTGGCATCTAAATCTGAATGACCCTTCCAATGGACAAGGTATCATTTGATAGGACCTGCTTGCGTGATAATCGTCTGTTCGTCCATGACAGCATCAACTGCGTCGGTAGGTGGCATAACAATTGGGAATGATAGAATTGGGACATGGTGGGGTTGTGTACCTGCAGAGTCATCAGAAAGCAAAAAAGGTGGCTCAAAAGTACCCCGGTAAGGAATAAGATCCTCGACATTAAATATTGGACAGATAGATATATTTGGAGGTAAATATAACAAAAAAACATAGGGCCTTAGTTTTTTTGCAATGCAAAAAGGGCCAGAAGCACGAGCATGTAACTTCTTGAGCAAATTTCTCGAGAAGTGCTTTGGGTGTATGTGAGCCATAACACAATCTCCAACATCAAATTCTTGGGAATAATGGTGTGCATTGGTAGCTAATTTATATGCATCATTATTTATTACTAACTTACGCCTAACCTCAGCATGAAGGTTGTGAAGGTGATGGGCAAAAGCTTCAGTTGATTCAGATGTACGGGTTGTAAGAGGGATAAGTAAGAGGTCAATAGGCTATTTGGCATTGTACCCTTAAACAATTTGAAATAGACTCTTACCAGTAGATTGATTGACTGAATTATTATAGGAAAACTTTACAACCGGTAACACCAAATCCCAACTTCCTAGTTTATCACCGACTAGACTTCTGAGCAAGTCACCTACACTATGATTCGTTACTTTCGTTTGACTATTGGTTTAAGGATAAAAGGTAGAGGAGAACTTTAATTGGGTACCAGAGAGCTTCCAAAGGATCTTCTAAAAATAACTAACAAATTTGACATCCCTATCTGAAAGAATAAAAGTAGGTAACCCGTGAAGACGAACAATCTCCTAATAAAATAGCTTAGCGAGATGGGAGGCATCAGTTGTCTTGCTGCATGGTATGAAATAAGCCACTTTCGAGAACCAATCGATGACAACTAAAAGCGAATCATGCCCTCGGACTGTCTTAGGCAAACCTAATACAAAGTCTATACTAATATCCTTCCAGGGTGCCTCAAGAATTGGTAAGGGTGTATACCACCCTGTATTTCTTTTCTTTCACCTTAGCAGTATGGCATATGTGACATTGAGCTAGGATCCTTGCAACATCTCGTTTGAGGGAGGGCCAACAAAACCTATCCTCTACTAAGGCTATGGATTCTTGAATACCAAAATATCCAGCTAAACTGCCAGCATGTAACTCCCAAATGAGAAAATCATGCATTAAAGTGCGTGGGATACTCAAAATAAGTACCCATTGAGGACTAAGAAGTTTGTATGTTCACAATGACGGCTATCATTGACTTCTCGATATATAAGTCTAAAGTCAATGCAGGAGGTATAATCATCCTTCATTCTCTCGAATCCTACAGCACTAACGGTTAATGTGTTTAGAAGGTGGATTCTTTTACTTAAGGCATCCGCTACCTTGTTCTCAACTCCAGCTCGATGCTTTACAATGAAAGTCAATTCTTGCATAAACTTAACCCACTTAGCATGTTTGGTATTCAAGTGCCTTTGAGAGCTTAAGAATTTAAGTGCTTGGTGGTCTGAATATAGAACAAATTGTTAAGGTAGGAGATAATACTTCCAATACTCAAGTGAACGAACAATGGTATAGAATTCCTTATCATACCTCGAGTACCTTTGCCTTGCTTCATTGAGTTTTTCACTAAAGAATACCACTGGGTGGCCTTCTTGGCTAAAGAAACCTCCAATTTTTACACCTAAGGCATCACATGCAACCTCAAAGCACTTGTGAAAATCAGGTAATGCAAGAACGGGGGCACCCAACAACTTTTCTTTGATGGTTTGGAAAGCCTTAGATGTTGTGGTAGTCCAACTAAATGTCTCTTTCTTCAAGTAATCAATTATGGGTGTCATGATGGTACTAAAGTCCCGTATAAAGTGCTTATAAAAGGATGCTAGGCCATGAAAGCTTCGTATTTCATGGAGGGTCCTCAGTTTAGACCATTCTCGGATGGCCTTGACCTTATCTGGATCAACGGATAGGCCATGTTTAGAAACAATAAGTCTAAGAAAAGTGACTTGGCCCTGTAAGAAGGAACATTTAGGGAGGTTAACATAGAATTGTTTCTCACGTAGAATAAGGAGGATTTGTTGAAGTTGGACCAAGTAGTCATCCCTAGAGTTACTAAATATCAATATGTCATCAAAGTACACAACCATAAATTTTCCTAAGTAAGGTCAAAGTATGTGGGTCATAACTCTCATAAAGGTACTAGGGGTTAAGCCAAAAGGCATAACTAACCACTCATATAATCCCTCTTGGGTCTTAAATGTAGTTTTCCATTCATCCCCAGGCCTAATTCAAATTTGGTGATACCCACTTTGAAGATCAATTTTGGAAAACCAAGTAGACCTAAAAACTAAGTCCAGCATGTCATTGAGCCTTAGGATTGGAAATTAGTACTTAATGGTTATCTTATTAATTATTCAGCTATCTACACACATCCTTCAAGAACTATCTTTCTTTAAGGTTAAAAGGAAAGGCACAACACAGGGGCTAAGACTATATTGGATATAGCCTTTCTTTCGAGTAATCCATTAACTTGTTGGTTTAGCTCATCTCTATCTTTTAGGTTCATCCTGTAGTATGACAAGTTAGGAAGTTGTGATCTGGGAACTAAGTCTACCATATGTTGGATATCTCTGATGGGTGGCAATTCTGGAGGAATTCCTTGGGTGCCACATCTTTAAATTCGTCTAATAACTAGGACACTTTGATAAGTATAGGAGTTGGTGTGGGTTGGGTAATAACTTTTGAAACAATTGCAAGAATAATGTTAGCCTCTTTGCTTTCTTGCACAAACTGCTTCTCTTTTAGTAAGTGAAGGTTACGACATTTCAATTATGGACCCTTAGAGTTAGGAGAACTCTCACCTCTTGTTTCTATTTTGGCAAGGCATAAAAGAATAGTTTGCCGTCATGTCTAATGTATGGGTATTTGCTCGAACATGAAATAGTGAAATCATAGTCATAGATCTAAGGTCGTCCCAATAAGATGTGCGACACGTCCATAGGAACAATAACATAAAGGACTTCCTCTTGATAGTCACCTAAATGAAGGGGCACTCGGCATTGTTGTGTTATAGGCAAGGAATTGTTATCAATCCAAGCAGCATGGAAAGGTTTAGCAAGAGGCTCCGTATTAAATCCAAGTTGAGTAATGCCGTAATTGGAGATCACATTTCGCTCACTTCCACTATCTATGACTAACTTGCATGACTTATCACCACACTTCATGAATGTGTGGAAGATATTATTCCTTTTTCGTGAATCATCAAGTGATGGAATAGCTACTAGACATTGCGTTACCCCAAGATGACCTGAAGGAAGTTCGTTAGTAATAATTTTTTCATCCACATCAGAGGGGCTCTTGACAGGGTCTACTACAATATCGAATGTGCCCTCAGCTAATACCATTTCTTGAGATTCGAGGAGTAGAGCATGTTAAGGGCATCTAGATGCTATATGGCCCCTAGAGTGACATTTCTTGAGATTGTAGAGCTACTAGGACGAGCAATGGCCCCTAAGGATTCAGTATTTTGTAACACGTTTAGCCTAATGAATTGGGAAGTTGACTGTTAAGGTGTAAGGTTGCTAGGGTTACTCACAAGGCTATGGTTATGGCACGGATCCATGGTTGAGAAATTGGTTCTTCTTGTAAATGGGTGTCGAGACAAATTATCTATCTTTGTAGATTTATGGTATGCTTCTTTGAGGGTATCTAGATAGTTTATCCTAAATTCACATTGTATGTCTGGTCTAACGCTATTGATGAACCTTTCAATAGTTATCCAAGAAGCCTCAGACATGTTGGTCTTAATAAGGAGGCCATCGTATCGAGACATGTACTCAAATGCTATAGAGGTTTGCCTAAGGTTAAGTAGTTGATTGTACAACTTGCTCTTATAGCTAGGTAGCACATACTTCTCCTTTAGCTTCAGCTTCATCTCAACCCATGTGTTTACAGGAGGTTGACCTAAGCACTTTAAATTATCTTGGACATTTTGCCAGTATTTCCTAGCAAAACTTATAAGCTTCATTTTCATGAAGTGAACATGCTGCATGTCACTCATGTTGTACCAGTCAAAGTAGTAATCCATAGTAGCTAACTAATCTAAGAAGTCACTTGGGTTTAGCCTACCATCAAAAAGGGGTCTCAATCATGCCTAGGGGCTGATGCTCTATTCCTTGGGAAATACCTATTCCTAGGTGGTGACTCATATTGCTCATGCCTATCTTATTCATCCCAAGGCACTTCTTATTCCTCATATGGTTGAGGATTAGTCAAAAGGTGAGATGGTCTAGTGCTAGTGTTGTTAAGATCTATAAAAGATTGACAAGTGATCATAACTGCAGGCCTTATATCAACATTCCTACTATGTACTGGGCCCCTATCATTAGGGTTGTCTAGTAAGCCATCTATACATTTTCCAATCGCTTGTCTTTTTAGTTCTTGAAAGGCATCCCATATCTCCTGATTTTTGCATTCAGAGTCATGCTGAAATTCCACAAGATTTTGTTCTATTCCATCAAGTCTTTTAGTAGGTCAGTTAAGGTCCTAGTAAGGTCCTCAATAGAAAGTTAATGGGTGTGTTTGTCTGGGTCCATTTAGGATTCAAGGAAGTCTATTCGAGGTTTAATGGAATTAAGCTCTTGTTTAAAGAAGGGTTGGTTATTGTGAAGGTCATGAATGGTCATGCAAGAGTAAAAGAAGACTAATGTACAAGTTTAAGGTGATTCTATCCTAAAGGATAAAGGCTGCCAAATTTCCCTTACCAAAAGGTAAAGATCTTATTTAACACGTGTAATCCTATGGGAACTTACAAGCTCCTCAAAAATCACACATATTAAATAAGTAACAACTTGAGTGAAGCTTTCACTATGATCTCAGAGGGTTTAAAAACCCTTCAAGAAAACTGTTACAAACTTCAACTAACCTAGGGTAAAAGTTGGCCCGGGTACAAGGCCAAAAGTGTGTGAGGAATATGTGTAATCTTGGAATGTGGAATAGGTGTAAATCAATAGTGAGTAATGAAAATATAAATTAACTAAATGAAGAAAAAAAGATTGCACATATATGTAGCTTTTTTTTTTAGTTATTTTCTTTTTGCTCTTTTTGCTCTTTTTTTTTGTGCTAAATAATATTGAGACTACAAAATAGACTACTAGAAAATGCTCAAAATAAATACATATTCAGATTAAACCTCCAAAAATTCTAAAAGTCACAATAATAAATAGAAGGTCAATTAGGCCTTACCAGTGCAACTTAAGGATGCCGATAAATAAGAATATTTACCCTAATGGCCTCGTGAGATGATTTGCAGCTTTGAAAAAATTTGAGAGAGTAGATTTCAAACGCAGGAAAGAGAAGTCAAACTAGGCTCTGGTACCAAATTGATGTGAAACAGGAAAGAGGAAAGGGGAGGAGAGAGAAGAGATAAAGGAGGAGGAAGAGAAAACTGTATAACTCTTATTCAAATGCAAAAAACTGAATATAATGGAAAAACCCTATAGCTATTTATAGAGCCCTAGAATTAATAAAATAATAATAAACTTAAATTTAAATTAAATCATAATATAACAGATAAAGATAAGGTATCTAGGTAGGCTAGATATCTTATTTTATTTGAGATCATACGTAAAGATAAAATAAATCTAAGATACTAAAAAAATAATAATAATCTCTAAATATTAAATCAAATCTTAATTCCCTAAATCAAATCAAATACAATTCTCATCAGGTATACTCCAAGTCTCTAAGGCACTAAAAACTCAACTGGCCATTGGTCCAAATAATAATTCAAAAGATAATAATCCAGTTGTGGCTGAATTATAATCAATCCAACCATGATTAAAATAATATTGTTTAATTAAAATATACAAAATATTCATATATAACCCCTAAAAGAATAATATTTAAAAAAAGTGTTAACACACAAGCAAATGGAACATTCTTGTATAAACTACATATAAATCAACAGAACAAAATTACTAAAGCACAAATTTGACGCACTATCATTTTTCATTTTCATTAATTTTTAATTCAAAACCATGTAATTTTTTGAAAAAAAAATTTTAAAAAAAACATTAGAATTGTTAATAATTAAATTCAAAACACTTAGCTTATTCAGACGAGTTTTTTTTAAATTTTTTATTTTTAAAATGTAAAAACTATTTTTAAAAAATAGAAACCAAACTCGTTCTGAAAGTCATGTGCCCCTATGCTCACACTCATGAAGTTTCTTTCTCAATTTTTTTTTTAATATTTTAAAGTTAAAATTAGTTGGTGATTCTAGACCAGAATTTCAAGGATTCAAGTTTGAGCCTCCCGTCGTGGGTGCAAGTCAATATTCACACTTCACACGGCAAGTTGTATTAGACAACTCGTTGAATTTTAATTTAATTTAATCCCACTAATTCGTGGCTAAAAAAATAATACATATTGAGAGAAAATATGTAGTTTACCACTATCGGTCATGGCTTACACATGATCCTTGAATTTTTAATACCAACCACCTGGATCTGCATGTCACATGATCATGATTGGAAATATTTAATAGATATATATATATATATATATATATTACTTTTAATTGAAAAATAAAAAATTACCCCATATTACAAAAAAAAAATTTACAAAATTTTATAGCAAAAAATAATGGTTAACTGGTAATTTCACTCTTAAACTATAAATGAATGATTATTTGGGCCTTTAAATTCATTTTTTATTCAATGTTCACCTTCAAACTTTGAAAATGGGCAATTTCACCCTTATTATAAAAATAAAATTGATCATTAGTTAACTATAAAACAATAAAAAAGTACCAAGAACATTATACAAGGACAAAAAAAAATACAAAAAAGGACTAAATAAATTTTTTTGGTCCTTTTATGTCAGTTTTTGGTTAACAAATAGTCAAAGTTAATATTATATTTGTTAATAGTTGGGTCATATTACACTGTTTTCAAAAGTTAAAAAATAATATTACACTAAAAATAAGTTTAGAATATTAGACACTTCTAGACTTATAGTTTAAAGGTGAAATTATCTAATAATCTAATAACAAAATTTTTTTGTTGGTGTTGTAATAATTCATGAAATTTTGCATTTTCTATATACTTCATGTTTATTTCCTTTCACTGGTTCTTTTGTTTTTTGTTTTTTTGTATATACAACATTAATTGGTCCAACGTTTTTTATCGTTAGTTTCGCTCTCTGTGCCAATTCTACAGCTCCATGCTAATGTTCACACCAGTTGAATTGGCAACCAAAAATAAACAAAGAAAATATAAATGGTCGTTAAGTTTGAACAATGTGTGAGATATATATATATATATATATATTCATTACTTGGACTTTTTCTTTGTAGTCAGTCAAGTCGAAATGTCCAGCCCCCTATGGTCAAATATAATCGCAGACAATTCTAATCCATTTCTATAATATAAATGTTATATATAGTTGAGTTGAGTCATGATAAATAAAATAAACTTTTAGCACAAGGTGATTATCAGGATTTAATATTAAAGATTCAACCTTATTAATTATTGTCATGTCTACCACTGTTCCAGTTTTCCGTAGTTGCATGCATTTGCTTTCATACCAGTCGACAAAGACACAACTATATATTTAGGTCTTTATTTAACATATGTATGTTGTGAGAATCCTGGTTGCCCATGAATTCGTTTAATATTAGAAATTGTCCGTACGTATCGACCAGTTTAAAATTTTAACTATGATTGAGTCATTTCTACTATAATTACATTTACCTATAATTGGTTATCTTCTAACGATATGGTAGAGTGGGTTTAAATGTGATGAAATCAGGAGACATTACAAAATTCCCTTCAAAGATGGATACGCGTGGTGCTCATTATTTCCATTGGTCATCCTGACTCTTCATTTCATCTTGAAATGATATTCACCGTTTATTTTAAACTAATTTTTAAATATTTTAATATTATATTTGTGAAAATAAAAAGTTTATAAAAATTATATTCAATATTAAACCTAGATTATCAATGGTACTCATTAAAGGATAAGCACCATGGCACTCATCACCCATGATGAAATCTTAACAGTTTAGATTCAAACTTTTTATTTTTGTTTTATATTTATAAAAAAAATAAAAAAAATATAAATTTTTTGAATAAATCTACTCATCATCAATTTGGTTAGTCCAATTTTAATAATTTTTTTAAAAATTTTTAAAAATTAATTATTCGGATCTATTCTGGACAATACATATAGAATCTAGATAATTTAATTGAATATTATAATTTTATAATTTTCATAAATTCATAAAAATTCCAGATTTAATATTAAATTTTTTATAATTTTTGTAAATTTTTGTTTCAAGGTATAATATTTAAATATTTAAAAATTAATTTAAAATGAATGAAAATTAATTTTTATAAATTGATCCCCAATTCCTTTTTTTTTAAACACCAATTTACAAAATACACCTGTTTATTTATTTTCTTACCATCCTTTAGTTTGTAACTTATGTCATTAAGAATCAATCTTCATCAAATCACGCGCATAGACTAAATATATATTTTTGGCCAAAAAAAAAAATATGCCTACTTGAAATAGGAAAGTATTAAACTTAACACAAACAATCAAAAAGTTGGTGAATATATAGATTAGGATTATCAAACACCACCATAATTTTTTTCTTAGTCTTCGTCTTCTTCACCTCCACCTCCATTTTGAAAATTAAGTATAGTAAAAAAAGAAAAAAAACCTCTTCAATGAATACAAACAAACTTAACTTTTTTATTTAACGAATGAATTTGAAAACAAGTTCAAATTCCACACGACATCACAACCAAACCCAAAGACATAACACTTGCTCTGGAAATACAATATTTTGCCCTAGTTAACAGCATCAAAAAATATAGCTATGATAAAACTCTTTATTCTGTGAGTATCATTATTTAAAGCTTGGAAATTGATTATGTTGCTGCTCCATTTGCTTGCAGGGGGGACCCACCAGTACCAGGTTGACTTTTGGCACTTGGGTCAATTCCTCCAATAGCATGTACTATGAAGCCTTTGCCAATTTCTGTGTTACCCTTTAGGTTTCACTCAGCAGCTGCATGACCTAGTTGACTTGTGCCTCTTTAATACTTTTCTCCGACATCCTCTATTATGAAACTGTTACGTAATTCAAACTAAAGCAAGTCCAAATTCCAAAGGACATGACAACTAAATTAAATAGCCAAATACAGAAGATGCAACACACATAAGACAAAGTGAAGTGCTCTCCAAGGGTAAGGGTTAAGGATACCTGCAGATTCTGATGGAAAAGTTTAGGGACAAGTATGATCATTAATCCAATATTTATTATTAAAAACATGAAAAATGATGGGAACCACTTCACCAGAAAATGAAAGTTATGGCACATTAACGGTGGGTTGATGATCAAGCAGCACACTTCAAATGTATAGATACAAAACTGACTCAATGTGAAGCTCAGGGTACCCGTACACTCTAAAGGAAAAGTTCAAGGGTAAAAGTGACTCTTAAACTTAACCTTGCTCTTGAATTATATAACATTTTACCCTTTTTGGATAACATTGATAAAAAAGAATTTAGGTATGCTAAATCTCATTAGTCTATAATATAAGTATATCATTTTAATCTTGGAAACTATTTTAAAACTTATTAAAGCTTAGAAACATTCATCAGGTTGAAGCCATTTGCAAGTGATATGGACCTTGGTATAGTGCTCCATTAGCCTTCGGGTCGGATCCACCTGTACCAATAACACTTGAGCTACCTTTGCCTTTTTCTCCAACATCATTCGTCCTGTTGGACCCAACATTAAGCTTTCTCCCAGTATTTGATCTGTTTTAGTAAACTCCAATACTTTTATTAATTTTGCATCACAAATAATCTACATGCATACCTTCATTGTCATCAATTATAATCAAAGGCATAAAATTTACATAATGGCAAATGACCGTAAGAAAGAGTAAATCAATAATCAAAAGCAACTGTCAAGCTAGTAATTAAACTATAAACACGTTGAAATAAAATTCAACATATGGGGCCAAATATGAAAATATTAAAAATGTGTGGCCATTATTTCATTTATCCTAAATGAAATGATATGTTCAAGGGAGAATTGCAACTAGTTTCTATACAAGAAAATTAATTACTACAAATTTCATTGACAATTGAATTAAACTACATTGACAATTGATTGTGTTCTCAAAGTAGTTTAGTTCAATTGTTAATGAAATTTTTAGTAATTAATTTCTTTGCGTGGGACTTTAATGAAAGTCTCCCTATGTTCAAATCAATGCTTTAAGTCTTAAGGGTATAAATGTTATGGAATTAATGTGTAAAAACCAGAGTGATATTTATAATTAATTTTTGGGGGCTGGGCCAAATAATAAATATTGCAAATTTTAGTTTTTAAATAGAAGTTGTGGTTACTAGTTTGGCCAGTCAGTTGGAATGTTCTCTATTCCCCTTCTAGGAAATATTTGGAAATTCTTTCTGGTAACAATCCACAAAACACGCCTGTTTACAAATTCAAATATCAAATTAAGTCAATGGATTCATGTACGCATCCGTTCGATTATCTATTTCTAAAAAATATCATATAGGATTGCATAGATTTGATTATATTGCATTTATACGTTCTAGTACTGCTTCTTCGAATCTATCATAACAAAAAATGAAAATCAGCAGAAAATGATTGGAGAGACAAAGGGAGACAAAAAGAAAATAAAGTCAGTTAGGAAATGAAAGCTAACTTGTCTGATGAAAGTTTTGCTCCCATGACTTCATTTTGAGTAGAAACTCAGTGAAAGTGAAGATCGTGGAATGTGAATAGAAGTTGAAATGTAAAAAGTAGCAAAATAAGAGAATCTCTGCTTACATTTGAATGTATAGGATGGATTCAAGAATGTCTTTATATTTGCTGCACGAGTATCGAGTAAAAAAGTAGATGTTCAGATTTTTACAATGGGATATTGAGAACTTTGAGTCAACGCATTAACAAGTGACAGGTAACAAGTTCCAAAACCAAAATTTACATTGACACACTTTTTTTTTTTGTCAACCAATAATTATATTAATCCATTCGAATGAATCGTCCCCACTGTCCCTCCTTAGATCCACTATTCATTTGATGTGACATCCCTTTTCTCTTGTTGTTTTATTTTAATACAAGACCATGGAACCTATGCAAAATATAAACATAAATCAAGTTATGTCAGATTTTATGCGAGATCTACATTTTAAAGGTGAATGATGTGAAAGGCTTGGTGAGCAAGCAAGTCAGTGCATTTGCTTGCTTTCTTGAATATGTGATCGATGGTAATGATCCAATTTTTTATGACAAAATATTTGATTTTATTGATAATTTCTAAGAGTGGATGATTGTCAAAGAAATTATGTTGAATAAATAAGAGAGCTTCTATCAAATCAGAATATATATTAATTTTAGTGAATCGTGCATTTCAACAAAGCTGAAGTCCTTCTAAAATGCCAAATAGTTCTGCTATGGTGTTGGATTGATAGCCAAGGTGTTTGAAAAATTCTTTAATCTAATTACTTTTGTCATCTCATAACAAGATTCTATCTCAAGTTGCAGCTCCATTGGAGACCCTTTTCTCCTCTTTTGACATAATGCAAAATCCATTTTTAACAATACTCTTGCGGTTTGCGCATATCTAATTGTTTGAACTAGAATTTAGGTGAAAAAGTCTAATTCATGTGGACCGCACACAACATGTGTGTGTTGGGCATGTGAGATATATATATAATATTCATTACTTGAACTGTTTCTTAGTCAAGTCTAAAAGTTCAACCCTTCATGCCAATCTTCCATGCCCATGCGTTCTTACATGTAGGAATCTGAAGTCCAAAAAACATACTTCCGGTGATGATAAAACTTTTCTTCTATCACACATGAATCCTGGATTATTACTGCGATGAATCTAGGATATTATAAATTTTACAATGGATATATAATATTTTCTGAAAAAGAAAGAGGGAGAGAACAGCAGAGGGAAGGGTCTGAACATACAATTCAAAAATTGAACCAGCCAATTCACACACGCACACATATATATCTCTCTGGATTGGTAGTGGTTACATAATTTTCAATATATATATATATAACTGCTCTAACAATTACTTTCATGCAAACACTCTAAATTATTTAAAAAAAAATTATCTAACTTTAATTAATAATTATTGGACCTAGACTTTTGCTTAAATGGTCTAATGCATCAAGGATGGACCATATTATAATAATTAATACAAGTGGACAAAGGCACATCTATTTATGTCTTTATTTAATCAAGTACGTAGTTAGAATTAACCCTGGTTGCCAAATGAATCATTTTAAAGGAAAAAATTATATACTTAACTTTATATATTTAAGGTATTTATTTTCAATTAACTTTTTTGGTCACCGTTAAAAATCACTGTCAAAAGTCATTTTTTTTCGTAGTAAAGACGTGAAAAAGCGAATGAGTTAAGACGTTATTTATGTGCCTTAACCTAACTATAGAATTAAAAACAAGAATACTCTAAAAATTCTAAAATTAAATGTAAAGATAAAAATAAATGAGGATGAAAGACAACAATAATTCAAATATTATGATAATTAAAACAAAATATTCATAATTAAACTGACAATTAAAATATCTTCAATCATTCAAAACTTTCCATCAAATCTTCAATGTCTTTCATTGTTCTTCGCTTTCCTTTTTCTTTCCATATGCTCAATCTCGTTAGTCATGATCCCATCAGCCTGTTCCAGGTTGACTTTTTCTACTTGAGTCTTTTCCTCCAATAGCATGTAGTTTGGAACCACTGCTTGTACTCTTTCCCCTTGTTCTTTGGTCGAGCCTAGCAACTAGTTCATCATTTAAAGCACCTTGCTTTGCTCCTATATATATTGGCCATAACAACCAAATAACCAAATACAGAAGACATAACACACATATAAGACGCTCTTGAAATATATAAACATTTTTCTCTTGAAATACTTAAGATCCACCTGTACCAGGCTCACTTTTGCCATCATCATCTTTTCCTCCAGCATCATTCATCCTGTTGGACCCAACTGTATTGCGTTGGCTTGCAACAATTTTCTGTATTTCTTCATCAGCCTCGCCTTTGACATTAGGCTCTCCTTAATTTGATCTGTTTCAGAAATTCCAATACTTTTATTAATTTTGCATCACAAATTTAAAGCAAATATTTGGCATATTCTAGTTTAATGAGGTTTTACTAGAATCAAGAATGGATTGAGAATGAATTCCTAATTGAATCCAAATCTGGAAGTTTGCCTCCGCATTATTAATGTGGAATATTTCATCGCAATAATTCCTTTCATTATGAGACGAATTTAAATATGATGATTGAAATTTCTCATTTCGTGGCGGTCTCCCATGCTATAAATAACAGATATCCCTTCTTCAGTATTCGTTTTTCTCTCCTTTTTCTCTCTATAGTGCATGTTATGCATCAAAGAAAGGACCCTAATAGTCCTGTCTCATCGTGGGTATGTAGTTGGATAGCCTCTGCAATGCCCGAATCTAACAAAACCTTGCACGATTCTTTTTTGATCATTATTTAGTTATAATATCTTTCACATACCTTCTCATTGGTCATCAGTTATATATTCAAAGGCATAAAATTTCATAATGGCAAATGAGAACCAATAAGAAACGGAAAATCAACCATCAAAAGCAACTGATGTCCAGCTAGTAATTTACTACAAACAATGAAAAGAAGCAGAAAAGGATCGCTGAAACAAAGTGAAAGAATAGAAAAGAAAGTTACTTAGGAAAAGAAAGCTGACTTGTAAGATGAAGGCTTTGCTTCCATGACTTCTCTTTGATTAGAATCTCAGTGAAAGTGAAGATGGCTGAATGTGAACTAAAGTTGAGATGTGATAAGGAGCAAAATAAGAGAATATATTTATATTTGAAGCAATCAGATGGATTCAAGGACATGCCTTAATATTTATTGCCCTTTCTTTTTCAAGTTTCTTTCAGCAATTTGGTCACTGTAAAGTTCTGCGATTAATGTTCACACATGTTGAATTGGGCAACCACAAATAAAGAAAGACAAGTCAATATCAGATGTCATTAGTTGTTTAAAAAGTCAGAAATCGTAAGTCATGTGTGTCACACACATACGCAGAAACACACACACACAGGAAAACTAATTGACTGTTTGAGAAGTAAAGTCCAAATTAAAGTCCCGTCCCCAATGTTCAAAGCTTCGCACACACTTGAATGTTATTTATATATATATGGATCATGTATGTATTGTGTAATTTTATCATATTAAAATATTGTTAAGGATTATCTAGACCGGGTTAAATTTCAAGGATTCAGGCATTCAAATTTAGTACGTAGTTAAAAATCTCTCAACATTCTAAAATGTGTTTCTATTAATTGAATTTTATATTATAAAATTGAAATTATTAATTTAATTTATAATTTAGTGGTCTACTCGGAAGTGCTAAAAATCAAATTAGCCATATAGGTAATAGTTCAGAGGTTAGTGATCCAGTTGTCATTGAACTATAATCAACCCAATCATGATTAAAACAACATAATATAATTAAAATATACAAAATATTCATATATAACTTTGCAAAGAGTAATATTTAAATAAAAGTGCATTAATCCGCAAACAAATGGAGTGTATAATAAAATACAATAAATTTCACTGTTCATATAACAGTGAAATTAATAAATATTGTGAAGCCATCATACTTTTTTTAAAAAAAAAATTCAATAGTTTTTCTTTCATCCATTTTTTACAATAATTTTTGTTATATTTACCTTTTCTTATTTTGTTAAAAAAATAAAGCATATTTTTTATGTGAATGTTAACATTTTAAAATTAGATTTTTATAATAACATTTCAAAATAAAAATTTTGCAAAAGAATAACAAGGGTTTTTTGATTGCATACACGTATTCTCTAATTAGAAAAAATTATATTCGAAATATGATTAAACACTAAATGTTGACACTTATTCCAAAAAGAATTCAAACCTTAGTTTGGGAGCCAATTTACTTTTTTACCCATAATTTTATTGTCAATGTTATTAAAAAAAATTTATTATAGCCATACTAAATTATTATTTTGACAGTATCATCTATTTTTCGTGATCTCTAGAGCCAAAAATGAAGTTTTTTTAACTATTTGCAATGGCAATATGTAAAATTATTGTTAACTTTTTGAAAAATAAACTAGCAGATATATATGTCTTTAAAATTAAATATTGTTATGCATATCAATAATAGAAGTCTCAAATTAATTATCTAGTATTATTAAATTAGTTAAAATGTATATTGAAAATGATCTAAATTTGTAGGGGTGAAAAATCTTATGACTAGAAGGATCAAAATACAAAAAATTATATCACCTTCATATAATTTTCCCAAAAAGAGGAGTGCATGTGCATTCCTCAAATATGTAGCTTTACCATTAGACCTAAATAATACCTCTAATCCCATAAGAGACGAAATAAGTGAATTTCTTTCTAAATCCCATTTATCGCACCTGCATTTCCTAGTTCTTGTACAAACTACGTATAATTCAAAAAACAAAAAAAACAAAATTACTGAAGCAGAAATCTGACAGACTATCATTTTTCATTTTCATTAATATTTAATTCAAAATGATTTCATTTCTTGATTTTTGTTTTCTTCAAAGAAATAGAACAGTTTTAGAAATAATTAAATTCAAATAAACACTTGTTCAAACGAATTGTTTAAATTTTTTTTTTAAACCAAACTTGCCCTGAAAGTCTTGTACCCCTATGTGCTCACATCTAATTTTGTTTTTTATTTTGAAGTTAAATTTCGTTGGCGATTCTAGACCAGAATTAAAGGATTCAAGTTTGAGCATTTTTGTCGTGGGTGCAAGGTCAATGTTCACACTTCACACCAGCAAGTTGAATTAGACTACTTGTTCTTAAATTTAATTTAATCCCACTAATTCGTGGCTAAAACAATAATAGATATTGAGAGAAAATATGTAGTTTACATTTACAAAAAAAAAAATGTAGTTTACCACTATTTGCTTACACATGATCCTTGAATTTTTAATGCCAATGATCTGGATCCGCATGTCACGTGATTCTTTTTTAATTGAAAAATAAAAAAATTACCCATATTACAACCAAAACTACTAAGAAATCAAACAATTAGCATGCCATTATGTAGACTCATGAATTTACAAAAAATTTAGGGCAAATAATAATGGGTTAAAGGGCAATTTCATCTTTAAACTATTAGTCAAGGAGCACCATATATGTGGCTTTAAATTCATTTTTGATACAATATTTCTCTTCAACTTTTAAAAACAGTACAATTTTGTCCTTACCATTAATAAAAATTAACTTTAACCATTAGTTGATTATAAAATAATAGAAAAATACCCAGAAAATATTAGACAAGGACAAAAAATTAGAGAGAAGGACCAAATAAATCTTCTTGGTCCTTTTATGTCATTTTTTGGCCAACTAATAGTGAAAATTAATATTGTATTTGTTAACAGTAAGGGTTATATTACATTATTTTTAAAAGTTCAAAAGGAAATATTACACAAAGAAATATGGTTAGGATCGCATATGTTTCGGGACTTATAGTTTAAAGGTGAAATTGTCCTATAATCTAATAATAATGTTGCTTTGTTGGTCTTGCAAGAATTCACTATACTTTCTCATGATATTATTTTCTATACATGAAATGAAATTTGCCGAGGTGAGAATAATATTTGACATTCATGTAGAGAATGGATTCATTAATCTCGTCATTATGATTGCAGTTTCTCTATACTTCATGTTCATTTCCTTTCACTGGTTCTTTCTTTTTGCTTTTTTTTTTTTATACAACATTAATTGGTCCAACGTTTTTGATCGTTCGTTTTGCTCTCTGTGCAAATTCTACAGTTCCATGCTAATGTTCACACCAGTTGAATTGGCAACCAAAAATAAACAAAGAAAATAAAAGTTGTCGTTAATTGTTTGAAGAAAGTGTACTCCCTCTGTTAAAAAATATAAGACATTTTTAATTAAATCTCACTTCACAATAAAGTAGTTACCTACTTTCTAACTAACCCTATCTTTCTATATTTATTCCTATTAAACACCTTACAATAAATATAAAATCATTATTAATAGGGACACTTTCAAAAAAAAGGTAATAATTATACCTGAAAAAACTAAAAATGCCTTACATTTTTAAACATTTAACTCTTTAAAAAATGCTTTATATTTTTGAATGAAGGAAGTATATATACTCATTAATTACTTGGACTTTTTCTTTGTAGTCCGTCAAGTCTAAATGTCCAGCCCCCTATGGTCAAGTATAATCCCAGGCAATTCTAATCCATTGACTATAATATAAATGTTAGATATAGTTGATTTGAGTTATGATAAATAAAATAAAATTTTAGCACAAGGTGATTATCAGGATTTACTATTAAAGATTCAACCTTATTAATTATTGTCATGTCTTCCACTGTTCCAGTTTTCCGTAGTTGCATGCATTTGCCTTCATACCAGCGACAAAGACAGATCTACATATCTATGTCTTTATTTAATATACTTATGTTGTGAGAATCCTGGTTGCCCATGAATTCGTCTAATATTATAATATTGTCCGTACATATCAACCAGTTTAAAATTTTAACTGTGGTTGAGTCGTTTCCACTATGATAATATTTAATTAAAATTGGCTATCTTTTAATGATACGATAGAGTTGGTTAAAATGTGATGAAATTAGGAGACATTACAAAACTCCCTTCAAAGATGGATACGCGTTTGGTGACGACCACCGCGTGCTCATCATTTCCATGGGTCATTTTGACTTTTCATTTTATCTTGAAATAATATTTGCGTTTTTTTTTTTTTTTTGCATGTGAACAACAAATAATCAGATATGCCAGAAACATTGAGTCTCAATTAACAACAAAAAGGGTACTGAGTTCCCTTACCACACTTTACTTGAATGTAAAAGATACGCAAGACTTAATAGAACAAGTATTTTTTATTTTTATTGAAATGTGAAGGATTACAAGTTTAAATTAAATGTAAAAACTAATTGTTAAAACTAAAAGGCTAAGAGTGCAAAGTACGAGTCTTTATTGAATGTTGACTCTCCTTTTGTATTTTTGTATCCTATTTATAGTGTCAAAGTAATAATAGCCTCTCCCTTAAGACCTAGAACGATCTACTCAAGAATCAAAGATCCCACGAGACTCATGGCACGATCCTTACTCAGTGTTCTCCATTTTTGATAATCAGTCCGTCTCACTAAGATACTTAGGCATGATGTCCGTGGATTCCAAAATCACTTGGGATCGTGTCTTTATGTGCCCACAGTCCAATATTTGTAACTGGCAGGATTTCAGTATGTTTATCTTATTGTGGCCTTCTATTAAGCTCGAGGCCAGCCCTTTCATTTGGATTGGGCCTGAATCTTTAGTTGCTCAATCCAAATAACTTTGTGACCTATCGAGCAACGTTTCATATTTTAACCCAAACAATTTTAAAATAATTTTTAAATGTTTTAATATTGCATTTGCAAAAGTGAAAAGTTTATAAAAATTATATTTAATATTCAATTTAGACTATCTTGATACTCATTAAAGGATGAACACTATCACACATCACCCGTGGTGAAATCATAACAGTTTAGATTCAAACTTTTTATTTTTTATATTCATTGAAATAAAAATAATTTTTTTAATAAATCTATTCACCATCAATATAGTTAATCTAATTTAATATTTTTTTAATTCTTAAAAATTAATTATCTAAATATATTCTGGACAATACGGATAGAATCTGGATAATTTAATTTAATAATATAATTTTACAAATTTTATAAAATCATCAAAATTTCAGATTTAATATTAATTTTTTTATAATTATTGTAAATTTTTATTTCACAATATAATATTTAAATATTTAAAAATTAATTTAAAATAAAAAATAGAGATCATTTCAAAATAAAATAAAGGGTACTCATTAATGGATGAGCACCATGGAACTCATCACCCTGATGAAATCTTAACAGTTTAGATTCAAACTTTTTATTTTTTTATACTTATCAAAATAAAAAAAATTGAATAAATCTATTCACCATTAATCTAGTTTGTCCAATTTAATATTTTATCTATTTTTTTAAAAATAAATTATCTAGATATATTCTAGACAGTACATATAGAATCTAGACAACTTAATTTAATATTATAATTTTATAAATTTTATTAATTGATCAAAATTCCAGATTTAATATTAAACTTTTTTATAATTATTGTAAATTTTTATTTAACAATAAAATATTTAAATATTTAAAAGTAAATTTAAAATGAACAATAGAGATCATTTCAAAATAAAATAAAGGGTACTCATTAAAGGATGAGCACCATTACACTTATCACCCACGATGAAATCTTAGTAGTTTAGATTCAAACTTTTTATTTTTTTCACATTTGTAAAAATAAAAATAAAAATGTTTTTGAATAAATCTATTCACCATCAATCTGGTTAGTCCGATTTAATATTTTCTTTCTAATTTTTAAAAATTAATTATCTAGATATATAGTACAGATAGAATCTAGATAATTTAATTTAATATTATAATTTTATAATTTTTATAAATTGATCAAAATTGCAGATTTAATATTAAATTTTTTATAATTAATGTAAATTTTTAATTCACAATATAATATTTAAAAATTAATTTAAAATGAACAATAGAGATCATTTCAAAATAAAATAAAGGGTATTCATCAAAGGATGAGCAACATGGCATTTGACTCATGGTGAAATCTTAACAGTTTAGATTCAAACTTTTTATTTTTTTATATTTATCAAACTAAAAATAAAATTTTTAAATAAATCTATTCACCATCAATCTGGTTAGTAGAATTTAATATTTTTTCTAATTTTTAAAAATTTTATCTAAATATATTCTAGATAGTATAGATAGAATCTGAATAATTTAATTTAATATTATAATTTTATAATTTTTACAAATTGATAAAAATTCCAAATTTAATATTAAATTTTTTTATAATTATTGTAAATTTTTATTTCGCAATACAATATTTAAATATTTAAAATTTATTTTAAAATGAACGATAGGGATCATTTAAAAATAAAATAAAGGGCCACAATAACTAATGGAAATAACGAGCATGCAGTGTCATCCCAACGATAAGCATTGAATGCGTTTCATTCAAGGATGAGGAGCCTGGAAAGCCTTAACAGAGCAATTCTCTGTGGTTTTTGACTTTTTGTATATCATAGTGAAGGTTCACAAGGAAGAGTATATTCGAGATCTCCAATTCCCTTTTTTCTTTTTAACTCTAATTTGCAAATTGCACCTGTTTATTTATTTTCTCATCATCCTTTAGTTTGTAAGCGGGATTGGTTTCAATACTCATCACAGTGATGTTTATCATTGTGATGAAATCTAGATTATTCAAATTTTAATTTGGATATTCCAGATTTAAAGTACTATTATTTTATATTTATTAAAATAAAAATTTATTAAAATTATAAAATAATTTTAATAATTTTTTATTTTTAATATTAGCTAGATTTAATTTGAAGAGCCCAATTTAATATTAAGAGTTTTATAATTGATATATATTGACTATTTCAATGTATTCTGCACAGTCCAAATTAACACCAGACTAAATCTGGATCGTGCAAAATACATCTGAATAGTTAATATACATTAATTATAAAAATTTTAATATTAAATTGGGCCCTCCAAATTAAATTTAAGTCAGATTAAAAATTGAAAAGTATTAAAATTATTTTATAATTTTTATAACTTTTATTTTAATATATATAAAATAAAAATATATAATAGTACTTTAAATCTGGACTATCCAAATCAAAATTTGGATGGTCTAGATTTTATCATAGTGATGAGCACCATTGTGTTGATAATTGTGATGAGCATTGAAACCAATCCCTTTGTAACCTATGTCATTAAGAGTTAATCTTCATCAAATCACGCGCATAGACTAAATATATTTGGCCAAAATAAAATATGCCTAGTTGAAGTAGGAAATTATTAAATATAAGACAAACAATCAAAAAGTAGGTGAATATATAGACTAGGATTATCATATATGGTTAAAGAAATTTTACTTATTAATTCTCTATTGGAATATTTTAATTATGGATTAACATTAATTAATAAATCCAAACAGATTGGTCTTTATGATCTTGTGTGCACCGTGATAGGAGGACCACATGAGTGAGCCCAATGGGCAGAGGCTTAACCCACAACCAAGTAGCCGTCAGTTATTCCCTATCTCTTAACTGACTGAGTCAGAGATAATAAGATATATAATTATTTATTATTTAATAAGGCGGTTACCGATCTGATTTATATAAGACGATTAGTCGATAACCGCAAACACACGACTCATTTCTCTACTACTCAATTATCTCTGAACTCTTTGAAGGCTTTGGGGACCTGTGGGTTGTGTACCTTCCTATACTCGAGGTAATCGAGATTTCTCTAGCACTCATGGATTCTTCAGGTACGCATGAATTACTTTATTTATCATATCTAATTATATATATGAATTGAGATATTAAACTCAACACGTGGCATCAGAGCTATGGTTACGAACATTAATTTATATATCTCAATTTAATATCTTATGTTTACAATGATAAGTAATTCTTTTCCAACTTAGCATGTTTGAATTTGATTTAACATGCACATATATTTCATTAGTTTCTCTTTCCTCCTTTCATTATTGCCTTAATCGACGCCAGAATGAGTGGTTGGTACGTCTCGAGAGCTGGTGTCATTGAGTCGCCGGAAGTCTCTATCTAAGATTGTGATTCACAGCCTGTACAGTGTCACATTTATGCTGTCAAAAAAAAAACCTACCAGCTTCAGTCATCGCGTCGTCGAATAGAGGATGCAATAGGTTCTTGTTTCACGAGATACGCTGGCTGGTTCATGGCACTGGGCAGTCGCCATACGTTTTCCGTTTCTGTGACAGCTGCCACCGGTTCCCCGCCCGACGGCGTTGTCCTCTCCGACAGCTGGAACTCCTACACGCCGACGACTTTGCCCCTTCTTCCTCGTTCCTCTTGCGCAGCAGTCACACATGTCTCGCCTGATGAATAACCGCCGTGAAGGTGCTGTCGTCGTGGTCGTTGGCTGCCGCTCCATGGATGCCGGCATCGTAAAGGTGGAACAGCCATGAACGCCGGTGCCCCTTCTTCCTTGTTCCTCTTGCACGGCAATCATAGACCCAGGAGACAGGGTCAGAAATCGAATCCTAGGGATCCGGTTTCTTAGGTACTGGGCCCATATTTCATTTGGGCCCAGAGTCATTACTAAACAAAAAATTTATGGTAGGCTGGACCACTGGACCCAAATCGTATGGGCCCAGTATAATTAAAAAAAATTCTGTTAATTGCGTTTTGGCCCTAGTTTTAAATTACCTCCTTGGCCCATAATTCCTTAAATTTACGAATTAGCCCCATGATATTTTTAGAAATTACAGTTTAATCCCTTAACTTCCAGAATTGCAATTTTGACCCAAATCTCTTCCAGAATTACTTATTTGCCCCTGATTTTGTTTCAAAATTTTACTTAAGTCCTAAATTTGTTTCCTAATTCCTAAAAAAATTGTGACTTTATGAATTATTGATGATGTTTAGGATCTTGTAGCATTGATAGTGGACATACCCCATAGGTGTGACATTATTAATGTGATTTTTTTTTATGGTTGGCTTTAAGGATAGGCTAATAGCACTCCTTTTATGTGTTAGATATTTGTTGTACCCTATAGGTATGGAAATGTTTAATACATTATTTTGTATGGACTTTTGTATGAGCTAAATTTTTTATGGTATATGAGCCTTCTTAGTGCATGATTGTAGTTGCATAATTGATAATCGCTTATTGGAGAATTCTGTTTTATAATTATGTTGTGCACACATAATTAATATTTCCCATTTTCTATTTTGCGATTTCAATTTCCACTTTTACGCAACTATCCTTTGTGAAGGCTCTTAATGGGACTAATTATGATGACTGGAAAGAGTCCCTGACTATGTATCTGACCATTTCTGAGAAAGATTTAGTTCTGAGAGAACCCAAACCTGCGGATCTCTCTTCCGAGTCCAGTGCTTCTGAAATGGCCTTCCATAAACAATGGAGTGAGTCCAACCAGATCTGTCTAGCGATCATCAAGTACATAATTGAAAAGAAAATTAAGGACAGCATTCCTAAAAAGAATACTGTAATAGAGTACTTGAAAGCTATTGGTAACAATACAAGAAGCTTGACAAGACTCAAAAGAACTACTATCTGTCACTTCTTGACAATACTCGATATGACGGAGTTTCTGGTGTCAGGGAGCACATTCTGAAGCTTGTTTATTACTATAACAAGCTTAAGTTATATGGAATTGATTTGGGTGAAAGTACCTTGGTTTACCGTGTTCTTCAATCACTACTTCTTGAGGACTTCATACAACTCACAAGAAGCTGAATGGTCTGTTGATCGGATGATATCGATAGTCACTCAAGAAGAGGAAGCTATAAAGAAGAATTCCTCTCACTCAATAAATTATATTTCTCATGGCTCTAGCAGCAAATCTAGAGGGTCATATAAGAAAAAGGGGAAGAAGCATGATGGCCCAAAGCCTAATAATCTAACCTTTAAGAAGGATGGTGATAAGAGTGAGAAGTCGAGGAAGAAACCCTTTACGAGGTTATGCAATTATTACAAGAAACTGGGCCACATTAAAGCTAATTTCTTCAAATTGAAGAACAAACAAGAAAGTGAAGGTACAACTCTTCAAACTGCCCCTCTAGCTCTAGTTTGTTTTGAATCTAACACAATTGAAACTTTCTTTGACTCATGGTGGCTGGATTCTAGTGCCACTGTACATATTGTGAATTCTCTAGAGGGGCTAAGAAACCAGAAGGTTCCAAGTGAGGAACAGAGGTCAGTTTTTGGCATAACAGGGAGCAAGGCATCAGTTGAATGCATTGAAACTGTTTCTTTGTATTTAAATTCTGGTCATGTTTTACATTTGAACAATGTTATATATGTACCTGCTATGAAGAGAAATTTAATTTCAACTTTTGCATTGGATATTTGTGGCTATTCATTCTTCCAAGGAAATAGGAAAATTGACATTTGTTTTGATTCCATTAATGTTGGTATCGCTTCCTTGATATATGGTTTATATCAATTGAATGATTGGTCACTTGAACTTCTTAATCTCCATATCAATGCTGCTATTGGGCATAAAAGTCAAAGGCCTAATGATAATTCCTCTATGTTATGGCATCGTCGTTTGGGTCATATCTCTAGAGAGAGATTGGAACGCATGACCAAGCAAGGTGTCTTACAAGACCTTGATTTCTCAGATTTTGAGACTTGTGTTGATCGCATAAAGGGAAAATTCCTCGCTAGAGCTAGAACCAAAGGGGCAAAGAGGTCTAAAAACACTTTAGACCTAATCCATACTGATATTTGTGGACCTATCACACCTCTGGCTATGGGTGGTTTTAGATATTTCATCACCTTTACAGATGATTACTCTCGTCATAGATGGATTGAACTCCTACGTGAAAAGGGCGAGTCTCTTAATGCATTCAAGACCTTTAAAGCAGCAGTCAAATTAAAATCTGGCAACTTGATCAAATATGTGAGATCTGATAGAGGAGGAGAATTTTATGGGAGATATAATGAGACTGGCAGGAACCCTAGGCCATTTGCTTTGTACCTTCAAGAGCATGGCATTGAAGCTTAATATACTATGCCTGGAACCCTGCAGCAGAATGGGGTTGCAGAAAGGTGAAATCGTACTCTCATAGATATGGTTAGAAGCATGATCAGTCACTCTTCACTGCCGAAATTTTTGTGGGGTGATGTACTTAAAATTGCTATCTATATTTTGAATCAAGTTCCTAGCAAGTCAGTTCTAAAGACTCCATATAAGTTGTATTTTGGAAGGACTCCTGCGCTGAAGCATATGTGAGTTTGGGGTTGTAAAGCACAGGTAAAACCTTACAATCCACAACAAATGAAGCTTAGTGCTAAGACTGTTGATGGTTTCTTTATTGGTTATTGCATCGGATCTCGTGGGTACAGATTCTATTGTCCAAATCACACTACTAGGGTAATTAAATCTGACCGAGCTTATTTCTTTGAAGATGCCTTAGACAGTGGGAGCTCTATGCCTAAACATATTGCTTTGCATGACGAAAGTAGTATTTTGCCTATGCCTATCTTGACAACCCCTCATGTTGATAGAAATAATGCCGTGGATCAGGATGAAGCTCAAAATAAACCACCTTTAGAAGGTGATAGAGATCTGGTTGTTAAACCAAGACAATCCCAAAGGGTTCGCAGGTCTGCTATTCTAGATGATTACATGGTGTATTTGTAAGAATTTGATTCAGATGCTATTAATAGTTTAAACCCAATATCTTACCAAAAAGTTATTTCTAGCTCACATTCTTCTGAATGGTTGGAGGCTATGAGTGAAGAAATTGTCTCTATGTATCACAATCACGTATGGGAGCTAGTAGGGCTACCAAAAGGGTTTAAACCAGTGGGTTGCAAGTGGGTCTTTAAAACAAAATGAGGAGCTAGAGGTGAAATTGATAGATATAAAACCAGACTTATAGCTAAGGGCTACAACCAGAAAGAAGGTATTGATTACACAGAAACCTTCTCTCCGGTATCCACGAAAGATGCTTTTAGAGTGTAATGGCTTTAGTTGCACAGCTTGATCTTGATCTTCACAAGATGGATGTCAAGACTATATTCTTGAATGGCGATTTGTATGAAGAAGTCTACATGACACAACCTGATGGTTTTGTTGAATCTGGTAAAGAACATCTAGTGTGCAGATTGAAAAGATCCATTTATGGTCTAAAACAGGCCTCTAGGCAGTGGTATCTGAAATTTGATGAAGTTATCACCTCGCTCAGTTTTGTTGAGAATGTTTTAGATCAGTGCATCTATTAAAAATTTGATGGGAACAATTTTGCCATTCTTGTTCTCTATGTTGATGATATCTTGTTAGCCAGCAATTCAATAAATTTCCTCAATGAGATAAAGTACCTATTGTCTTGCCATTTTGACATGAAGGACATGGGTGAAGCCTCCTTCATTCTTGGGATACAGATTCATCGTGATAGATCTCGTGGTATTCTTAGTTTATAATAGACCACTTATATTGAGCAGGTACTTAAGAGATTTAGAATGGATTCATGTTCTCCCTCACCTGCTCTTGTACAAAAAGGTGAGCTACTGTCAGAATTATAGTGTCCCAAGGATGATAAGAAGAGGGCTGAAATGAGAAAGATACCATACGCTTTCGCTGTCGGTAACCTTATGTATGTTCAAGTGTGTACTCGACTAGATATAGCCTTTGCCATTGGATTGTTGGGTCGATACTTAAATGATCCAGGTCCGGATCATTGGAAGGCTGCCAAGAAGTTTATGAGGTATCTTCAAGGTACGAAGAATCATATGTTGACTTACAAAAGGTCAAATTCTCTTGAGGTTGTTAGGTATTCTGATTATGACTTTAAGAGATCAGAAGATCTTGAAATTGTTGGCTTTTCAGATTCAGATCTTGCCTCTTGTTTGGATGATTGTAAATCCACGACCGGCTATATTTTCATGTTCTCTAGAGGAGCTGTCTCTTGGAAAAGTGTGAAACAGACACTTACAGCAGTTTCATCTATGCAAGCTAAGTATATTGCTTGTTTTGAAACTACATGTCACGCTATATGGCTGAGGAAGTTGATATCTGGCATGCGCCTAGTTGAGTCAATATCACGTCCTCTAACCATTTACTGTGATAACAAATCCATAGTATACTATGCTAATAATCACAGAAATTTCAGCCATACAAAGCATTTTGATATCAAACTTATGTTTATGAAAGAGAAAATTGTTGAGTCTCAAACATGTGTGGTACACATTCTTGGCACACAGATGCTTGCAGATCCGTTGACCAAGGGCTTACCTATAGAAGTTTTTCAAAATCATGTAGCTTGTATGGGTATTGTGAATTCCTTTGATGCCCTAGTTTAGTGGGAGTTTGAGAATCTTTTATGTTGCAATTTCTCTTTAAGCTTTGTTTTCTTCTGTGAGTTATGTTCAGTTCAGTTAGATGCGTCTATATCATTTGTATCCCCATAGGATTCAATGATTCTATTGTGGTACACTATGCATGTCACTTGTTTCCCCATAGGAATTAGTGATTTATGTTGTTATCTTACTGAGGTGTGTTTGAAATAAAATTTCATGTTTTATTCAGATTATGAGATATCATATCACTTGTTTCCCCATAGGATTCAGTGATTTTGTGGAGTTTCATTTTCTAAATTTTATTTTGCTTGTTTATACAACTTGCTTAATTAATGCAATCCAAGTGGGAGATTCTTAGAATATTTTAATTATGGATTAATATTAATTAATAAGTCCAAACAGATTGGTCTTTATGATCTTGTGTAGACCGTGATAGGAGGACCACACAAGTGAGCCCAATGGGCAGAGGCCCAACCCACAACCCAATAGCCGTCAGTTATTCCCTATCTCTTAACTGACTGAGTCAGAGATAATAAGATATATAATTATTTATTATTTAATAAGGCGGTTACCGATCTGATTTATATAAGACGATTAGTCGATAACCGCAAACACACGACTCATTTCTCTACTACTCCATTATCTCTGAACTCTTTGAAGGCTTTGGGGACCTGTGGGTTGTGTACCTGCCTATACTCGAGGTAATCGAGATTTCTCTAGCACTCATGGATTCTTCAGGTATGCATGAATTACTTTATTTATCATATCTAATTATATATATGAATTGAGATATTAAATTATTAAATAAAATATGTTAAAGAAAATAAAATAGGTGAATATATAGACTAGGATTATCATATATGGTTAAAGAAATTTTACTTATTAATTCTCGTTAATCATCATCGTCACCACCATAATTTTTCACCTCCACCTCCATTTTAAAAATTAAGTATAGTAAATATATATATATATATATATATATATCTTGAATGAATACAAACAAACTTAACTTTTTTATATAACGACTGAATTTGAAAACAAGTTCAAATTCCACACGACATCACAACCAAACACAAAGACATGACAGTTGCTCTCGAAATAACATTTTGCCCCAATTAACAGATCAAAAAGTATAGCTATGCTCAAACTCATTAGTCTGTATCATTATTTAAAGCTTAGAAATTAATTATGTTGCTGCTTCATTTGCTTGTAGGGGAACCCCACCAGTACCAGGTTGACTTTCAGCACCTGGGTCAATTCCTCCAATGGCATTTACTATGAAGCCTTTGCCAATTTCTGTGTTAGCCCTTAGGTTTGACTCAGCATCTGTATGAACTGGTTGACTTGTGCCGCTTTGATACTTTTCTCCAACATCCTCTATTATGAAATCGTTCCGTAATTCAAATTAAAGCAAGTTTGAATTCCAAAAGACATGACAACTAAATTAAATAGCCAAATACAGAAGATGTAGCACACATAAGACGAAATGAATTTCTCTCCAACGGTAAGGGTTAAGGGTACTGGCAGAATCTAATGAAAAATTTCAGAGGCAAAAATGATCGTTAACCTAATATTTTATTATAAAAAATATAAAAAATGATGGGAGCCACTCCACCAGAAAATGAAAGCTATGGTGCATTAACGGTCAGATGACAATCAAGCAGGGCATTTCAAACGTTTAAAGACAGAAATGAGTAAATGTAAAGTTCACGATACCCACACACTCTAAAGGAAAAGTTTAAAGGTACAAGTGACCCTTAACCTTAACCTTGCTCTTGAAATATATAATATTTTACCCTTTTTGGGTAGCATTGTTAAAAAGAATTTAGGTATGCTTAATTTCATTAATCTATAATTTAAGTATATCATTTTAATCTTGGAAGCTATTTTAAAGCTACTTATTAAAGCTTGGAAACATTCATCAGGTTGAAGCCACTTCAAGTGATATGGACTTAGACGGACCTTGGCATATTGCTCCATTAGCCTTTGGGTCGGATCCACCTGTACCAATGACACTTGAACCACCTTCGTCTTTTTCTCCAACGCCATTCGTCCTGTTGGACCCAAAACTAAGCTCTCTCACAGTATTTGATATGTTTTAGTCAACTCCATTACTTTTATTAATTTTGCATCACAAATAATTTACATGCACACCTTCATAATTGGTCATCAGTTATAATCAAAGGCATAAAATTTTCATAATGGCAAATGACAGTAAGAAACAGTACATCAATAATCAAAAGAAACTGTCAAGCTAGTAATTAAACTACAAACATGTTGAAATAAAATTCAACATATGGGGCCAAATATGCAAATATAAAAAATGTGCAGCCATTATTTAATTAAGCCTTAAGAAAATGATATGTTTAAATCAAAGTTTTAAGACTTTGGGGTATAAATGTTATGAAATTAACGTGTAGTGATCAGAATGATATTTATAATTAATTTTTTGGGGGCCAAATCATAAATATCACAAATTAAAATTTTTAAACAAGGGTTGTAATTATGGGTTTGGCTGGTTAGTTAGAACATTCTCCATTCCCCTTCTAGGAAACATTCAGAAATTCCCTCTGGTAACAATCAACAAAACGCGCCTGTTCACAAATTCAAATATCTAATTTAGTCAATCGATTCTGGTACGCATAGTTCTATTCTCTATTTCTAAGAAATGATAATATAGGATTGTATATATTTGATTATATTGCATTTATACATTCTAGTACTGCCTCTTCGATTCTATCATAACAAACAATGAAAAGCAGCAGAAAATGATGAGTGAAACAAAGGGAAACAAAAAGAAAATAAAGTCAGTTAGGAGAGGGAAACTAACTTGTCTGATGAAGGTTTTGCTCCCATGATTTGTTTTGAATAGAAACTCAGCGAAAGGGAAGATGGTTGATTGTGAATTGAAGTTGAGATGTCATAAGTAACCAAAGAAGCAAATCTATTTATATTTGAAGCTATAGGATGGATTCAATAATTTGTCTTTAATAGTATTGCCCTTTCTTTTTCAAGTTTCTTTCAGGCCGTTCAAAGTTCTGCAATTAATGTTCACACATGTTGAATTGGGCGATCACAAATAAAGAAAGACACAAGTGAATGTCAGAGAGTGATTAGCCGTTGTTTAAATTAATTCAATTTAGATATGGCATTTTGCAGAAGTCTTATTTAATTCAAAACATAGGGCATTGTATAATTTGTATAATTGTTTTTATAACTATATTCCTACTTTATTTATTACTTTTTCTGAAAAAAAATGATGCAATTGAATTTCAATTGTCATTATCAAGCCACATAGAAGATATTTAATGAAGGTATAATTGACAAGATATAGTTTGTTTTTTAAGAAATTAAAGCTTCAACTAACATTTTTTTAGAACTATGAATTAGTTACCAATGCTCTATATTGTGATCTAGATGGTGTAATTTGTAGTTTTACTATATCTTAAAGTTAAATTTTGTTAATGATATATGATTATCTAGACAAAATTATCATCATCATCATCATCATTATTATGGATTTGGGCCTCTCTCTTTTGGCCCATATCAGAATTTTTTTATGGGATGGGCCTCTCTCAATCGGCTCAAAAAAAATAGAGCAATTTTTTTTTTTGTGGAACGATCGAAATGATGTTGTTTCTATTGTCCCCTACCTCTCGCTGGGTCACCATTGACCCGGTTCCTTCTTCGGGTTGGATCTGTTGGACCCGAAACTCTAGAGGGCTGCACCTCCATCATCCGACATTTGTTTCATGCATTCTTGGTGTTGTTTTCTTTACTTTTTCAAGCTCTACATTTATGGCTTCCATTCACCTAAAAAATCCTATTTTCAAAAATCCAAATTTTGGTTTTGTTTACGATTCGGAGTTCTGAAAACTTCTCTTGCACATAGAGTGCATGGAAAATGTGTATAATCATATATATCCTATATAAAACTCCAAGAAAGCAAGTCATGTTTCATTCATGCAGAAACTAAATTGAAAAACGGACAGAGGACATGCAAAAAAAAAAAAAAGAAAGCATATTACATAGTAGAATGGAAGATTTGCATGGATGAATATTAAGAAATCATAATCTCAATCATAAATGCCAGAATCAAATATATGCTCTGCTACCAATAAACGTTTATGGAGTCTAAAAGCATACTTGTTAGTGCACCAGATAATGCCTTTATACGGGAATGGAGTTGTGGTGGAACTCAAATAAGAAACACACAGCAACTACACTTTTTGAGAAGAATAGAGCAAAAGAGAAAATAAAGGTCTCAATCCTAGTGAAATACTGAGCGAGAGACCAAGGCTCACATCAGCTACCCGAAATATAAACTGTAATATTCCAAAGTACAGTTAAAAAATTAGAATAAAGTAAATTTATGATATTTTACTAATTGTTAGGGGCAAAATTAATAAGATGTGCTGGTGGTGTAATGGATTTTCCCTTGGTCCTTACTTGTTAGGTTGCTTGTTCGAATCTTTGTGGTGCATGAAGAGAGAATTTGACTTTTGTTTAATCTAGATGGAATTATATGTTTGCCCTGAAAAAAAAAAAAACAAAAACAAAAACAGAAACAGAACATAAAAGCAAAGAAGAGGAGTCAGAAACGCAACTAATATAATCCTCCTCTGCCATTGAATTTTTTCGGGATTTCTCTAGAAGTCGAGAGAGAGAGAGAGAGAGAGAGCTGGATCCCTTCATTGTTCCTCCTCCCTCTTTGTCCGTTGGTCGGTGATCGTGGGTGCGCTTCTTGCCGCCGATGCTGGAAAATCGAAGGTGCGCCAGATTTTCTCTTTTTCACTCTTCATCCCTGCTGCGTCATCTCCTTTGTTCTTGCTTCTTCTTTCGTCTTCTTCCTTTCGGTGGCTAGCGTGCGTGAGTGTTACCGGCGAGTGCAAGAGATAGTTGGACGCTGTTGGAAGATCGATTTATGATTTCTCTCCTCCCCTGTTTCACTGTGATATCTCCCGACTTCCTCCCTCACCATTTTCGCGTGACAGCATTCTCTTCTCTTTCTTTCTGATTTGCTGCCCCTGATCTGATGTGGAACGCCCATGTGGTTGGGAAAGCTTTGATCCTTTCATCTCATCTCTCATTCATTCCATAGGTGAGGAAATTTCCACCTCTCTTCTCTTCCTCATCGGATTTGTGTGCGCATGAATGATGGGTGGCTGAAATTATGAATTTCTTTCGATGTTAAATTCTTGTGGTTGAATGGGTGGAGGTGGGAATCTAAGACTAGATGAGTTGCATGTTTTAAGAAAGGTCTCTTGATTACTTTGGTTAGTGTAAGAGGAGGAAAATGAATTTAAGTTTGATTTTCCTTGTGAGTTTAAATTAATTCTTGGTGGGATGACTAAACACACACACATATATGATAAATTCAAATGTTGATGCTGAGAATTATTAGGCAAGTAATTGGAGGTTAAGAAACTCCATTAAATGGCTTAAAATGATGTACGTAAAGTGTTTGACATAAAACCTAAGAGGAAGTTATAATCCAAGGGAGTATATACCTATGACTAAAATAATATAGAGAAATTTTAGGATATAAATGAAAGTGAATTAGGAAATTTTAAGATACTTAAGTTGCTTTTGATTATATAAATGTTAAATGGGAAATTGTTTAATTTGAACAAAGGCTAATAAAATTTATAAAGAAATTTTATAGGATTTGGAAGAAGAGAAATTTGAAAGGAACTTTGGGGAAAAAAAAATATTTGATTGATAATTCAAATATCATGTTTGGTTGTTCTTATGGTGACTTTTAGGACACTTAAAGTATTTGATGAAAGGATGAAAAAAAAATGAAATGAGGTCAAGGCAAGTGGGATAAGCTACAGTAAGAGTTGTTTATTATTATTATTATTATTTTGAAGACTTGAAAATTTTGAATATAGTTTATATATGTATTCTAGACGTTTATTGATTAAACTTAACATGTAATTTTATTGTGAATGATGAAAGATTAGAGATTTTCTTTTCTATTGCTTTAAAATTAGCTTGGACTGAAGATTTTGGATTTACGAAATGTATAAAATAAATAACAATGATATTATTTGGGTGTTAGGGAATTAAGAAGCAGACAATATTATAAAAAGCAACTGATTAGGAGTAATTTCTATACTTGAAAATATCTCAAGTAACTAAATAGCGTCCCAATGACTTGTTGGCAAATTTATTTTTATAAAAATATTGGTTTAGCATATTCATGTGCCTTCTCTTTTATTTACATAACCATTTTTATTGTGCAAGAATAAATGATAGAGTATTTTAATTTATTTATTTTTATGGTTCATAATCTTAATTTTATTTTCAACTGTCATGCATGGAAATGTTTTCATTATATTATACTTTATTATATTATATTTTTATAAATAGTTGGGATTCATCTTTCAATTGAACATCTAAAAATATTTGCTATATTAGAAATGTTGAGAAGAGATAATATATTGATTTTATCCACCAATGCACGTCTGATTTAAAGTATGGGATTGAATCAGAATGTTGATTGCTAATAGTAGTACTGTTATCCCTTGACACGCAATAGTAAACCTAGCTAGTAGGGTACTTAGGAGGCGCTAACCCCATGCGACGAGTACTTAGGAGGTGCTAGCCCCATACGATGGCCAACGCATGTGGAATGGAAGAATGGTAATTCATGAACATTGCACTCACACTTGTTTTTGTAGGCCTTATGCCTACACTTGTTTCATGGCTTCTAGCTGCATTTGATTATTTCGTGGCTTCTAGCCGTGCTTGGTTACTTACTCTTGTGGACCGTGTATCCATACTTGTTAGTTATTTACTATCATAAATTTTGTGTCCACGCTTATCAATTGTTCTGATAAAGTCCTAATGTAATGTGAATTTTTAAAAACTTATTGTTTAAAATTTCTTTTTCTATTAAATAAATTTTTATTTGATCGTAAATGATTTTATAAGATGAAATTATACAACTCAATTGTAAAAAAAGGATACAATTTGAAATTTTTTTTATTATTACCTTTAATCAACTAGGTATCTATTTGGTTTATATATTTATATAAGATTGTTTATACTACGCAAAATGTTTTCATTATAACAATAGTTACTTTTGGTGGAACTCAAAATTTTTTTATAAATATTTTCTCCCTTTACTTTATTGAAATCTAAATTGGGATGTTATTCACTAAAAGTTTGTTTTTAGTCTCAGATAATATGGCAGACATTATATGTCCTGCTGATCACTAAGAGACTTTTTGCTGAGCAAGGTGGACATTTGTTTTGTAAATATTTCTTTTTTATGTAATTATGAAATTTATATATTATGTTTTGCAAATATGGTTAGGTACTCCCTATATACTATAGTTAGAGTTCTTATTTAGTTATATACTTTGTCTATTGGCTAGATGGAGCTATGCCCTTGATTTTAGTGATATTCTACTTGTAAAAATTGCATTGCAAAATTTTTGGGAAGTCATATTTATAAGGGAAGTGCTTCTGAAATTATTACAAAAGTATTAAGGCTTAAGGGATATGTGTTTTGCATACATATCCCGTTCCGGTTGCTCCTATAATTCAGGGTGTCACATAAATTGCTTACTCTAATGAGAGTTATTTGCATTGTATAATATCCCAAAAATTTAACCTAAAACTAATTAAGTTAATTAAGGGAAAATTGATAATTTTGGAAGAGCATTAAGAGATAAATAATTTTAGTTAGGAGATTATTATTGAATTTGATTTAAAATAAATCCAAATCTTAAATTGTGATTTTTTTAGAAAATATAAATATTATGATTATCATTCTTATTATTAAACAAAAGAAGAAGAAAGAAAGAAGAAGGAAGGAACATAAAAAGAAAAAAATGAACAAGGGGTGGTGGTGGACGATTTCTGTGTTATATGTGTATTAAATGACATGAGAGAGAGAGAGAGGGGGGTGAATTCTCTCACGTGGGACTCAGCTTTTTTTTAAAAGCAACACACCCTGATTCTTTTCTTCATTTCCCTTCCCTTTTCTTTTCATTCTCTTCATGCACGTAGAGAGAATGGGAGAGCACGACATTGTTGGTGACAGGAGAGCTGAGTTAAAAGATAGAGCTTTATAATAAGATATTTTAAATAAGATTTCAAGACTATGCAAGTGTCCTAAATATTTTTCTTAATCATATTTTCTTTTTAGTTTCATATTTTCAGATTATGAAAAATTTAGGGTTTGAAAGAAAGATGAATTTTTAATAAATAAATATAGTTGTTGTGGTTGTTGGTAGTATAATAAATATTCTAGAGTATTATTTTGTTAGTAGAATTGAAATTTGAGGCCTTTGAGTTATTCCATAGACTCTTAAGTTAGATTTTTTGATAAATCTAAGATTATAAGTTGATTTATTAATTGCTAGAGGATTATTTGGGATGAGAGAAAGATTATTATGATTATAGTATAGTGATTCTAGACTTGAGACTAAGTTTGCAACTTTTAGGTATTTTCATGTGTGAATTTTTGGAATAAAAAGGAAAATTTTGATGTTAAAAAATTATTTGAAGGATGATTTTAGCTAAACTTTAATAAAACTATTGTAAAGAAAGCTATTGAACCAAGTGGATAGGTTCAAATATATAAAATTAAATTTTAGAAGCCAAGAGGCTAAGACTAAGGTCTTAAAAAAATGAAATGAAAGAAAATAAATACCTAAATTTTTGAATATGAGTGAAAATTGTGTTAATAATATTATTGATACATTGAGATATGATTAATTGTAGGTTAATTTCCTTTTAACACTATTCAAGCTTTGGAAAGCTTTGAAAGTATTGCAACTTGAGGGATAACTTTTGACCTCTCAAATGTTGAGGTAACCAGAAAAAATCTATTTTATGCATTTGTGGCTTAATAAATTATTTATGTTTGTAAAATAAATGACTCTGTGTGTGTGTGTGTGTGTGTTCAAATCTTGAAATTGTTGTGTGCAATGTATATGTGGCTTTGTTGAGATTCTATAATTTGTGACCAAGTTAATTATGACATGATTTGTGTAATGAGATTGAGGATTGATGATGATGTGCATACTCTTAGTTATAAATTGGGGATTTTACATGGTGATAAATTGTGTATAAGTATGTTGAGTTTTCATATGATGCCAATATGATTTATGTGGTAACATGAAAATTGATGCATGAGACATGATTGAGATATGCTGATTCTTGATACTTGTTGAACATGAAAATTGAGGAACATGTGGGTTGTGAATTATACATATGAGTTATTGAAATGCATTTTCTCATGAGCATGATCATATGGCAGGATTTCACCTTAGTGAAGGAGTTAGTAGCTATGAAAAATCTATATGATACTTGGCTATTAACCAATAATCCTAGGGGTTATAGCCATTACTTACCTTATAAAGTACTGTAGCAGTGTTTCTATTAAGGGACTTAACCCTACTGGCCTACTTGAAATTTTGGGTAAAGCTAGTCTTGGATATGACACCCCACAATGTGTGATTTGAGGGAAACCGTGCTCACAAGTGAGTAAGATAACCCTAGCTTAGTAACCCCTCACGATATAATTAAGGCCTTGGTAATCTCACCACATGGATGATCCCTTCTGATTGTTGGCCTATAGATTTCATGTCAAAGGAAATAAAGGAGGATATAAGGAAGAGATTGATTTTACATTTTATTATTATTGTGCCATTAGAGTGATGGCTATATTTGAGTCTATGATTGTAAATGTGAAAATGAGAACATGTGGTAAATATATAAACAATATATATGTAACTACTCATGCCAATTTTGTATGAATATTCAATACTTTTGGGCAATCATACCAATTTTGTACTTGAATTTATTCTTAAGATTATACACATGAGTTAGATATAATGTAATTAACATGTTCTTGGTAGGATTGTTTATATGGTTATCTTAATGAATTTATTAGCCACTTGCATTCATGGGTAATTATCATGCATTTGTATAACTTAGATGTATCTTGGTTACTGAGTGATTATACTCTCTCTTTTAACATATTCCAGGAGCTAGTCATCTGGGAAGAATAGGGGAAAGGAGTATTAGGCCATGTGATAACAATCACTTCTGTAGGCCTTTCTCTTATTTTGATATGTATATTTAGTTTATGATATTGCCAACTAGGATAATATATTATTGATTCACTTGCATTATGGGTTCTGTGTTGAGTGAAAATATATTTTGGGCCCTTGGAAATGTGATTTGGTGCTTATGTTTATATTAGTGAGTTAAAATATTTGTACAAGTGGAAATAGTTATTATATGCATGAATTTGAGAGCTGGAATATTGTTATGGTCTTCCCTTATATTTTGTTGTCCAAGGGTGAGTAGTTGATATTAATTATATATGAATGAAAAAGAAAAATTCATGCATATCATAAGCTATTGATGAATAGATGATATATAGAGTATGATGACTAGGTGATAGTTATTGTGATAAATGTGATTGAGACCTTGGCTCCCGCTGCCAATTATAAAAAGATTTAAGTGATTGAGTATTATGTTAGTAAATATATATTATGTGGAGTAGGGCACAGAGAGAAGATAAGGGGGAAGTTTTTCTTCCATCTTGAGATATATTTCTTAATCATATTTTCGCACATTTTTAATGAAAAAATATGAGCTCTTGAAATATTTTGAAGATTTAAGATCTTTTTATTTTAAATAGTTTGTGAAAATACATATTAAGAATTTGTTTAGGTTAATCTTTTATAGAATAATTTTTTTGAGTTAGTTCTTGATTAATCATAATTAGTGTGATAATCTAAGTCATTATTTAGGACAACTTTTTACACGTGCATAGGTTTTAATAACTGTTCCCACAAACATTTAAATAAATGAGGGAAAATTGCACACTTGACCCTAGAACATATTACACTTTTATACCCAAGACTTCTCTATATTATGGTAAAGCCTCACGAGCTTGTATTGGGTCTAACACACTAATGATGGATAACCTAACATTACATATAACTCAACAAAACAAAATTACTAAAACACAAATCTAATAGACTATCATTTTTCATTTGATTAAGTTTTAATTCAAAGTAATTTCGTTTTTTGAAAGAGATTTTTTTTTAAAATGAGAACAGTTCTAAAAATAATTAAATTCAAAACACTTATTCAAACAAGTTTTTCAATTTTTTAAAATAAAAAACTATTTTTAAAAATAGAAAGCAAACACACTCTGAAAGTCTTGTACCCCTATGCTCACACCCTTGTAGTTTCTTTCTCAATTATTTTTTTTATATATTTTGAAGTTAAATTTCATTGGTGATTCTGGACCAGAATTTCAAGTTTGAGCCTTCTGCCATGGTTGCAAGGTCAATTTTCACACTTCACACTAGCAAGTTGAATTAGACCACTTGTTCTTGAATTTAATTTAATCCAACTAATTCGTGGCTAAAACAATAATACATATCAATCAATATATTACTAAAACCTGTTCCACTAAAATGCCTCTTATGAACAATAACGGCTCAATTTTGGGCTTCGTGACTCCCATTTCAGGTTGCTATTCATTTTATGACACAGCTTGAAAGGACTAAAGGGGCTTTCTCTTTGAATAAAGCCTGTTTAAAAAATTATGACAGTGACATATGCTTCATCCTTCTTCTCTTCCCAAAAAAACCCTAAACACTCCTCTAGTTGAATGCCTCCTCAAGTCCAACCCCATCGGGGATCTCACTTCCCTTGCCTCCATGCTTGCTGACGTCATGTCAGTTGACGGTAGACCCAACAGTTACCCTCTCTTGAATATCACCAATGGTCTTTGGTATGTTCAAACTCCTAACTCTTTAGTGTCTCTTCCTCAATTCATGTGATTGTAAAAACAAAGGTATATATATATATATATATTTCCAACACACAAGGTTAAGTTGACAAGGGTTAGTTTATACTTTATAGGCCCAGTGTGCGCATATACAAGTAATCCATCGCTTTTAGTATGATAAGTTTTGAAAATATGTTAATATTTATATACCAAAGTGGAAGTGAACGTTGACCCTTGATCGTGTAAACCAGGAACACCTTTTTTTGGACAGTAAACTTGCTAAATATAGAATCATCTCTTTTCTTAGGTAAAACACTAACTATGACATTTGTGGTATCTCTGTTAATATTAGGTGTATGTGTAGTTTCACTTTACGTTTAAATTCTTGCAAATGTGGCCCTGACCATAATGGTACGTTTACAATATCAATGAGCATTTTAAAGTCACTTCCAAAAGAAAAACATTTCAATCCTCCATGAAGCTCAGTTGTTACTAGCAAATATAAAAAAGATCACATTTTTTTGAGCACAAATAAAAAACTTCACATTAAAATCACTTTTCATTGTGGCATAAAACTGTGTAATTGGCTGGTAGTTCCTAGTTTTTCATAAATTCTTTCTTACTGTTCTTAACGTAGGGTAAAGATGTGGTAGTTAAATTTTTTTCCTAATGTTACTTGACCTTAATTGTAAAATTGGAAAATCACAATTTTTTTTTACAAATTTAAAGCATCAATTGTCACTTATTAAAACACTTGAAATTAGTTAATGTTGTTACATGAGTATGATAAAATAAAAAGTTCTTAAATTATAAAGTGAAGGCATTATATTTAAATTTAAAATATATATCCAATATAGATGAAGATATTATTTCTTAAATAAAAAATTGTAATCTATAATATCATAAAAAGATGCCTAACAATTTTAATTTCTTTTCATGAAAGATGACAAAACAAGCAAATCCTACAATCAATAAATTATTATAAAAATTAATCATTATATTTGATCAACATTTATGTATAATGTTTCCATCCATTTCATGAGGAAGTAAAAGCATGATATGTGACATTATCAAGGATGAAAAGCATAGATGGATTATAGATTTTGTTACATGATCATGAAAATATTGTTAGAATAACATAAAATGTGGTGTTTAATTGAATATAATTTTTGCTCTCCGTGCATTGCACGGGGTGGTAAAAGCTAGTTGAGAGAAAATATGTAGTTTAACACTATCATCGGTCATGGCTTACGCATGATCCTTAAATTTTTAATGCCAATCATCTTGATCCACATGTCAGATGATTCTTGATTGGAAATGTTCTCCCTCTCTCTCTATATATAAATTATTTAAAAATGAAAAATGAAAAATTACCCACATTACAACGAAAACTACAAAAGAAAATCAAGTAATTAGCATGCCATTATGTGAACTCATGAATTTACAAAATTTTAGGGCAAATAATAATGGATCAAAAGCAAGTTCTCCCTTAAGCTATAAGTCAAGGAGCGTTTGGGACTTTAAATTCATTGTTAATGAAATATTTTCCTTCAATTTTTGAGAATAGTATAATTTTACTCCTACCATTAATAAAAATTAACTTTGATGGTTAGTTGACCTTAAAATAATAGAAAATACCAGGAAAATAATAGACAAGGATAAAAAATTAAAAAAAAAAGAAAAAAGACCAAATAAATAAATAAATTTTCTTAGTCCTTTTCTGTTATGTTTTGGTCGCCTAATTATCAAAGTTATTATTATATTTGTTAATAGCAAGGGTAATATTAGACATTTCTAGACTAATAGTTTCGTTGGACTTGCAAGAATTCACTGTACTTTAATTCTCATGAGATTATTTTCCATACATGAAATGAAATTTGCCGAGGTGGGAAGAATATTCATGTAGAGAATGGATTCATTAATCTCGTCATTATACTTCATGTTCATTTCCTTTCACTGGTTCTTTTTTGGGAGAATCACATTCAGCCCTCTCAAGGAAATTAATTACTGATAATGATCAATACGAAACAGATTGTCGTTAAAATAAAAATATAACTTGTTTTTTTTTTTAATGGGACTTGTAGTTGGTCCTTATCTTTGATTAATAGGAGGTTGGATGTGATTCTCCTTTTTTCTTCTTGTTTTTTTTTTGTATATACAACATTAATTGGTCCAACGTTTTTTATCATTAGTTTCGCTCTCTGTGCAAATTCTACAGCTCCTTGCTAATGTTCATACCAGTTGAATTGGCAACCAAAATTAAACAAAGAAATTATAAGTTGTCGTAAATTGTTTGGATAAAGTGTATATATACTCATTAATTGCTTGGACTTTTTCTTTGTTGTCGGTCAAGTCCAAATGTCCAGGCCCCTATGCTCAAATATAATCGCAGACAATTCTAATCCATTTACTATAATATAAATGTTATATATAGTGTTATGTATAGTTGAGTTGAGTTATGATAAATAAAATAAAATTTTCGCACAAGGTGATTATCAGGATTTAATATTAAAGATTCAACCTTATTAATTATTTTCATGTCTTCCACTGTTCCCGTTTTCCATAGTTGCATGCATATGCGTTCATAACAGCTGACAAAGACACATCTATACATTTATGTCTTTATTTAATATACTATATTATCAGAATCCTGGTTGCCCATGAATTCGTTTAATATTAGAATAATGTCCCGCATATATCAACCAGTTTAAAATTTTAACTGTGATTTGGTCGATAACATCTAATTATAATTGGTTATCTTTTAATGATCATGATAGAGTGGGTTAAAATGTGATAAAATTAGGTGACATTACAATACTTCCACAAAGATATATACGCATTTGGTGCTCATCATTTCCATAGGTCATCCTTCATTTCAACTTGAAATAATTTCTGCCATTTATTTCAAATTAATTTTTAAATATTTTAATATTATATTTGCAAAAATAAAAAATTTATAAAAATTATAAAAAATTTTAATAGTGAATCTGGACCTTTTCTGGTACTCATTAGGGGATGAGCACCATGCGCTATCACCAATGATGAAATCTGAACAGTTCAAATTCAAACCTTTTATTTTTTTATAATTATCAAAATAAAAATATAAATATGAATTTTTTGAATAAATTGTTCACCATCAATCTGGTTAGTCCAATTTAAATTTTTTATAATTTTTAGAAATTGATTATTTATATGTATTATGGATAGTAGATAGAAGCTGGACAATCTAATTTAATATTAACTTGATCAAAATTTCATATTTAATATTACAATTTTTATAAATTTTTATTTTCACAAATATAATATTTAAAATATTTAAAAATTAATTTAAAATAAATGACAAAGATCATCTCTAGATGAAATGTAGAGCCATGACTCGTAGAAATGATAAGCATGTAATTCTCGTCACAGCTATGAGCACCAAATGCATGTTGTTCAAAGCTGAGAAGCCAGGAAAGCCTTAGCAAAGCAATTCTCCACAAGAGTCGCTCATGTCAGGAAATGAAGTTGTACGGTTTTGGTATATCATAGTGAAGGTTCAAAATAAAGAGTAAATATATGGAAAACAAGTTACAAATATATCACAATATAGATGTAAAATTGAGATTGAGTTGTAAATTTTTAGAATTTGCACTTGAGACCTGACTTGAATTAATAGGTCCTTTTGGGGTCTCTTTGTCATTCTTCCTTTGCAAAATGTGCCTATTATTTATTTATTTTCTTACCATCCTTTAATTTGTAACCTATGTCATTAAAAATCTTGGTCAAATCACGCGCATAGAGTAAATATATTTTGCCAAAATAAAATACGCCTAGTTGAAGTAGCAAAGTGTTAAACTTGACACAAACGAACAAAAAGTAGTTGAATATATAAGGATAACTGAACAAATTGCCCACGAACTTTTAGTCTAGTAGTATCATAAATACTAAACTTGTTTAGTGTACAAATTGTTCTTTTAATTTTTAAAAATGATACAATATGGCTTCTAACATTAATAAAAGTTAACTTTGACTATTAGTTGATAAAAAATAATATAAAAAATTAGCAAAAAAATAAAAAACCCAAGAATTACAAATTAAATAAGAACCAAAAAATTATGGAAAGGAACCAAAAAAGAAAATTTTTTTGGTCATTTTCCTATAATTTTTTAAGTCCCTTTTTGTCATTTTTCAGTTAACTTTTAAAAATTGTGGAACAATTTGTACAATACACGTGTTCAAAATCTATTATGCTATTGAACATAAAGTTTAAGAAATAATTTGCTCATATACCTAATACGTAGACTAGAATTATCAAATATGGTTAAAGAAATTCAACTTATTAATGAATTGTTTATCCACAGATACTTCATAAAGTGCTGGACATGTCATGCCAATTGAAGAATACAAACAAACTAAACTTTTTTATAAAACGATTAAATTTGAAAGCAAGTTCATATTCCACACGACATAACAACCAAACACAAAGACAAATAATACTTGCTCTCGAAATGCAACATTTTGCCCTAATTTAACAGAATAAAAAGTTTAGCTATGCTCAATGTCATTATTCTATGAGTATCTGTCATGCCCTAAAAGTTAGATGTGATCAATGTGGAATATATACACATGTATATATCCCTTAAGCCTTGATCAAGGAAACTTTAATATAGTATTTTAATTCATTTGAAATATGATGGAAGATAATTGTGACATTTTCATGTAAACAAAAGATTAGTAAACTTTTGTAAAAATTTCAGCAAAATCTCTACTCTAAATAGGACTTCCTGAAGTCTCTACAGCAATAATATACAATCCAAATCAGAAATGTGGAGCTTTGCTCCTTTGTAATAGACAAACAAATATACTACAATTCAAAATCCTACCTATAATTAACATGGAGCACACCTAATTATAATTTCAAAATATAACAACTAATTAACCATTTACAACACAAGAAAGATATACTTGAAAGGTCTTCTCCTCAATTCAATAAGGAGTCCCTCATAGATCAGCAGAAGGTAGATCATCGGTTATATTATTTGAGACCAAAAATATTTTCAATGAATAACATTCCAACAATAAATAATTGAACATAAATAAAAAGGAAGTTTGAAACAATTATGTAAATTTAAAGAGACCATGATTTTTATAAAAATTTAGTAAACTTCAAAATAAAATAGCTCTATATAACTTTAAATAAAATTTTGAACAATTAAATTATTAGATTAAATATTATTGTCACTTGATTTCAAGAAAGCAAATAAACAAAATAAATAATTATAAGTAAATTACAAAATAATAATAATAATAATAAAAATGAGATGTAAAATCACCAAATAATTTAATTTATGATTATAGGGACTTATCAAAATAATTAACAAACGTGGGCACACAGTCTACAAGGGTAAATAACTAAATGCAGTTTATGCCATGAAGAGAAATGTGGACACATAGTCCATGAGGATAAGTAATCAAACGCAGCTGAAGCTACGAAACAAACGTAAGTACAAGACCTGTGAATAATAAATGTGAGAACAAAGCTCACGAAAATCAAACTAGCTAGTCATTGACTATGGCAAGCCAAGGGCTAACGGAAATGTCGTTAGCAATCAATGTTCTGTATAAAGCCTCATTCAAATTCATTTTCAAACATATGAGAAAATCATCACTTTTAAAGTAAAATTTTCTTTTCACAATATCAAACTCGCATGAACTGATTAAAACATGAATTCTTTTAAATATGAAAATTTACAACTAATATTTTATAAATTTCTTCACCAATTTTCATGATTATCTGTATTGAATAAAAGAGTACTGGAATTTATAAAAGCATTTTCATCAACCTAATAAGTATGTATCATGACAACTTCAAAAGCTAAAAAAATTTAATAAACAACAAGAATCAGTACTAGAGAAACATATATTAATAATTGTAAATTGTCAAAAATAATTTTTGATAAGAGAAAATTTGCAAATATATAAATTAATTGGGACGTTATCCACTTACCTTACACAACCATAACCGATCTTATAACACCTTTAATTCAATATCATAAATGTCATCAAGTATAACAAATTTCTTCCTTGTTCCCTTGTGCTTCAATACACAAACTGGTATAACAATTTCAAAATTTCACCTAACATGTCACGTCCTAAAAATAGAGGGTGACTGGCTTGGGTGTGAACCACTCTCACATTCCTGTAAGCCTCCAAGTGAATATTTATTCCATTTTACAAGAAAAGAACAAAATTCAATCAAATCATATGAGAATTAAAATAACTTCTTTAAATTCATTATCATAAGAAAGTGTCAACGTTTTTTTAGAAATTTCAGCAAAACCTCCCCTATAATTAGGATCTCCTGAAAAGTCTAAAACAAATTTTTTACAAATAACAGTATAAATTAGGAATGTAGCTCCTTCCAGCCAGCAACCAATATACAAACCAAAAATAAGGTTCATCAACAACCTATGTGGAGCATCTACTCTTTTTTTCAAATCAAAAAGACATACAAATTATATATTTACATTAAAGCAACAATACCAATCAAAAAGGTCCACCCACTGTAGCTAGTTGCCCTTTAGAGGTCGATGGTGGAATCAGCGTCAGCTAACAAATCTAAAGCCAAAATATTTTTTCAATAAATAGCATTCCCATATTAAAATTTTTAAAATTTAACTCAACAACCTCTAATAATAGTGTTAGCTAATTAAAAGTAATTCCACCAAAATTTATAAGCATGTAAGTCATAATCATATTTGTAAAATAAGAGTAAATTGAAAACAATTTAAGATATCATGCTTAAAGAAAACAATCTGCTCTCATATAACTCAAAGTGATACAAATTACTAGTCAAAATCAAGTAAGTTTCGAAAACACATATTAATCAACATTTAACATTTTAAGAACTCAACAGAACAGGTTACAAACATGGACACTCAGTCTACGAGAGTAAATAACTAAACACGGCTTATGCCATGAAAATAAACATAGACACAGCAGTCCACGAGGGTAGGTAACCAAACGTAGCCGAAGCTACGAAACAAACGTAGACATACAGCCCACGAGGGTAAGTAACTAAACGCGGCTCAGGCCACGGAATCAAACTTAGGTACGAAGCCCACGAATACCAAACGTGTGAATAAAACTCACGAAACAAATTAGCTAATGTTTAACCACAGCGCGCTACGGGCTAATGGAACTGCCGTTAGCAGCAGTGTTCTCTATAGAGTTCTCTTAGAAATCCTGTTTCAAACATGCGAGAGAAATAATTATTTTTGAAGTCAAATTTTCATTCTCAAGATCAAACCCGCATGAATTGCTTCAATTATATGAAACTTGCCAAATCGATACATCATAGTGAATGTACAAACTTGTACTAATCAGGTAACTAAGAAATTTTGAATTTCAATAAGTAAAGGTGCCTTCATCAATATTGGAAAGATATTTCTTGAGAAAATGTACAAATCATAATGTAACGATCCTTCATCGTTATCTCAAAATTTCTAAAACTAACATAATTCATAAAAATGAAATATTTCAATAAAAGATTTTTAATACATAATTATAAGGAATGCTATTCACTTACTTGTGGAAGTTTTGAATTCCCAAAATTTCTTTCTTCAATTTCTATCCGGATCCTCTTCTTCCACAGGTCCTATAAGATATTAGTAAACAAAATTTAATAAATCGTCCTTTGATTTACAAAGACTTCCTTCCACTCCTAATAAAATTTTCATCAACCACTATCATTTAAAATTCAAAACCAAAATTCATGCTTTAAGATTATTCCAAACATTCCAACAAGCATCTCATTAATACCAATATTCAAGTAGAATATCAAAGTTATCCTCTTCCAACCTTTCCTTAATAATTTCCTTAACATAAATCAATCCAATTAAGATCTATCTAGCTCCAAAATTATAGCTCATATTTGTAGATATGTCTTTATACATGCATATATTATTATTAGCAAGTTTTAAAATAGATTCCTATGTTAAGTTTGAATATTTTCCCCTTACAACAGCATGGCAACAGCAATAACAAAGGCATAGGTTTTGCAACTTCAACAACTAACCACATACGTGCAGATTAAGAGAGAAATGAAACATGAAGATCCCTCACCTTATCAACACCACAGACCAAGAGAGAAAAAAAGAGAGGTTGGGTTTCGGCTGAACAAGGGAGAAGACAAACGGTACTGTCACCATGCACAGCAAAGGAAGGAAGCTTGACTCCATAGTACCAATACTAGCTCACCGCAACAGCCCCACCCCAGTCCTGATACTTTATGTTTTCTTAGCTCATAACGACACGAATGGCGCAACAGAGAAGAAAAAAAACAGAAACAGGGAGCAACAGAAATAAGGGCGCGAAGTAGTGAAGAAGGTGGCGAGGCTCACAAATGAACTAGGGAGGGAAGGACTTGCGAGCTGAATCTTCCTTCTTCGGCGTCTCAACTCCTCCCATACCAATGACGCATGGTGCCAAAGAAGACAACAGTAAAAGGCTTGAGTGAATCCATACCGAGAAACGAAGGAAGAGGAACGGTAGTGAAGTTGTGGTAGCTCGAGACCTATGCCAGCGACGATGCGATGATAGAGAACAGTGGCGGACGGCAGCATAAACAGAAGAGACTGGAGATCAAAACACACACTCTCTCTCTGTGGTTTCTGGAGAAGTCGACACTGGAATAGAACACTGAGCCACACAGATTTTTATTTCTCTCTTCCTTCTCTGTAAACCGACTTAGTTTGCTGCAGAATATACGTGTTTCTGCCTCAAGAAAAACTTTTTTTAATTACTGTAAAAAGGGCAAAAATGGTAATTTTATTCAAGCAAAAGAAATAAAACTTCTCCCCAATTTTGATTCGATCTTGAGACTTGATATTTACAGGACCAATATCGCCTCCATTGAACCGCACTTCTCCTTACTACACATATTTTCAATTAACATAACCACTATTAAACACCAACTTATAAATATATACTTATTATTATTATTACTACTACTACTGCTACTACTATTACTACTACTATTATTATTATTATTATTATTATTATTATTATTATTATTTAGCTATTACATAACATGTTCAAACTCTAACCTATACACCATTAAGCCAATTTGTTGATTTTTTTCCCAAGCTTCATCATAGAAAATAATTAACCTATTTTGTCAAACAAATTCTTCAATAAGAATCAAGTTAATTTCAACAAGAGAAAGCCAAGCCAAACCATCTTCATTTTTATTCAAATCCTCTCATAACTCAGGCATAAGTAGGATTAGAACAAACAAAAAAGGAAAATCTACAATCCCAGCTACATAAACATATTTACAAAACACATATTAACATATTCATATATTAACAAAAAAAAAATCAAGTGACCTAAACATTAAAATTTAACTAGAATTAACTTGGTCAAGTTTAAGTACTCATTTATATAAAAATTTTTATTCAAACATTTTGTCAAACACTTTATGCACAAGAGAGAAAAATTAATATGACAAGCTTCTTGCTTTCCTTAATTCTCTATCCAAGCCATATATAGACCTCAACAAATATTCTCCCAAAAACTCATGTCCATCACTTATTATCTTTCTCCTAACACTACAAATTTCAACTTAAATTAGTTATCATCCCTAATCCATAGTTACAGCAGTAGAAAGAAGAAGAATCACCATCTCAATCATAACACGGAACAAGAAGAGAAAAATGATTTGATACCTCATAATGCGAAATAAAGACAGAGAAAGGAAGGAGAATCCAAGCACGCGTTAAACAGGGGAGGGAATAATTCTGGTTGTTGCAGCAACGGAGAAAGGAAGAGAGAGGCTGATGTGAAAACTTCCAACAGAAGCACTAAAAGCTTCTTCGTGCACTACCTCCCCGGCAGCTTAGCATCCCACAGCCACTATCAGCACAGACAAGGACAAAGAGAAAAGGTGCAGCAAACAGGAAAGATAGAACAGCGAGCAAAAAGACGACATGCATGCCTCCGCAACGAGAATTCCATTGTGGCTGGTGACTACATTAGTGACAGAGATGACAGTGAAGACTGAGAAGAAAAGTGACGAGAGACGCAGAGGAAAGGAAAAATTGATGCGTGAACAGGGGAGGAAAGAGTTGTGAGTGTCCGGCGAAACTCCTTCAACAGTGAACCACAGCAGCACAACGCAGGGGAAGGATATTCCAGTGAACACTTGTAGCTGCTTGGACGGAGGAGGAAGATGAAGTCTCCAGCACACACACACACACACACAGACGCCGACGTTAGATGGAAGAGAAAATGGCTAATGGACGAGCTGCACAAGAGAGGGAAATCGATGGTCTTGAAAATGAAGAAGGAAGATCGTCAGCTCCCTGAACCATCGCCACAGTGAACGGACGGTGACTCCACAGCAGCCGATGGCACATGAGCAGAAATGAGGAGGAAGAAAGGCGGTGGATGAACCCTCTCCAATCCCTTGTGTCGCTGCCAAAGGCAGAAAATGAGAAGAGGAAGGAAAGAAAAATCTGCCCTCTCCCTTTTGCACGTGTGTGTTTATATATATATATATATAATTTGTTTTAATTTTTTAAATTAGAAAAAATAGTAATTTCTTAAAACTAACATAGGACAAAACTCTGTATGCAATTTTTTTTTTAAATCAAGGAGCTAATGGATTATTTTTATTTTTATTTATTACCATAATTTCTACAAGACCAACATTCCCTCTTGATATACTTATTCCAAGAATTATTAAAATATAATCAAATACTCAATCATAAATTTTAATCCTAATTTAAACTCTTTAATTATGATATTATTTGTTCACTTTTACTACACCAACACTCTTCTTATTATAGTTATTCCAAAATTAAGAAAACACACTCAAGACAAATTATTATATATATAATTTATTATTATTATTTCATTCATTTATTTATTATTATTTTAACTTAAAATTCTATGTTTGTTACAGTATCATTATTTAAAGCTTAGAAATTGATCATTCTGTTGTTGCTTCATTAATAACTTGCAGGGGGGACCCATCTATACCAGGTTGACTTGTGGCACCTATGTCTATTCCTCCAGTATCACGTACTATGAAGCCTTTGCCAATTTCCGTGTTAGCCTCTAGGTTTGACTCAGCACCTGTATGAGCTGGTTGACTTGTGCCTCTTTGATATATTTCTCCAACATCCTCGATTGCTCCATTAGCCTGCAGGTCAGATCCACCTGTCTTAGGTTGACTTTTGGGACCAACATCTTCTTGTCCAGCGCCATTCGTCCTGTTAGACCCGACTGTATTGTGTTGGCTCGCAGTTTTTGATCTGTTTCAGAAACTCCAATACTTTTATTAATTTTACATCACAAATATACATGTCTCTATACCCTTCATTGGTCATCAGTTGTAATCAAAGTAATAAAAAGCAACTGCATATGTCAAGCTAGTGATCTACAACAAACAAAGAAAAAAGAAAAGAAAAGAAAAGAAAAGAAAAGAAAGATAGTTAGGAAAGGAAAGCTTACTCGTCGGATGAAGGCTTTGCTTCCATGACTTCGCTTTGAATAGAAACTCAGTGGAAGTAAAGATGGTTGATTGTGAATTGAAGTTGAGATGTGATAAGTGGCAAAATAAGAGAATCTATTTATATTTGAAGCTGTAGGATGGATTCAATAATATGTCTATAATAATATTGCCCTTTATTTTTCAAGTTTCTTTCATTAATTTGGTCGCTGTTCAAAGTTCTGCGGTTAATGTTCACACATGTTGAATTGGGTAACCACAAATAAACAAAGACACAAGTCAATGTCAGAAGTGATTAATCGTCGTTTAAATTAATCAAAGTTAGAAAAACTAAGTCATGTGTGTCACACTATAGGAACACTAACTGATTATTTTAGAAGTAAAGTCCAAAAATCCTGTGATTAGACATATTATTTACACACTTTATCCATACATTTAAAACCTATTTTGTATGATATATTCCTTAACTATATGCGTTCTTGGTGTTAAAAGTGATAAAATTGCTTAAGGGATGAATTTGTGTATTAGGGATATTTTGATTTAAATTTACACTTCTTATAAAAAATTGGGTTTTTTTTAGACTAAATGTCATTTTTTCCTAGATTAATCATGATTCAATTGGTTTTCAAAAATTCATTTTGATTTGGGAGATATTGCACAAAAGTCACACTTTAGGGTTGTTAATTTGGTTGACCTTGTTTGGGTTCTGCATTTGCATGTGTTTACATTGTGCTTCTCACGTGAAATTGCTCTTGAATTTCATTTATAAATATTCTCTCATTTAAACAATTAAGCCCTTGTGCGAAAATATAATTTATTTTGTCACACATATATTATTAAATTAAATCAAATATTATTTTGTGACTTAAGTGAATAAATACACTTGGACTTGTGTCAATGGGGCTAAAGGCAAATAAGGAAGGTTTTTGGGCTTGGATTAGGCTTGCAAGGCCTTGCAAGAAAAGTAGAGGGAGCTGCAAAATTCAAATTTAAATTCAAAACCACAACCATGTGGTGCCACATCACTCAAATCTTCAAATTAGTAAAATTATATTCTCTCTTTAATCCTTATCTTGACTTTGTGATTTGAAAATTAAATTTGTAGCCAACAAAATCACTTTAAAATAAGCTCATATTCCTCCCTTCTAATCTAGATCTAACCCTCTTAGTGTCCAAGTTCATTCTAGGCTTGATTTAGACACTTGATTTTAGTCAACTCACACACACATCACTCATCACTCACACTATCATTCTGTGATGACCTTAAAAAAATAATTAAATATTAAAATTTAAGATAATAGATTTTGATGATAAAAAAAAAATTGTGTAAAATTGATGTAATAAAAAACTAATCGCTTATGGAGCCATGCTTGCTGCTTTACCTATGGTGCCGCGTTGGATCAGCACTTAGAGGTAAATTTTTTTCATTCTAGTTTGGTCTGAATTAAAATTACAATTATACCCTTAACATTATTATTATTATTATTATTTCTTTCCCTTCCTGGATATATTTCCTATCGGCTGTACCAGAGAATTCTAGAGAAAACAAAAGTCGAGACCCACCAATACTCTCTCCTCTTTGGCTTCTTCCTCCTATCACTCACCGGCGACCATAAGCGCATTGTCCACTGTCACTGGGGCTATAACAGCGTTCTTCCTTCTTCTGGTTCGTCTGTGATGCTAGGACTTCCGCTCTCCTCTGTTTCTCGTCACTTGGATCCCATTGTTTTCCTCTGTTCGTGCTACCATGGGTTTGATGTTGGGATCTTCTCCTAATTCTTCTGCTCAGAATCTCCTCTTCTTTCTTCGATGCTTATTACTCAGATTCTTCTGGTTTTGCATTGCAACTGTTCGGGTGTGGCTGCTGGGAGTTTCACTTCTCTGCCTCTATTCCTTATGTGTTCAGTTGGTAACTTAAATTTCCCCTCTTCTCTACTGACGTTCAGTTTTGTGTGTATATGTTCAAGTGGCTGAACTTTTTAATCTTCTCTTCTCTTCCTTGTTGGTCGTTGTGCGTGAAATTGGGCTGGGTTACTGAAATTTTGCTTCATGCTAACAAGTTTAAACTGAATATTAAGAAGCTTGCTTGATGTAGGTAAATTTATTATAAGTTCCGCTGGTCGTGTCGTGTGATTTTTCGGTACAATGACCGTAAATGATTGGGGACTGTAACAGGGGTTTTGATCATGTTAAATATTTAACGAATGAGATGATGGTATGGATTTGAGTTTTAATTAAAAATGATTGGACTATTTATATTATAAGGTTTTAGGAAAGTTGAAATTTAGGAGGAAAAGGTTTGTATTAGCTTAATAATTAATGTTCATAAGATATTCAATAAAATTCCTATTAGATTAGGAGAGTTTTGCTTAATGTTTTATTTCTTGAAATTTTATCAAATTTCTTGGAAGATAAAAAAATAAAAAAATAAAAAAATAATTTGGATGCTATTATCTTGTGAGTTGAGTTTGCCATTTTATAGAAATTTGGTTATAAAGATAATGTGGCTTATTGTATTTATTCAAACCTTTAAATGTTTAAAATGAAAGTTATGGCTATAAGTTAGATGTTGGGAAGAGAGTGCATATGTAAATAAAGGTATTGTTTATTTAAATTCTATGTTGGTGGAATACTATAACTCTGTGTAATAGAGAGAATTGTGAAAGAAATGAATGTCTATTGGAGATGTATGGAGTAGAGTCATTGCTAAATAAGTTTATCCTTCTTATCTAAGTAATAGAGTAGTTAAGTGAGAGAAGTGTACTTTAGAAGAAATAATTTATTGTTTTAAGCACAGGTAAGTGGATAGCATCTCAACTAGTTTTTTTTTTCAAATCAAAATATCATTTACTAAAATATTATATTTTTCTCCAAATCATTTTAATAGAAATAATGTGATTATTGGATATTTGTTTATTAAAATTACTTTATTTTAAGAACTTAGGTTTACCAGATTTGAAATGTTATTTGATCAATTAAAACAAGTTTAGACTTTGATTATGAGATTTCATTCTATCGAACATTGGATTGATACAGAGAATGATTCATGTGAGTTTGACTTTGAAAATAAAAATTTTATTATGAAAGTGATGATTTTTTAGCATGTTTAAAAATGGATTGAATGGGACTATATACAGAACATTAGTTGCTAACAGCAGTTCCGTTAGCCCTTGGCGCGCCATGGTTCACCTAGCTAGCAGGGTGCTTATAGGAGGTGCTAGTCCTATGTGATGGCCAACGCACGTGGAATGGAGGGATGGTTATTCGTGAGCATTGTACTCACGTTTGATTTCATGACTTTAAGCCGCGTTTGGTTAGCATTATCCTCATGGATTGTGTATCCACGTTTGTTTCGTGACTTTGGCTACGTTTAATTACTTACCCTCGTGGACTGTATGTTCATATTTGTCTTTGTGGCATAAGTCGTATTTGATTGTTTACCCTTGTGGACCGTGTGTCCACATTTGTTAATTGTTCTGATAAGTCCCTATAATCATAAATAGATTATTTGGTGATTTTACATCTCATTGGTTTTCATTTAGTAATTTATGTATAATTATTTATTTTGTTTAATTGCTTTCTTGAAATTAGGAGATAACAATATTTGACCTGAAAGTTTTATGGTTTAAAATTTTATTTAAAGTTGTATAGAGCTATTTTATTCTAAAGTTTACCAAATTTTTATGAAAATCATTTTCTCCAACCTACATAAATGCTTCAAACTTTCTTTTTATTCATGTTCAATTGATTATTATTGGGACTTTATTCACTAAAAATATTTTGATTTTAGATAGCATAACTGGTGATCTACCTCCTATTAATCTTTGAGGGGATCGTTGTTGAATTGATGAGAAAACCTTTTGAGGATACCTTTCTTTTGTTATAAATGTTTAATTATGTGCTATACTTTAAAATTTTAATTCAGTGCTCCATAATAACTATAGATAAGATTTTGATATGTTAGCTATTTGTTTATCTGTTGTGAAAGAGTAGAGCTCTGAATTCCTAATTTGGGTTGTATATGGCTATTATAGAGACTTTAGAAAGCCCTATTTTTTTAGGGAAGATTTTCATAGATTTTATTTTATTTCATTTTTACACAAAGTTTATAAATCATTTGTTTATACAAAAATGTTATAATAATTTCCCATTATATTTCAAATGAATTAAAATATTATATTAAAGTTTTCTTGATAAAGGCTTAAGGGACATATGTTTGTGTATATATCCTGTGTCAGTCACGTCTAATTTTTAGGATGTGACACATCCATACTAGTTTAAGGTGATGTAATTTTTGCCTAAGCCATCATCCATTCACTTATCCACTCATTTTTCTCACACTCTCTACTCTTCTCTTCCATCTCTTTTCATAAATTTCATCCATCACCTACATTACACCATAAAACACACACACAACCCTAGTTTCCAGCCATTCATCCATCCAAGGTTTTTATCTCCAATGGTAGGTGAGTTTCATTTTGGTAAAGGCATGGAGAAGAGGTCTTCCATATAGTTTGAAGGCTAAGGGGCTTGTGGATCTTAAAGGAGGAGGAAAAGGATGAGGCCAAACACTCAACATCTCTTTGGTTTTTAATTATTTTACCCTAGTTTCTTTCAATGTTTTGACATTATAAGGCCATAATTTAAATTATTTGATCATGTATTTGAGCCATAATCTTGGTTCACTTGTGTTTATTGTTGAGAACTTGGTGATTTGATTATGCTTTTGTATTTGATACTTCCTTACATTAGTGGATGTTATCATAATCTTGAGATTTTCATTGGTGTCTCATCTTGCATTTTTTACATCATAAATCTTGAGTGGTTGATGCTTAATTTCTTGTTTTCTCACCATAATCTTGGGAGTTTAGATGCTTTTTGGAAAGAGTCAAATCACATATGCATAATTTATATCATGCCTGGTCATTGCTTAAAACTAACCTAGCGAATTGAACTAAGGACCTTAATCTAAGACTTAGGGAGGCTATTGGAAAGGTTAAGAGGCTAGAGATGATTTTTCTAGTTTTCTTTATTTTAAGCCAAGTGGGTAAAGTAATTTAAAGCCAACTTAATTAATTTTTAAGCCAATGACTCACGCACTACTTCAACTCTAAGATCCTACCATTCCATAAGAAACCACCAAAAACACTTTGATTTAGTTTTAAAGCTTTCTTTTTAATTTTTTAAAAAATCAAATTAAAATCAACCAATCCTTTGAGTAGTTTAATTAACATTGGTTAGCTCTAATTAATCATAGTAAGCCTTCTCAAAAGAATCGACCTAGGTTGACCATTATCTATATAGTGTGAAATTTAGTACTATTTTGAGAGTTAACGACAAACTCTTCCCATCTTGTCACCAATATATGTTCAAAGCTTCAAACCCTTGAAAGATTTTGTATAATAATATATTGGAACATATATGTATTCCCTACGGAGCATAATATATAACATTTTATAGAAGTCATGTTTGGTCTAAAATATAGGCCATTGTATTATTTTTATAATTATTTTTTTAACTATATCCTTATTTCATTTATTAGTCTTTTTGAAAAAAAAAATAATGCAATTGAATTTCAATTGTCATTATCAAAGAACTTATAGAATATATTTGATGCGGGTATGATTGATAAAATATAGTTTCTTTTAAAAAATTAAGATTTTAACTAATATTTTTTTATAACTTTGAATTAGTTATTAATGTCTTATATTGTAATATAGAGAATGTGATTTTTTATTTTAGTATATTTTAAAATTAAATTTTATTAATGATATATGATTTATTATCTAGACTCGTTTAAATTTCAAAGATTCTAGCCCCATCTTTTTCATGCACTCTGACTTTGCCAGGTTACATTCCGAATATAATGGTCACATTGGCTATATAGTATATCATTATTGGTCTACTCATCCCCCAATCCCCCACCTTAGTAATTTTAAATAATTTATTTAAGTACTATTTAAATAAATATTTTCAAAATGTTAAGTCAAAGATTAAAAAATTTATATTTATAATAAAATAGAAAATATGTCATTGAAAAAGGTTAATAATTTGAAAAAAAATTATCGAAAATATTACTCAATAAATTTAACAAAAAGTTATGTTTACTGAATTATTGGTGGAGTGTCGTGCGGTGGGTATGTCAAAATAGAATCATGAAAATAGATTAAAAGACTTTGCAACATACTCCCTTGATCCCTATTATAAAATACTTTTAATCACCTTATTATAATTAAGAAGAGGTGATTAACTCATTCATTTTGTCTGAAAAAGAATAAACTTTTAATTTTACCTCTATTTAAATGAAAAATTAATTTTTTTTATATTGCCCCTCATAATTAATGAATTTAAATGGAGATAATATTAATAAAAAACATAATTAATACTGTGCCTTATATTAAAGGCCAAAAAAATCATTCTAGAAGGCAATCTATAATAAGGATGAAAGAGCGAGACTTATAACTCAAAAAGTGGCCAAGAGGGAGATAAAATGGGCTGATAAAAATTTTGACAAAAAAAAACTTAATATAAAGAGTTAAGATATAGGAATTATACCACTGTAAGTGTTGGAGTAGAGAGAAGAGAAATTCAAGACAAGGAGTTTATCTTACTCAGCCAATCCACTTGCCCATGTTCAGTCCCCAAGCTTACCCGTAGGAATTTTTACTATAACCTCCAAGATTAGACTCTCCAAGTTTGGAACATTTTCCCTTACAAAAGTAATAAATTACCCACCTAAGTTTCCCAAACTTAAGTTGCTTTCTTCTAAGTGTATGAAAGAGAGATGATCACTAAGTGATCAAATTATCAATAAATACTTAGAAGAGTAAATATATAATCAATGAAGTTCACTTAAAATAAATATATGAGCAGAAGGTAGTTGATGAATTGAGTGTAATAGTTCGCATAATAACTTCTCTACTTCAAACTTCATAAATCAATCCTTTTATAGTATATTCATGTCAATTGTCCATTAGACTCATAAATTTATCCATTGAGACTTGTTTTCTCGTTAATCTGGATGTTGGACGCTTTACCCAGTATTTATCTTCAATGACAGCACTAAATTTTCCAGAAAATATGAAAAAAGAAATTTTTCTAGTTAGGTAGCGTGTTCTAGGCTTAAAGTAAGTTTTGCATTAAATGTTCTGACATTATTACCATTGAGGCAAAACATCAAAATATTTAAGCTTAATAAATTTTGGATTCAAAGACAAAATTCGTTTAAAGCTTAATCCAAAGATTAAAAGATGTTAATTTTAATGTAGTGGGTTTAGAAACAATAAAGAATAAATTCAGATTAATTAGAATGGATTTAAGAAATCATGAGAAACTGATAAATTTGACTTAGAAGAAACTTAGAAGTATTTGAATGAAAACTTCAAAGCATTTGACTAGAAACTTGGAACCAGTTGGAGAAACTTCGAAGGATAAGCTTGAGTTCTAAATAGAAGAGAAACTTTCAAAGAATTTGAACTCAAACTTCGATTCATTTTAATAACAAAATCAGAGCAAAATAAGAGAATTAAAACTCCGAAGTTTTAAGGTCAAGACTTCGAAATATTAGGAGTAGCTCTGAAGCATTGAAGTATAGGGAGGGAAACTTTGAAGTAAATCAGAGTTTGTAACCAAGAAACACAAACTTCAGAGTTTTCAGGGCAAAGTTTGGAACTGTATAGGATCAGCAACAAAGGCACATAAACTTCGAAGATTTCGAGGCAAGAGATTGATATATTTAAGGTTCAGCATTAAGGCACAAAACTTTGAAGATTCTGAGGTAAAATATCAAAGTATTTTGGGAGTATAACAAAGACAACAAACTTCGAAGTTTTTGGAACTAAACTTTAAAGTATTTGAAGGCTACGAGTGAGGAGTTCAAAAGGAAGGAAACTTTAAAGAATTTAAACCAATAAATCAAAGTTTTAAAAGAATAAGTTATGAGGGACAAAACTTCGAAGAATAAGAACAGAAATACAAAAGTTTTTGAAGTTTTGACAAGAACCAAGTTTGAAAGATCAAAAAGAAAATTGAAATGTGCAGAGCAGAAAAGAATGATTTAGTTTATTTTTTCTTTATTTTTTCAATCCATTTCGTTCCATTCTTTTTTAATAATCAAGCGGGACATGAAAGTGTTTCCCAATATATAAATAATAATAAGTAAAAAATTTTATCTAATTCTATTGACTCCCACTTTAAATAATAAGCAATTAACAATAATTTAAAATTTTTTTTTAAATGAACAGACAACTTGGCAAAAAAAAAAACAGAACTGTTTTCAATTGTTGAATTAAAAATTTTAAATTGGCAAATAAATATTTCAAAAAATGACAAATAAATCCTCTCAAAATATATAAATGACAAAATAGTACCACATAATGTGATAATTACTTTGAAGTTCCTAGGAACTTATTTGCTATATTTTTATAAAATTACATTTATGACCCTCTACAAAATAAGAGAAGGCATAGTTAAAATTTAAACTAAATTTGCCACTCATAAAGGTAAAGTTGTTACTATAGAAAACGTTATTTTTATTATATGACTAAACTGAAGTTATATAATACTTAAACTAAAGTTGTAAACATTAAGTTAAAGTTATTAACATAGGAAACATAATTAACAATTATACTTCCTATATTAATAACTTTACCTTTAATATCAACAACTTTAATATATGTATTAACAAATATTTGTTATTATTTTGTTTAACATCAGAAACATAATTTTTCCAAAAAAAATTACGTTACATGAATCCCTAAAAACTTCACAGTAATTATAGCATGTTGTGTTACTTATTTGTTATTTGCCTATTTTCATGGATTTTATTTATCATTCTCCCAAAAAAACTATGTCTGCAAAACTATTCTTGTTGCAACATTTTAAAAATTTTCCTATCTCAATACGCATAAAAAAGGTTGCCTTTAATTTTTTTTTTTGTATCATTTAAAAAATGTTGCTAATTGTTTTCTTATACATTAAAAAATATTTACTTTTAAAAAAATTGTGTATAACTTTATTAATTTATAATTTGTTAATCTATATATTAATTATTTAAATTCAAAATTTACATTTACATATATAACTTTTTTTTTTAATTGAAGGCCATGGATAAACCATGCTAAACAACAAGTTATGTCATATTAATGTACAAAAGATTTCTACAATCAAGTGGTGGGGTATAAAAAATATGAACATTTAGATTATCATTAGAGGCTTGATAAGTCAATCAATCCGCGCATTTATTTGCTTTCCTAAGGACAGGATCAAAAATGACTGTATAGTCTTACATAATAAGATCTCTAATTTTGTTGATAGTTGTAAAAAGTGGGTGATTAGTAAAGAACTCATTGCAAATTAACATGAGAGCTTTTATAGAATGAGAGTAGACATTAACTTTGTCAAATTTTTCAACCCAACAAATATTTAGTCCTTCCAAGATGCCCATAATTTCAGCTACCACACTTGGGTGATACCCTATATATTTGGAGAAGCTTTTAATCCAATTGCCTTGGTCATCCCAAATGAGACCACTAAAGAAGCTACACCTTGAATGTTAACGGAGCTATCTCTGTATCCAGCCTAACCCATCCTTCTTCAAGGGAGAACAATTTAGCTTTTGTTCTATTTTCCTTTTGAGTCAAAAAGTTGATTTTAGATTTAAGGTATTGATTATTGAGAATATTTTGGATGCTAGTGAAAACAATGTCTCTATCTTGAGTGTCTTCTTTAGAGTAGATATTTTTGCATCTTTCTTTCCAAATGTTCCAACACACGTGGGTGAAAAGTCTTTGCCATGAGGTCTTTCTTGCCCATGCATTGCTTGCATCATTCTCCACGTTCCAAATTATTCATCCCTATAAAGGGATAGAAAAGAAAATATTCAGTTTAGATTGTTTAATTAATTTTATCCAAACTTTTTTAGATTTCTTGTAGTCTCTCAATATAACATTTTGTTTTACACTACATGATAATGGTGTTGGAATTGGATACTGATGAAATAAAAACCAGAATTTATAGAATCACCTCTTTACTTATAAGAGGCGCAAGGTTCAAATTGTAAGCATAGGAATTATTAACAATAGCCTTATCCTATGTGGTCAGTAAAATTTCAAAATTGTTTTAATGTGTTAATGTGAAAATTGTTAAAATGTATTAATATGGATAATGAAATAATGATAGCGGTCATGTAAATTAATGAAAAATATTAATTATTTAACTATGAAAAAACTGAAAATTTTAGGGAAAAGGAACAAAAGAACAAAACATGCACACAACGTAAGAGACTAAATTGATAAAAAGTAAACTAATTAATGGATAATTTGTTTTCATCAAACAATATACACACACATATCAAATCATCAATATACATTACACATTATATTAATTAGACAATTAATTTGTGTTTTAAAATTTAAACTTGAGGGACTAAATCAATAACTGAGGCCAACTTGAGGAATTGAAACTTTCATTATCCCTAAATTTTTTTTATAATACTTGATTGATTTCCGATCATGCAAAATGCATTGTCATTTATTTATTTTGTAAAGGAACAAACAAAAAGTAGGTAGATAGAAATGGATTATAATTAATAATGCAATTGCACTTATTAATGAATTGATTAACCGAGGATAACTTCACAAGGTGTTAGACATGTCATGCCAACTGAGAGTCGTTAATATTTTTGCACAATGTGAACGTACATGGTTTCTTTTGTTTTTTTTGTTTTTGGCTTTTGTTTACTTTTCATTGGGACATTGTAATAATTACTATATGCGGATATTAATAATTAATAAATACAATAAATTAATGATATTTTCAGATAAGGATTAAAAAAAAGTGACAGATATTTTGTTAGAAACTGTATGTCTGCGGGATCAACGTACGGTTTAGTTGGCAAATTTGAAACGTGTATATATATATATATATATATGTGGGTGTGTGTGTGTGTATGTACTTTTCGGAATCAGTCTTGAATAGTTGGTCAATGATGCTCACCAAAATCATAGAGACGGCAAGTGTACTGGTTGTAAATATAACGAATGATAAATTAAGGTTCTTTTCATAGATCATTAAATTAACTGAAAAGTAAATATTAAATTTTTAATTTTATTAAAATTAAACAGGCAAGATATAATAGTAGATATTTTAACTGAAAATTAAAAATGTAAAAATAAAGCACTTTAAATCATCAATATCAATGTTCAATATATCTCTAAAGCAATTTCTCTTCGTCAAAGTAACTTGTTTGTCTTTTCCTTCTTTCGTCTTCTTCCCAAATTACAGGTCACGCCTCTTCAATCTTATTCTGACAATTTTTAATTATTATTTTAAATAAAAATAATTCCACATCACGTGTGAGTTGTGATGAGCACCATCATTCAGATTTTAATCTAAACGATCCAAGTTTAATATATTATTATATATTATATTTTTTAAAATGAAAATTTGTAAGAATTATAAAATAATTTTAATAATTTTTTTAGTTTTGATATGATCTAGATTTAATTTGAAGGGTTCGATTTAATATTAAAATATTTATAATTAATATATAATAACTATTTAGATATATTCTACACAATTTAGATTTAATTTGATGTTAATCTATGATGAGCACCCAAATCAAACTCATGACTTGTGGGCTGAAGTTGGTCAAAGATGGTCCAAGAAGCCCATTTGTCCCATAGTCTGACATGAATGGCCTTCCTCTAGCGGTGCTTTTGTACAAGTTCAAGCTCCTTCCTTGTCCTCATTCTTCATCCTTGATCTCCTTCCTCTAGTGCTCGTCCTGTTGGAATATTATTTATGGATTAACATTAATTAATAAGCCCAAACAGATTAGTCTTTATGATCTTGTGTGGATCGTGATAGGTGGACCACACAAGTGAACCCAATAGGGAAAGGCCCAATCCACAACCTAGTAGCCATTAATTATTTCCTATCTCTTAACTGATTGAGTCAAAGATAATGTAATATAATTATTTAATTATATAATAAGGCGGTTACCGATCTGATTCTTATAAGTCAATTAATCGATAACCACTACATACACGACTCATTCTTCTGCTCCATTATCTCTTCACTTTCTGAAGACTCTGGGGACCAGTGGATTGTGCATTAGTCTACACTCGAGATAATCAAGCTTTCTAAAATGATCAATAGATTAGGATATGCATATTACTTTATTTAATATATATATATATATATATATATGAATTGAGATATTAGATCTAACATGTGGCATCAAAGCCTTAATTATGAACATTAATTTATATATCTCAATTCATTATTCTATATGTGTGTTGATGAAAGTGAATATGATAATTTTCACATGTTGATAATTCTCAGTCCATCTTTATCATTGAAATCCTTATCATTGAAAGTGAATGTGAGATTTTTTTTTCAATTAAAAATTCTAATTAAATATAGGTATATTTGACTCTATATTTTTTTAAAAAAAATTTGCACGAGCCTTCCTTCTTCTTCCCTTTTTTGTTACTGTCTTCATGCGTCAACAGATGAAGGTTGTGTCTCTATGTTTGCCAGCGTCTTCTCCTCAGGATCGGTGAAGAAGCTGCACAACGCGAGTCTGGCAGAGAGAGACATAGTTCAACAATGTCCATGTCATGCAGGTCGTGGCTAACAATAGCATCGTCTCCTTATTTTTGTTGCACGACATCATTGCACCTATGGTTCTACTTCACATCACCGAAAAGCTGCAGATTCACTGGAGATGGCTGCCGACAGAGAGAGCTCCAGGACTATTGGAGATGGTTCGTTCATGTCCCTGACATCGTGGTCGGCTGCTGCCTCTAATTCGCCAATGTCGTGGGTTTGTTCTTGGTCGCTGCATAGGCTGCAACATTTGTGGCAGCTGGAAGAGGAGAAGAAATTAGGTTAAACGAAGCGGATCCTGGGTCCTAGGGATCCGGTTTGTCTGATAGGGGCCCATAATTTAGTTTAGGCCCAAATCAAATAAAAAAAGGAGGAGGAATGGGCCAGAAGTGAAATGGACCATTTCACTTAAACATACTGGGCCCTAATCTCGGCTCAGTAGTATTAGTGTTTAAAAAAAAATTTCGTTAATCATATTTTGGCCTCAATTTAAATTACCTCCTTGGGCCCATAAATTCTAGCATTTATAACGTGACCCCATAATGTTTTAGAGATTACACTTTAGTCCCTTAACTTCCAGAATTGTAATTTTGACCCAAATCTCTTCCAGAATTACCTATTTACCCCTGATCACATTTTAAAATACCACTTTAGTCTTAAATTTGTTTCCTAATTCCCAAAAGACCCCAATGACTTTTGAAATTATTTTGTTTTGTCCTAAGGTCATAAAATTTGTGATTTTGTGAATTATTGATGATGTTTGGGATCTTGTAGCATTGATAATGGACATACCCCATAGGCATGACATTATTAATTTGATTTTGATGGTTGGTTTTGAAGATAGGCTAATAATACTCTTTTAATGTGTTAGATATTTGTTGTACCCTATAGGTATGGAAATGTTTAATGCATTATTTTGTATGGGCTTTTGTATGAGCTAAATCTTTATAGTATGTGAGCCTTCTTAGTGCATGATTATAGTTGCATAGTTGATAATTGCTTGTTAAAAATTTTGTTTTATAATTATGTTGTGCACGCATAATTAATATTTTCCATTTTCTGTTTTGCAATTTTAGTTTCTGCTTTTGCGCAACTATCCTTTATGAAGGCTCTCAATTGGACTAACTATGATAATTGGAAAGAATCCCTAAATATGTATTTGACCATTTTTTAGAATGAATTAGCTATGAGAGAGCCTAAGCTTATGGATCTCTCTTCCAAGTCCAGTGCTTCTAAAATGGGGCCTTCTATAAATAATGGAGTGAGTCCAACCAGATCTGTCTTGCGATCATCAAGTACACAATTGAAAAGGGAATTAAGGACAGCATCCCTAAAAAGGATACTGCAGTGGAATACTTGAAAGCTATTGGTAACAAATACAAGAAGCTTGATAAGACTTAAAAGAACTACTATTTGTCACTTCTTGACAATACTTTATATGAAGGAGTTTCTGGTGTCAGAGAGCACATTTTGAAGCTTGTTCATTAATATAACAAGCTTAAATCATATGGAATTGACTTGGGTGAAAGTACCTTAGTTTACCGTGTTCTTCAGTCACTGCCATCGGAGTATGCATTCTTGAGAACTTCATACAACTCACAAGAAGCTGAATGGTTTGTTGACCAGATGATATCAATAGTCACTCAAGAAGAGAAATCTATAAAGAAGAATTCCTCTCACTAAATAAACTATGTTTCTCATGGCTCTAGCAACAAATCTGGAGGGTCATATAAGAAAAAGGGGTAGAAATATGAGGCCCTAAAGCCTAATAATCCAACTTTTAAGAAGGATGGTGATAAGAGTAAGAAGCCCAGGAAGAAATCCTTTAAAGGGATATGCAATTATTGCAAGAAACTGGATCACATTAAAGCTAATTGCTTCAAACTGAAGAACAAATAAGAAATTGAAGGTACAATTCTTCATACTGCCCCTCTAGCTCTAGTTTGTTTTGAATCTAACACCATTAAAACTTCCTTTAACTCATGGTGGCTGGATTCTGGTGCCACTGATATGTTGTGAATTCTTTATAGGGGCTAAGAAACTAAAAGGTTCTAAGTGAGGCACAGAAGTCAGTCTTTGGCATAGCAGGGAGCAAGCATCAGTTAAATGCATTGGAACTATTTCTTTGTATTTAAATTTTGATCATATTTTATATTTGAACAATGTTATTTATGTACCTTCTACGAAGAGGAATTTAATTTCAACTTCTATATTGGATATTTATGGCTATTCATTCTTCTAAGAAAATGGAAAAATTGATATTTGTTTTGATTCAATTAATGTTCGTTGTGCTTCATTGATATATGATTTATATCGATTGAATGATTGGTCACTTGAACTTCCTAATCTCCATATCAATGTTGCTGTTGGGCATAAATGTCAAATGCCTAATGATAATTCCTCCATGTTATGTCATTGTCATTTTGGTCATATCTCTAGAGAGAGATTGGAGTGCATGGCCAAGCAAGGTGTCTTGCAAGACCTTAATTTCTCAAATTTTGAGACTTGTGTTGATTATATAAAGGAAAAATTCCCTGCTAGAGCTAGAACCAAAGGGGCAAAGAGGTCTGAAAACACTTTAGACCCAATCCATATTGACATTTGTGGATCTATCACACCTCCGGCTATGGGTGGTTTCAGATATTTCATCACCTTCACAAATGATTACTCTCATCATGGATAGATTGAACTCTTATGTGAAAAGAGCAAGTCTCTTAATGCATTCAAGAACTTTAAGGCAGCAATCGACTTGAAATCTGGCAAGTTGATCAAATGTGTGAGATTTGATAAAGGATGAGAATTTTATGGGAGATATATTGAGATTAGTAAGAACCTTAGGCCATTCGCTTTTTACCTTCAACAGCATGGCATTGAAACTCAATATACTATGCCTGGCACCCTGCAGCAAAATGGGGTTGCAGAAAGGCAAAATCATACTCTTATGGATATGGTTAGAAGCATGATCAGTCACTCCTCACTGTCAGAATTCTTGTGGGGTGATGTACTTAAAACTACTTTTTATATTTTGAATCAAGTTCCTGGCAAGTCAGTTCCAAAGACTCTATATGAGTTGTATTTTAGAAGGACTCCTGTGCTAAAGTATATGCGAGTTTGGGATTTTAAAGCATAGGTAAAACCTTACAATCCACAACAGATGAAGCTTGATGCTAAAATTATTGATGGTTTCTTTATTGGCTATTACATCGAATCTCTTAGGTACATATTCTATTGTTTAAATCAAACTACTAGGGTAATTGAATTTGACCAAGCTTATTTCTTTAAAGATGCCTTAGACAGTGGGAACTCTATGCCTAGGCATATCACTTTACATGACGAAAGTAATATTTTGCCTATGCCTATCATGCCAACCCCTTATGTTGAAAAAAATAATGCCGTGGATCAAGGTAAAGCAGAAGATGAACCACCTTTAGAGGGTGATGAGGACCTGGTTGTTGAACCAAGATACTCCTAAAGGGTTCACAGGTTTTCTATTCCAGATGATTACATAGTGTATTTTCAGGAATTTGATTTAGATGCTATTGATAGTTTAGACCCGATATCTTACCAAGAGGCTATTTCTAGCTCGCATTCTTCTAAATAGTTAGAGGCTATGAGTGAAGAAATCACCTTTATGTACCACAATCAAGTATGGGAGCTTGTAGAGCTACCAAAGAGTTTTAAACCAATGGGTTGCAAGTGGGTCTTTAAAACAAAACAAAGAGCTAAAGGTGAAATTGATAGATACAAAGCCAGACTTGTAGCTAAGGGTTATAACCAGAAAGAAAGTATTGATTACACAAAGACCTTCTCTCCAGTATCCACCAAAAATACTTTTAGAGTGGTAATGGTTTTAGTTGCACAGTTTGATCTTGATCTTCACCAAATGGATTTAAAGACTGCATTCTTAAATGGTGATTTGTATGAAGAAGTCTACATGACACAGCCTGATGGTTTTGTTGAATATGGTAAAGAACATCTAGTATGCAGATTGAAGAGATCCATCTATGGGCTAAAATAGGCCTCTAGGCAGTGGTATTTGAAGTTTGATGAAGTTATCATCTCGCTCGGTTTTGTTGAGAATGTCTCATATCAGTGTATATATCAAAAGTTTGATGGGAACAATTTTACTTTTCTTGTTCTCTATGTTGATGATATCTTGTTAGCCAGCAATTCAATGAATTTCCTCAATGAGATAAAATACCTATTGTCTTTCCATTTTGACATAAAGGATATGGGTGAAGCCTCCTTCGTTCTTGAGATACAGATTCATCATGATAGATCTCGTGGTATTCTTGGTTTGTCACAGACTACCTATATTGAACGGGTACTTAAGAAATTTAGAATGGATTCATGTTCTCTCTCACCTGCTACTGTATAGAAAGGTGATCTATTGTCAGAGTTATAGTGTCCCAATGATGATAAGAAGAGGGTTGAAATGAGAAAGATACAATACGCTTCTGCTGTCGGCAGCCTTATATATATTCAAGTGTGTACTCAACTAGATATAGCTTTTACCATTAGAGTACTGGGTTGATACTTAAATGATCCAGGTCCAGATCATTGGAAGGTTGCTAAGATAGTTATGAGATATCTTTAAAGTATGAAGAATTATATGTTGACTGACAGAAGGTCAAATTCTCTTGAGGTTGTTAGGTATTCTGATTATGACTTTAAAGGATCACAAGATCTTGAAATTGTTAACTTTTTAGATTTAGATTTTACCTCCTATTTGGATGATCGTAAGTCCATAACTGGCCATATTTTCATGTCGTTTGGAGGAGCCATTTCTTACAGCAGTTTCATCTATGGAAGCTGAGTATATTAATTGTTTTAAGACTATATGTCATGCTATATGGCTGAGGAAGTTAATATTTGGCATGTGCCTAGTTGAGTTAATATCACGTCCTCTAACCATTTACTGTGATAACAAATCTGCATTATATTATGCTAATAACCATAAAAATTCTAGTCGTATAAAGCATTTTGATATCAAACTTATGTTTGTGAAAGAGAAAATTGTTGAGTCTTAAACCCACGTGGTACACATTCCTGGCATGCAGATGCTTGCAAATCTACTGACCAAGGGATTACCTATAGAAGTTTTTCAAAATCATGTAACTTGTATGGGTATTGTGAATTCCTTTGATGCCCTGGTTTAGTAGGAGTTTGAGAATCTTTTGTGTTGCAATTTCTCTAGAGGCTTTGTTTTCTTCTGAGTTATGTTCAGTTCAGTTAGATGCATCTATATCATTTGTATCTCTATAAGATTCAATGATTCTGTTGTCGTTCGCTATGCATATCACTTGTTTTCCTATAGGAATCAATGATTTATATTGTTATCTTACTGAGCTGTGTTTGAAATAAAATTTTATATTTTATTCAGATTATGAGACATCATATAACTTGTTTTTCTATAGGATCCAGTGATTTTATGGAGTTTCATTTTCTGAATTTTATTTGTGGCTTGTTTATACAACTTGCTTAATTAATACAATCCAAGGGAGAGATTATTGGAATATTATTTGTGGATTAACATTAATTAATAAGTCTAAATAGATTGGTCTTTATATGATCTTGTGTGGACCATGATAGGTGGACAACACAAGTGAGCCCAATGGGGAGAGGCCCAACTCACAACCTAGTAGCCATCGGTTATTCCCTATCTTTTAACTAATTGAGTCAGAGATAATGTAATATAATTAATTTAATTATATAATAAGGCGGTTATCAATCTGATTCTTATAAGTTGATTAATCGATAACCACCACATACACAACTCATTCTTCTACTCCATTATCTCTACACTTTTTAAAGACTCTGAGGACTAGTGGGTTGTGCATCTGTCTATACTCAAGGTAATCGAGCATTCTAAAATGATTAATGGATTTTTCAGGTACGCATATTACTTTATTTAATATATATATATATATATATGAATTGAGATATTAGATCTAACATGTCCATCCAAGTTCGACCTTTGCCTCTTGCGTCATCTGCAAGGTATGGTTTTTTCCTTCCTCCTTTTGTTTCCTCTGACCTCTGCATGTTGTCTCTCTACGTCTGTGTGATTTTTTTTTTAAATTTTTTTTATCTTCATTGAGTAGTTATAATTGAAGAACTATGGTTCCTCAAAGACAGTTCGATCTCAATTAAGCCTTAGTTACCTAAGAAATTGGTGAAGTAGATATGCTAAAAACGGTATCTATTCTTTAAGGGAAGTAGATATTTTGAATTATTACTGGGATATGTAGCTCTTTGTCATTTACCTCAGTTCATTCTGTCTAGGATTAGATAACATCGAGGCTATGCTCCTACCAAATTCGAGATTCAAAGGAACACTAGGGAGCCATTCAATCGTCTTTCTCTCTCATCTCCCCTATTTCTATTGTTTTCCATGCTTTTTTTTTTTTGGGTTTTAAATATATGATTCAATTGGTTTACTAGAGTTGTTTGAATTTTATGCACGAGGTCAGATCACACCGAATTTGGCTTTTAGTAATAGGCGACTCCAAAATGCATTATAGATGTTTCGATTTTGGTTGTTCATTTTTAATTTCCTTCAACTTCTGTTTGATTTTTTTTTTTTTGGGTTTTAGGGAAGTGCTTTTATTCAAGGGAAATTAATTTTTTCCCCTTCCCTATTTGAGTTTCACAAATTAAAATGACGAAAGGAGAAGAAGGGACAGAGTACAAGAAGGAACTATTGATGGAGGAAGAAGACAAGGTTTTGATGAAATGTGTCAGGTTAATGGATGAAGACACTCTATATATTACAGAACATTTGTTACGTCTCTTTGGTATGCTCTTTTACACTGTGGACTAGCTGATTATATGTTTAAGAGCTACAAATTTGTTATCTGTGCAATAGAAGGGCTCTTTTTCTTATCATACTGTTGATTTAATATCATGCAGATCATGCTACTTCCTAACAATGTCTTCAATGAATTGGAAAAATGTTTGCATAACTTCCTTTGGGACTCATTTGATGGTATTAAAAAGCCTTATCTCCTCTCTTAGGACCGCATTATGAAGGACAAGCCTTGTAGTGGCCTTGGATTTAAGAACTTTAAGATCATGTGGATAGTGGCGGCCATGGTTTCGATTTCCTTTGTTAGGTAAATGTGTAAAAAAAAAATTAATAGAAAAGAAGTAGTTGGGAGCAAGGGAGCGTTGGAATATATTGTAATTTGAGGAAGTATTGAGCTTAGAAAGATGTAATAGGTACTACTCCATTTTTATTTGTAAGAGAAATTTTTACTTTTTACCTGTTTTCTTATATAAGAAAAATCACATATTTCAATAAACATTTATTACACATTTTTTAAATTGTCCCTCATAATTTACATTAATAAAAAATAATTAATGCATACTTATGTTTATTAATATAGGGTATTTTAGTTTAATTTTTTTTCAGATATAATTATTATGGTTAATCAATTTTTTTAAACTATGTGATATAATTTTATATATATATATAGAAATGAAGTAGAGCCGGGAATTCGGGCGGGCCGGACCGGCCCGAATAAGCCCGAACCCGAACAGGCCTGACTCCTCAAAAAGCCCGAATAGTCAAGCCCGGCCCGAATTCCTTCGGGCTTCGGGCGGCCCGAATTCCTTCGGGCTTCGGGCGGCCCGAATACCCGAATTTAATTTTTAAAATTATTTTTAATTATTTTTTTACTTTAAAATTAATTATTTTATTTTATAAAAAATATAAAATATATTTTTTTAATACTTAAATGATGTCTAGGACTCAAATATATGGTATTTTAATATAAAATGATCTAAAACTTAAAGAATTAATTAATATTTATTATATTATATATATTTTTTAAAAATATAATTTTTTTATTCGGGTATTTGGGCTTATTCGGGCCGAACATAAAAAAACACTTTTTTTAAGCCCGGCCCTAAAATTTTTCGGGCCAATTTGGGCTAGCCCGTCGGGCTTGGCCCGAATTACCGGCTCTAAAATGGAGTGAGTATTAGTTTAGAGGTTAGCGCAGTGTGTCAGCCACAAATAAACAAGCAAAAAAGAGAAAATGGTGCTAACTTTGAGAGAGGTGCAGTAGAAATTGTACTTTAGAGTTATAAGATGATCAGGCCAACTACTTGTTCTTGGCCGAATTTGTCTGCAGTAGAAAATGAATAGGTTTTGATTTCCTTTATTAAAATCTCAGATAAGTGGATATCGTTTCAACTAATATTTTATTAAAATTTCCTTTATTCAAATATTGTATTTTTATGCAAATTTTTTTTACAACAACAATGTGATTGTTAGATATTTTGTTAATTAAATTTCTTCATTTTTAAGTTTTAAGATGGTAGTGAAAAATGATTCATCATAGCATATGAATATTTTACCCCTTATGAAATATCCTTTTAGGATTAATAAAATTTCTTTTCATTAGCATTGGTAATTTTTTATTATTCAATAGATGTAAGCATAAGCATTGGATATGAAAATTTATTCTGACAAGTTTTAATGCTTAAAAATATTCATACGAGTTTGATTTTGAGAATGAGAACTGTATCTTGAAAATGATAATTTTCTCGCATGTTTGAAAATAGTTTTAAAAAAAGAAATTTTGTACAGAACACTGGTTGCTAACGGCAATTCCGTTAGCCCTTAGCGCGCCATGGTACACCTAGCTAGCATGGGTGTTTATAGGAGGTGCTAGCCCTGTACGATGGTCAATGCACGTGGAATGGAGCGATAGTTCTTCGTGAGCATCGTACTCACATTTGTTTCGTGGCTTCAAGCCATGTTTGGTTAGCATTACCCACGTGGACTGTGTGTACACGTTTATTTCATAGCTCAGGTTGTGTTTGGTTATTTACCCTTGTGGATTGTGTGTTCACTATTTTCGTGACATAAGCCGCGTTTGGTTATTTACTCTCGTGGACTGTGTATTCACATTTGTTAATTGTTCTGATAAGTCTCTATAATTATAATCTGATTATTTGATAATTTTATATTCCATTGGTTCTTACTTAGTAACTTATTTATAAGTTTTTCTTTCATTTATATGCTTTCTTGAAATCAAGTAATAATAACATTTGCTATGATATCTCAATAGTTTAAGATTTCATTTAAAATTTTATAGAGCCAATTTATTCCAAAGTTTATTAAATTTTTATGAAAATTATTATCTCTTTAACTCACATAATTATTTCAAATTTTCTTTTGATTCAAGTTCAATTATTTATTGTTGGGACATTATTCACTAGAAAATTATTTTGGCCTCAGATACTTTAACTGATGCTGATCCTCTTGTCGACCCTTGAGGACTTTTAGATGTGGTAGGTGAAAAAATTTATTGAGATCCCTCCTTTTGATGTAAATACAACCACTTATGTATTTTATTTTGAAAAGTATGATTAGATGCTCCATGTAGCCTATAGTTAGATTTCTATGTTAATATATGTTATCTGTTGGCTGAAAGGAGTTGAACTCTTGATTGACATCATATTTTGTGTGAAATATTGTGTTATAGAATTTTTGACAGATTTTATTAACAGGAGAAGTTCAGTCGAGATTTCTAAATATATATATATTGAAGCTTTTATTGTAATGATTTTTATTAGGTATGTCATAATTTTTAATACAAATTTAACTATGTTTAAAATAAAAAAAATTTTATTTAGTTATTTAGGGCTTAAGGGATGTGTGATATAATTTACATCTCATGTTGGTCACTCTTTATTTTTGGGATGTGACACCAACGTAGTCTGAAAAAAACGAACAAGGAGCAAGTTAATTATAACATAATGCCAACTACACATGCCAACTCTATATATAATATTCTTACAGGAGACATAAATCCAAACATAATCTTGCCAAATTATATTGATTTTTTAATTATTTAAGTTCGTTAATCTATCGTTGTATGTCAGAAAATTAAACCAGCATTTTAAAATGAATAAATCTGTTCTATATAATGTCCTAGTTCCAACCACTTAATGTATAACCACAAAAAAAAAACGACCTTTTTAACTAATTAATTAGAATGCATTAATCCTGGCAAAATAATAATAATAATAAGAATGTGATGTAAAATTTTTGGAAAAATTATCTATAGATCCTGTGTAGTAGATATATTTACAAATAAGTGTCAAAAGATTTAGAAACTACAATTGAATCCCTTGAGATTTGAGTGTAATTTGAAATTAGGATGCAAAGATAATATAATAATGCTTGTATTAAAAATACATTATATCAATCAAATAATTTATAACTACTTCATTAATAATTTATGACTATCACTTTAACTTTTTATAATTATAATTTTATATATCTATTAGTTAAATTGATCATGTGTTTTAATTTAATATTAATTGTTTACAACTACTTCACTAGTAATTTATAATTAACACTTCAATATTTTATAACTATAATTTCATATATCTAATAGTTAAATCAATCATGCGTTACTAAGAAAGTTTAACATATTAATTATCTACAACTACCTTTTCAATAATTTGCAAAACCAATCATGCATTACCAACAAAGTTTAACACTAATTACTTACAACTATTTTATCAACAATTTACAACTACCATTTTAATTTTTTACGATTGTAATTTTACATATCTAATAGTTAAATTGATCATGCATTACAAGTTGTAAAATGTTAAAATGATAATTCTAAATTACTGATGAGATAGTTATATCCAATGATCAGGATTAAACTTGTAACACATGATTAATTTAACTATTGAATAAGTGAAATTATAGTTGTAAAAAATTAAAGTGGTTGTTATAAATTACTAATGAAGTAGTTGTAATGCATTTTTAATAGGGGTATTGTTGTCTTTGTATCTCAATTTTAAATTACATGCACTTAAGTGACTTGAGTCAAGTCCCAAAAGATTTAGCTGTAGTTTTTAAATTTTGTGAAAGTTATTTGCAAATAAGTTAGCTCCATGGGACTTATACATAATTTTTCCTAAATTTTTTACTTAAAAATCTGACTTATTTCTTGCATGGGATATTTAAAATTGGATAATCTCAAATTAAAACAAAAAGTTAAGTTTATCTAAAAGTTAAAACTAAAGAAAGAAAAGGGAAATGTAAGAATGGAGTGAATATGTCACCTCATATAAGCTCGAATGGTTTCCCCCAGAATTTAGTACACACACACACAAATTAAAACACAAATATATTTTGATTTGATTAATTATATAAAATGTTTAGATAAATTTAATTTTTATGGTACAGTGTATATGTGACACACACACACAAAGAATGAGAAAAACAAATGCAAAGCAAAAACACAGAAATATCTAAGAATTCAGGTGAGAGGGAATTTAATTGTATTGTTTGGGACCTCAAAAAGTTAAAATAATTCTCCCTTAAATCAATTATTCAAATTGTTAGTAAACTGCTGATTTGTCAATCATAAGATGCTATACATGTCATGCCAATTAAAGGGTCGTTGCTGATCATTTTTAAAATTTATTTATTTTCCATATTATAATTAAAATATATAGAGTTGTTAATATCGGTAAGAAAATACTTAAAAGAATACCAAACAAAACACGCAATTAGTGTATATCTATTTATCTAGACAAGATGACAAGGAGCATGTTGAGTTGTTGACGACCAAATACCTATAAATAAAGGTTAAAATATGCAAAATTCTCCTTAATTTTAAAGTAGTTATACAGAATCACTTTGATCACCTTTTTAAAATTAAGTTTCCTAATTTTTTATTTTTTAATCACAATTCTCCTATTATTTTTTTTAGTGACATTATTAATAGAAGTTGACATATCATTTTAATAAAAGACACTTAACCATTTATGTAACATTTAATGTAAGCTTTATAAAAATTTTATCAATATTTTCTGTTATTGTTAGTTTACACCAGATGCCTCATAAATTATGACGTATCTTTTTTTTAATATGGCATGACAATTTTCATTAGTAATATAACTAGAAAAAATAACAGTAAGAAAGTTTGGTTAAAAAAAATTAGAAAAGTTAATTTTAACTTTTAAATGTGAGAGAAGTTTTGTATAATTATTTTAAAGTTTAGGAAAATTTTGTATATTTTTGTGAGTATATATAATATATTTTCAGGAGAAATGAGTCCAAATATAGTTCTTCCTCTTAATAACTTTTTTTTAAAGAATCTACCTATCCTTCAGTTTTACGTCAGAAAATAAAACCTGCATTTAAAAAAAAAATACATCTATTCGATATGACGTCGACGCTCAACCAATACCTAATCCATGCTTATTAATAATTAATTTATTATGGAAACTTATCATGAGAGTGCAATTATTTTTTTACAATAAGAAAAAGACACTATACGAAATGATCAAAATACAGTGCTAAAATTTAAAATTAATCTAGAATTTTGACCCATGTGTTGTACTTTTAAGATAAAACTTGTTGTGTACAAATAAAACTGAAAAGAAAAAGATTGAGAATTTATGAAATTAAAATTCGAAAAAATAAAGGCATGCATGTGCGCCAAGCTCAAATCCATATGATAATGGAAATTAAATGTAGAATTACTTTTAGTTTCAAGTTCCATACAAAAAATTTAAATACATTAAAGTTTTATAAAATTACTTTGAAGTTCCATATCATTCACTTACTGAAATTATCAAACTGTCAATTACTATTAGATATATTGTTGATAGATTTGTTCAGTTGATAACTAATTAGCAATAATTAATAACTATATTGTTGTAATTGATAACTTCAACGAAGAACATGAAACATTAGAGTAATTTTAGGACTTTTTAGAACATTTTTATATCTTGTGGGAGACCTAAAATTAATAATTCTGGTTATAATCAGTCACTGTCCATGCAGGAATGTTTAATGGTTTATTCTAACGATCGATGAAATCATCATCGATATATAAAACATCATTAAATTTTCCATTATGTACGTGACAAGCCAAATACGATGAAAGTCGTGCTGATAATATTATTTCATGGTTTATTCCTTGCATGACGACAAATTACCCCAGCATAGTGTGTGTGTAATTTTCAACTACCCCCTTCAACTTTCCATGAGTTCCTTTCTAGCTAGCTTGCTCAGCTTCCTTATCTTTAAACTAATTTTATAATTTCATAGAACAACTTCCGTTCTTAATATAAGATCAAATAAATAAATTTCACGTCTATTAAAAAATGTTAGTTATAACTTTAAAATTATAAAAAAAATTATGAATTTTCAATTTTACCATTCTTTGTAATTAATAATCTAATAAATTGTTATTTATAAATTTAAATGATAATAAATAAATAAGAGTAAAATTAAAAAAAATATTAATTACTCCAACTTTCTTTTGTATTAAAAAATTAAACTTTCATTTATCTTATATTAAGGATTGAATGGTGTACTTTTTTATATTTAGATTATTTGTGTAAAAATTAAAAATAACTAGTCTATGTGATAATGTAATAGTTAATAAATCACTTTCCATATAGAAATGTCTAATGGTTTACTCTGCGTGCAATTGATGAAATCATCATCCACATATAAAACATTATTAAGTGACATAAAATAAAAATAATGAAAGTCGCGCCAATAATATTATTTTATGATTAATTATTCCTTGTATGACAAGTTGATGAAGTGACAACAACTTACCCCAGCATAATATAATGAATACATCTATTCTATAAATAATTCCCAACCACGCCCTTCTGGTTTTCATGAGTTTCTCTCTAGCTAGCTTGCTTAGCTTAGCTTCCATATCTTGTTCCTCTTTAAACTTTTCTGCCTTTGTGTGAATCACGCATTTTTCATTGTGGGGGTATATATTCATTTTCACCATGAGACACTTCATGTTTGAGCTATGCTTCTTCTCAACCTTCTTGCGTGTTGCATTTGCTCTGAGCCCTAATGGCGTCACTCTGCTTTCACTCTCCAAGCATTGGACTTCTGTGCCTCCTTCCATATATTCAAGCTGGAATGTCTCTGATTCAACACCATGCTCATGGGTAGGAATCCAATGCGAGAAGGCCCACAATGTAATTTCTCTGAACCTCACTTCTTTTTCCATCTCTGGTCAATTAGGCCCCGAAATAGGACAATTGAGTCATTTGCAATCCCTTGTGTTGTATTCTAATAGTCTTTCAGGAAGGATTCCCACTGAGATAAGCAATTGTAGCATGTTGAAGTATTTGGACCTTTCCGAAAACAACTTTACAGGAAAAATACCAAATGGCTTAAGTAATTGTAGTTTGCTTGAGCATTTGGATCTTTCCGAAAACATTCTTAGTGGGAAAATTCCGAATAGCTTCAGAAGCTTACAAAATCTGCAGCATCTGTACATTCATTCCAATTTTATTCTCAGCGGTGAAATCCCTGAATACTTGTTCAATTTTCCTCAGTTAGATTCTTTGATTTTGCAAAACAACAACCTAAGTGGTCCTATTCCAATGCATATTGGCAACAGCACCAAACTTAGGCTATTGTATTTGTACAATAATCAATTATCTGGGATCATACCCACATCCATTGGAAACTGCAGTGAATTAGAGCAAGTGTTTCTAGGTGAGAACCAATTACAAGGGATGTTGCTTCAGAATCTTGACAATCTCCAGAATCTTGAGTATTTTAGTGTCAAACATAATAATCTTGAGGGCCCAATTCCGTTAGGTTCTGGAAATTGTAAGAGCCTCTACTTTTTGGATTTGTCATTCAATGTATTTAGTGGGGATATTCCTACAGGATTAAGGAATTGCAGTGGCTTGGCCAACTTTTTTGCTGTCAATAGCAACTTAGTAGGTTACGTACCATCTTTCTTTGGCTCACTAAGCAAACTTTCTATTCTTCGCCTTTCTCAAAACCATTTGTCTGGACAAATACCTCTGGAAATTAGTCATTGTAGGTCTTTGAAGGAGTTGCATTTAGACAACAATCAACTTGAGGGAGAAATTCCTAGTGAGTTGGGAATGCTAACTGAGTTGCAGAGTTTGCAATTGTTTCACAACCAATTGACAGGTGAAATCCCGGTTAGCATATGGAAAATTCCAAGTCTTATGTCTATTCAATTGTACAATAATAATTTTCATGGGGAGATACCTTTAGAAGTCGCTGGGTTAAAGCAGTTACAAAATATCTCATTAGCTGTGAACAACTTCTCTGGTGTTATACCTCAAAGTCTGGGAATTAACAGTAGTTTGGTGTGGCTAGACTTGAGAAATAACAAGTTTACTGGCAATCTTCCTCCAAATCTTTGTTTTGGAATGAAATTAGACAGGTTAATTGTGGGTGATAATCAACTACAAGGCAACATACCTTCCAGCATAGGAGGCTGTACAACTCTTAAAAGGTTGATTCTCAAATCAAATAATTTTATAGGTCCTCTTCCTGCTTTTGAAAGTAATATGAGTCTTATATACATGGACATAAACAATAATAGTGTTAGTGAAACAATTCCATCAAGTTTTGGGAAATGCAAAAACCTCACTTATATTAATTTGTCCATGAACAAACTTGTTGGACTCATACCACCAGAGTTGGGAAACCTTGTAAACCTTCAAGAGTTGGATCTTTCTTATAACAATTTGGAAGGTCCTTTGCCATCTCACTTGTCAAATTGTAGCAAAATGGAGTACTTTGATGTAGGGTTCAATTCCTTGAATGGTTCATTTCCATCAAGTTTGACTTCTTGGACAGGGCTATCAACTTTGATCTTGAGAGAGAATCATTTTACTGGGGGTATCCCTGCATTCTTATCAGAATTTCAAAAGCTTTCTAACCTACAACTTGGGGGCAACTCATTTGGAGGTGAAATTCCTCACTCAATTGGATCTTTACATAATTTGCTGTACGGATTGAATTTTAGTGCTAATGGACTAATGGGTGAGATTCCATTAGAGATGGGGGAACTGAAAATGCTCCTAAGATTGGATTTGTCACTTAACAATCTTTCCAAAAGCATAGAAGTTCTTGAGCAACTCTCTTCACTAGTTGAAGTCAATGTCTCATTCAATTCCTTTGTTGGTCCTGTACCAAATACACTGATGAAGTTGATTAGTTCTTATCCATCATCATTCTTGGGTAATCCTGGTTTATGCATTAATTGTTTCTCCTCAGATAGCCTAAATTGCCCCAAGAATGTCAGTTTGAGGCATTGTGGCTACATACCAAATCATCAAAAAGGATTGAGTAAATTGAAAATCATAACAATATCAGTTGGATCTTCCATTTTCATTATTCTTTTGGTTATGCTAGGACTAGCTTTTAAGCTTCTTGTTGGCAAAAGATCTCAGCAAATTGTCAGAATCTTTCCTAGTCATGGTTCATCTTCAATTCTCAAGAAAGTAATGAATGCTACAGAAAATCTAAATGATAGGTATGTAATTGGAAGAGGAGCTCATGGAGTTGTCTACAAAGTTTCATTAGATTCCAATAATGTCTTTGCTTTGAAGAAATTTCCATTTCCCAACAAGGAAGAAGGAAGCAATAGCATGCATAGAGAACTTGAAACCATGGGGAAGATTAGGCATCGAAATCTGGTAAAATTAAAGAACTTCTGGTTGCAAAAGAACTATGGCTTGATCATGTACACCTTCATGGAAAATGGAAGCCTGTATGATGTTTTGCATGAAATAAACCCACCACCATTGTTGTTGTGGAGGGTTCGCTATAAGATAGCTTTTGGAATTGCTCAAGGATTGACATATCTCCATTTTGATTGTGATCCAGTTATAATACATCGAGATATCAAATCCAGCAATATTCTTTTGGATTATGATATGGAGCCTCATATTGCTGATTTTGGTATTGCTAAGATCTTGAATGAATCCTCTACTTCAACAAAGTCTGTAGTTGTTCCTGGTACAGTAGGGTACATTGCACCAGGTTAATTTCCTACTCCTAATTTTTAGGGCTGGTTTGTTTTTTGTTTTAAAAACTGTTGGTTGACTTAAAATAAAAAATAGAAAAATTTGTTTGGTTAGGTATTTTGGATTTAAATGTTTTCAAAATTGTTCTCACTCTTACTTCTTGTTTATAAAAACGAAAAATGGAAACAAATTAGAGTTGTTTTTTTTTCCTTTCTTTTTATTAAAGCACATTACATTTGATTTTTATAAATTACTTTTAGCTATGACTAACGACTATCATACACTATCATCATTAACCATTGTCCACCACCACAATCAGTCTTTTTTAACTCTGAAATTGTTTTTAAGTTAACATGATCAAACAAATTTTCATTTGATTTTGTTTTGAAACAATTTTTATAATTGGTTTGAAGAAAAATGAGAACAAAACCAAACAAATCCTTATGATCACTTTGTTCTTTGTTTTTGGAAAGCTCATTTTAATATATTCACCTGTTTTCATTGACAGAGAATGCATTTTCAACTATAGTGAGCAGAAAATCTGATGTGTATAGTTATGGAGTAGTTTTGCTTGAGCTCATAACCAGAAGGAAGGTATTGGATGCTTCATTCAAGGACGGAATAGATATAGTGGGTTGGGTCAAAGCTGCATGGGAAGAATCAAAAGAAATTGATGAGATTGTTGATCCAACCCTTGGTAAGGAACTTATGGTTTCTAATGTAAGGGATCAAGTAGAACAAGTGCTTATGGTGGCTTTGAGATGTACTGAGAACGATCCAAGTATGAGGCCAACAATGAGAGAAGTCATCAACAATTTGATTATTAGAAGCAAGCTTTTGGTAAGTATTGAAAGCTAGAGAGCTCCAACCTTGTTTTCTTTTTCTTTTTTTGACTACTCACAGGTCTCCTTTGACAATTTTGTTCAAGGTACAGTCAAGCATTAAATGTAAATATTTCTTCTAGTAAGAATTTGAACCTTAGTTCCTTATATTATAACACTAGATTAATCCTATTGGTTCCAAGCTTGTTTTCTTTCGATGTGCATATTGAATTTCTGCTTCTTTTTCTTTTTTTATGTTAGCTCACAAGCGTATTGAAGATCATGGCAATAAATTGTTGAGAAAGAACAATAATTACTTCAACCAAATATTGTAATAACCCAAAAAAATAAAAAAAACAATTAAAAATTAGAATTTAAATTTAAATTTAAAAATATATAATATTGTGTTTAAGTGTATTTGTATTAATTTTGGAATAAATTAACAAGAAGAAGAATTTGTCTAGTGACAATTATATTACTACTTACAGATCATGAGTTTGAATCTTATAAGATCAAGAGTATAAATTTTTTTTTTTTTCTTTTGCTCCAGTCTATTGACAAAATTACAATAATGCTCTTTTGAAAAAAAAGGAGAGATAGAGACGAAGACCTAAATGGGTGGCTCTTCCCTCCTTATTTTTATCTTTTTTCTACCGAAAAGTCTAGAAACAATGGAGAGAGACAGAGAGCTTCAACTTCCTCCAGTCCACCGTCATTCCTTCCCTTCTTCTATCATCTTCCACTACACATTATCTCTCCCCTCTAGTTTCTGGTGATCGCGCGGTGAAAGTGGAGACTCGGTGTCTCTATGTGATACCAGGTTGTCCGTCGTGCTTCCCTGTCTCTACTTGTCTTCTTTGTTGCTTATCCGTTCTCGCTGTTCACGTACGCACAACTGAGGTCTGAGAATCAGGTCACCAGAGCTGGTAGGGTTGTTCGCGAGCTCATCTCTGTTTGATCTAATGCTGTGATTCTATTTTCTTCCTTTCGTGTGTACCCTGTCTCCGATTTGTTTCTGTGCAGCTCATGATCTTCTTTTCCTTCTTCTTCTATTGTTGTTGTGGTTGAGTGCATCTGGTCTTTAACTCCCTTTAGCCTGCTTGTGCGTTTTCGAAGAGAGAAAGAGGAGTGGTCTGCCATTGGTTGAAGCTAGAAACACGAGAACTCCTCTCCCTGTTCTGTCGGCTTCTTCTCATTCTTTCCCTCCTCTGTTACTGTTGGTATTTAAGGTGAGGATTTTTGAACTCTTCTTGATACTTTGGTCTAAGAAAGAGTGTCTGAATGAATGATTGAAATTGAAATTTTTTTTCTAAGTTCTATTGCACTCCGTGGCTGCTGAGGGAAGGGAGGAATGGAATTAAACTGAATTTCATGTATTGGAAGTATGATTATGATAAGTATGGTTAGAGTTTAAGTCAAATTAATTTTGTTTGAACTAGATGATGTTATAGAAGCGGTTAGGATGAGTTGAAATAGAAAAACTTGGACATGGAATTTGACTGTTAGTGATCACGAAATGTTGGTTAAAATGCTTGTGAAAAGGAGTCATTTTATTGTGTATTTACTAGAATATCAGTAAATTTTTTGAAAGACTCAATTGGTTGGGGTATTATTATTTTATGAATTTAACTTAAAAATGGTAAAAGGAGATATATGAGTAGGTTTTTTTTTTTAATTTTGTTGGATCTCACAAGAGACATGAATTGACTTGGGTGTTACTCATTTGTCAATTTGAATCGAATATTGTAAAGATATTTATCTGTATTATTGAGAGATTTATTGGATTCTTGAGTTATGATTGATAATTTATAAATTACAATGTTGTGTTATGATTTAATTTTGGGGTGTATATTAGGTGTTCAATGTAACATGCAATAAAGGAATTATGAAGCAATTGAAAGACTATGTATATATATATAGATTTATAAAAATTGGATGTGTATGTTATAGAGTTTGAAAATAGAAGTATACTCAATATGTTAGATAAGGGGAGTATTCATATGAAGTAACCGTGAAATTAGAGAAGCTTTTAAGATATGAATTTTGGTGTCTTTGAATAATTACTGTTGTAGTTTATTAAAGTTATTTTTATTGACTTAAATTTTTGAATGTATATAAATATGTTCATATAAGGTGTCTGGAAGAAGAGGATTTTGATAAGAGTGATAAGGAGTAAACTATAGAGGTTGGGAAGGCTTATCAGGTAAGTGGGTAACGTCCCAATCAATTAAAATTTTTTTTGTAAAAATATTATTTTTAACAATTTATGAATATTTATATATTTCTTTTGTTTTAACTATTCTTGTTAATTAAATTGTTTATTCCTTGAAATCATGACTTATACTTTTTAGATTGGTGAAAAGTGCTTTTCAAAATTTTATTGGTCCTTTATGCAATGTAGACAAATATGAAATTTGATAAACGATTTATGAGATATTAGTTATAAATTTTCATATTTAGAAAAATTTTAATATTTGTATATGGTTCATGCGAGTTTGATATTGAGAAGAGAAATTATATTTTTCAAGTATCAATTCTCTCGCATATTTGTAGAAGTGAAGGAGCTAACGATTAAACTTTCTCTTAATGTAAAGTTTTAATTATAAAATTTTATTTTGTAAACTTATTGTTAGGTGCTCCGCATAGTCTGTTGTTAGGTTGTTTATATTGTTATATATTTTGTCTATTGGCTGGAAGGAGCTCTGCTCTTGATTAACTTAATATTTTTGATTGAAACATTGTATCGTAGAATTTTTGGGAGATTTTATTTATAGAGAAAGTTCTGCTAAAATTTCTATAAAAATATTGAAACATTTTATTTATACCAAAAATGTTTATGAGTTTTAATTTAAATCAAAACAAAAAATTTTTCTTAGTCATAGAAAGATTAACTAATTCAAGGGTTATGGGATGTGTGGTGGTTTACATCTTGTGCCCATCATCTCTTATTTTGGGATGTGACAAATATCTTCTAATTTCTGTTCCCAGTTAGTATACATATCCATTTATCTAGACAACATGACAAGGAGCATATTAATGACGAAATACCTACTGGTAATTATTTATATATAAAATATACTTTTAGGAGAAGCAAGTCCAAACATAGTCTTAATCTTTTAATAATTTTTTTAGGGACTCGCTATCATTTTTCTTTGTCAGAAAATTAAACCTGCAATTTAAAGTAAATACATCTATTCTACGCCCAGCCACTATATCCATGTTTATTAATTATTTATTATGGAAGTTTAAAAGTAAAAGATGCTTTTCGAAATAATCAAAAAACCATGTTAAAATTTTAAATTAATCTAGAATTGAACTCTGACCCATGTGTCGTACCTTCATATAACACTTGTTATTGTTATAAATAAATTAAACTGAAAAACAGATCGAGAATATCTGAATTTAAAATACAAAATGAACAAAAATAAGGGCACCAAGCTAAAAATGGATCAACATTATAATGGGAAAATCACTTTCAGTTTTAGGTTTCCACACAAAATTTAAATATAAAAAAGTCTTATAAAACTACAATATTACTCTGAACTTCCATATTATTTATTAACGTAGTAATTTTACCATGTTAAAATTGTCAAATTTGATAGTTGTTAGTAAAGTTATTCGGTTGATATATGACTAAGTAATAATTAATAATTATCTAGCAATACGTGACAACTTCAATTAAAAAAATGGAACTTTAAACTATTTTTATGATAGGAAAAACCTTTATAATTAGAATTATATATTTAAAGTATTTGTTTTCAATTAAATCAAGCCATGTGAATCTTCTATAAATTATTTGTTCAATAACAAACTACTCTTGATATTAATATTATTAATATATTAAAATACACTTTGATTGGATAAAAATATATCATGTATATAAAGTTAAGTATTTAAGTTTTTCACTTTTATAATTTCATAGTATATTCTATATTTAGATTACTTGTATAAGACTTAAAAAGATTATGTAAGATTAGGCAACAACAATCAAAAGAAGGGTAAACTGGGTGTTTAGAAATTTTTTGACGAAATAAAACTTTTCACAAGCTTTGGCATAATTTAAAGGTGCAACAAGAAGATTGAAAGGAACAAATGAGCAAAATTCAAATATTTTTGTTACAAGAGATTTCTCAAAGCACTTGAAAGATAAATTAAGTCGAAAATTCACAGCCAAAAATATAGACCAAATCAAATATGAAGGCTTGAGAAAAAAACGGATTTGGAAAATAAGAAGCAAAACAAGTTTGCAAGAACTCTTTCTAAAACAGACAACCAAAATCAATTCAATCAAGACTTTGAGAAACAGTATTAGAGAGTTCACAAGTAATTTACAATAAGATTCCACATGAATTCCCCCTAAATTCTTGCCACAAACACTCTCAACACTACAGCATTATGGAGTGCCTTAGCTTCATGACACTACAGTCGAATAGCATCAAAATTAATAAAAATTAAATTTTACAGTAAAACACAACCTAGGTCGTCTTCCTAAGAGTCAATAGAGTAACTATTTAAATTATGATTATGAAAAGTAAATAATGGGGGGGTTTTTTAATGATGAAATTAAAAATTAAATTAGAAATAAATAAATAGAGGTAATTCAACTATGAAAATTATCAAGTACAAACAACGTAATCAATTACAACCTAATCACTTAAACTTAATTTTCTTTGTCCACCAAATAAATTAATTTTATTTTGTTTTATTATATATTTCTCAAATTATCATTCAATAATTAAACAAGAAATTAAGTTATAGATTATTGAGATCTCCTTTAACTCACAACCTAACAACTGTTCTATGTTAGCCATACCAAAAACAAAGCATGGATAATCATTCAAGTTAGGTCAAATTACTCTGACAATGTTATATCAATCGATTATAGCAAGTAAAACCTTAGATAAAATTTATAACCCAAAATTTATACAGTAAAGCTACTCTAATAAGTAATAACAATTAAAGCATAAAATTTAGAGGTGGAGAGAAGAAGAGCAATTTGGAATAAAGCTAGAATAAAATCTTCTCTGAATATTAAAAACTCTGATTAAATTTTAAGAGCATGATTTATGATTAATCACACTAAGAAAATTAGCTCTCTATAAAACTAAAAATAAAACATCAGCGACATTCTTTCCCCCTCACCGTCTAGTGATGCGTCATGAGTTCCCGTACGACTAAGAGAAACTACTAAATAAAATGATAAAACTACTCTAAGTGACCCTAATTAAAAAATACACTAAATGACCCAAAATAAATTTAAACAAAATTTTAAAGATTTATTTCTTAATTTGATCTCCAAACATGCCCGCATTCTTCTTATTCAAAATAATCTTTATTGATATCTTTTAAATTGAATCTAGAAGATCTGCACAAATAAAATTAAATTAAATAGTAATTGTGCAAAAATGTTAAAGATATTATTTATATTTTAAAATCAAAAATTTAGTTAGTTAAAATCCTAAAACTAAATATTGGCTAATAAAATCAAATAATATCTAATTAAACTCAATTAGTCTCAAATAAATATTTAAAAATTTAAATTAAAAGGATAAAAATATATAAAATTATCATTTATCATTTCACAGTGAAAAGGATAAGCGACATTACACTTCTTAGCACATGTGTTGAGCACTTCCCCTGCATCATTGCGCAAAATAAATCCAATGCGGCCATCAAAAGCACCATATTAAGTTTAACTCCACATATGCAGAACTAATACGCTAGAAACTTCCTGCTTAGTTGCAAGCCAACCATTTGTTGTCCAGAGATATCAAACATATCTTTGTTAGCTGAACTGATGACTCGAGGAAGATCAGGCTCCTTATGCTCATACAATTCACAACAACGACATTTCCAAATAAACCACATTAAGTATCCCAACAGGGCTTGGCTAAAGGCATCATCACATGAAGCTTTCATTATCAACATTAACCAATCAACGGAAGAAGTATCAATGGACTATGAAATAGTTAAACGTAAGGGACAGGCATACCAGACTTGTTTGACCCAATCACAAAGAAGAAAAGCATGTTCAATTGTTTCAGAGCTAGAACAACATCTAAAGGAAGTAGGAGAGGGCGAACACTTCCAATTACACACATCTCCTTGGTAGGCAATGAGTGGCTACACACTCACCACAGAAAGTGCCTCACCTTTGGTTCAACTTTGAGAGACCAAATGGCTTTCCACAGGCTATTCAGGTGAGAGGAGCTTGCACCCAAGTTTCTACCCCTTGCAACCTTGGCTTTAAGCCACTTGTAGCCTAATTTGACTAAGTAAAGACCATTAGAACTACCCAGCCAACTCACTTTGTATCACACCTTAATACTAAGGATATAATCGGCATGAAATATAAGGTGAACTCATATTCTATAAGTCTTGATTAACTAGAAATTAAGCTAAAATATCAATATATGTAAGTTATATATAATAATAATAATAATAATAATAAAGTTTGTAAAGTTTTAAATGTTTTGTAGAAATTTTGATAGTCTCCCTTATAATTTAAACTTCCTAAAATTTTCACAATAATAAAACCTGTCAACCAAACTAGTAAGGAGACTAGCTCCATTCTAGCAATTTACATAATAACAAATTAAAATAAGACTAGAGCCTAATTATGGTATACATGGAATACTATGCTATAATTACAAAATACAATACATAGTTTTACCCCAAAAAAAAAACACAATACGCTTTGTCTTTTTCAAAAAACAAAAGGGTCCCTCAATGATCTGTTGGGGGCACATGGTTAGTTACAATATTTGAGATCAAAGAAATTACCAATGAGTAGCGTTCCAATCAAAATTATAATAAAAAAATATGAAGATAATAATTAATAAATTTAATTCAAAATGACTTAATGAAATAATAAATTATATACTTAAGCTAGAAATAAATAATGATCTTTCCCAATAATATAATTGTGAAATTAAACAATGCTATTAGAATCACATAAATGTATTAAAAATTTTTACTGCTCATAAAATACAAAAATTTTCAATAATAGCGTAGTTTGGTAAAGTACTTTTAGAGAATTACTAGAGAAATAATAAATTTTAATTTAAATTTAGGAAGGCTTTATTAAAATAAATAACAAGTATGGATACATAAGCCATGAGTATAAATAACCAGTCAAGATTGGACACATAGTCCATGAGGGTGTGTAACTAGTAAAGCACAACTGAAAGCTACAAAACAAGCACGGCAGGAGCCACGAATCAAGCACAAGCATGAAGCCTTTGAAAACAAGCATGAGTATGATGTTCACGAATTACCTTTCCTCCATTCTACGTCCGTTAGCCATTGCATAAGACTAGTATGTAACACTTTCCTTGAGTATTAACAAAAGCACACCACAATTCAAGAAAATTAAGTGTAGTTAAGGAGTTGATCCTAAAACTAACTCAGGAAACAAACCATTTAAATTACCAAACAATCTATACAATAGCAAAACAAACATTTAAAACCTCTTTGAAATGTTTGAATGATTACTATATAGCATATGGAAGCAAATTGGGCAAACAGGGTGATGCACACAATGATGTTTTACTGGAAGTATATAGTTCATAATTAGTAAGTGGCAAATCAAGGTCGATCCCATGAAGAATCAAGTTAATTGGTAATTAGGAAATAAAGTCTTCATTTTCATTTAAGTTAAGCAAAGCAAGATATGGATTTGATTTTTGCAAAATAAGGATTGAAATTAGAAAAATGCATTAAAATTAAAGTTCCAACAACCACAAACAATCAAAGTAACCTAGGGTGGCTAATCCCTTTTTCAATTCATAAAGCATGTAATTACCCAAATAAATTCACTTAATATTAATATGTTAATCTAGAGTATTAATAGGAGTAATTATCTTCCAATTAATTACACCCCTCTCTTGAAGTAATTTGCTATTTCTAACACAACTATCCAAGAGGCACAATGGCACAAATTCACTCTAATGTGATTATATGGGTCCAATAGGTATATTCCTATCTTATTGGCAAATTAGAATAAATTCAAATCTCACATTACCCAATCTAGTGGTCAAATTCAGATTTTTTTTCTTCCAAGGCAAAATCCAAACCCCCAAATTCACACTCAATGATGGTCAAGCATTAAGTAGGCAAATAAGCACAAGATTAAGTAAACAAAACTAATATTAAGCTCAAATAAATGGTTCAAATATGCTCTAATCCAAGAATCATTTTATAGCTACCCTAGATTAAGAGAAAATTAGCCACATATGACTTTCATGACAGCAAAATCAACAATATATACAGTAAAGTAAAGAGAAAAAGGATAAGAAAAGCTTAATCAGAGTAATCTTAAGCGAAATCATTGATTTTCTACTAAACCCAAGCTTCTCCAACCCTTTTTTAGCTCTTTTCCCTTTTCCTAGACGTTCTATAGCTACTAGAGGTGAAGATTGGTAAAAAATGAGGTGCCCAAGCCCTAAAAATTCATTAAGTCAAAAGTGTACGTTTTACTAAGATCGCGCTTCGCTGTAGCGAAGATGACTTATTCATATTTTCTTTTCAGATTTAATTCTTTTGACTAGGGCTCCAAAATTCTCTTCTTTGGGCCTTTAAATTGGCCTTCCTACATGCATAAAACCCAAAATAAATGATAGAATTGATTCACTAACTTTTAATATATTTTCAAACCCATTTTCACACACATTCATCCACATAATAATATTTTTGCTAACAAAAATTTAAATAAATGACTTCCAATTACATTAAAAACATCAATAAATTTAATAAAATATTGGAAGTCATCAAACCCCCACACTTGAATGTTTGCTTGTCCTCAAGCAAAAGAAAATAACTATACAAAAATGGCAAAAGAAAATGTGAATATTTCAAGGTCAAATACAATTCAAACTTTCAAGAACTCAATTTAATTACAAATCTTTCCTCCCTTCCAAAAATAATAGTAGCAAGGCACTTAATTAAGCAAAGATAAATTTCAACAGATTATCCCTCACTAGTCAAGTGTTTATACTCTACACTCAAGGTGTCTAAGGGTTGTGTTTCACTCAATTCCATCTATTGTAATCCATCTACCATAGGCTTGTTTCTCATATTAATCTCCACTAAATTATGCCATTGTATACACAAATCAAAAGGATTTTTGAAAAGTTATAATGTTTTAAGTGGGATAATGAAATGAAATTATTCAATGGGTCAAAGTTATATACTCCAATTAGTGCTAAGCATATGAAATGAAGATCATAAAAATTGAAGGATAAACCACAACTGTTTACAAGAGGTATCAATGAAGATCAACATCCCCTTTTTTTCACTTGATTTTTTTTTTTCATCATTTTTTTAACTTTCCATATTCTTTTCTCTTCTTTCTTCATCTTCTTTTCTTTTGTTTCCTCTTTCTTTTTCTTTAGAACCACTTATTAAACCCCAACTAAATTTTAAGTCCTCATTTTCTTTTATAGATGTAGCACTTAGCACTAACCACAGTAGTAAATGGGAATAAAAATGGATGAAAATTGGGTAAATCTCAGCAAATGGGCATATGATAATTTTTTTTAAAAAAATAAGGCCAAGGTTCAAACGGGTGAAATAAAGGATTCATGTGAAAAAGGGATAGACATTTGGCCATACTAGTTAAAAGAAATGAATGTCTAAATCATTTTTGTGTATGCAAATGGCTATTATAAGTCTCAACAAAGATTCAAAACATGTTCCAGAGATGGAATCACAATAAGTAATACTTTCCCCAAGTGTTATCCAAAAATCACACAATTCAAATAAACTAAGTGTGGTTAAGGAGTTGATCTTAAAACCAATTTATAAAAGAAATCATTTAAATTTATAAACAAATATACCATCGCAAAATAAAAATTTAAAGCCTTCATAAAAATTTATAGGTTTTACCTATAGCACGAAAGCAAGCTATACAAAAGTGGGATAAAAAGAAGCTGTCATGACAGCATTAAATTGCTGTCATGACAGCCCTCCTGGGCCAACTTTCGGGAGGCGCCGTTCCACCATTCGACCTTCAATTAAAGTGATTTTAAAGTTTACACGTCATTTTTAATGATTACTAGTAGTGTACCAAATTATAAAATGATCTAACGGTCGGATTAGAATTTAGACACTTTAAAAGATTGGATAAAGTTGCTATCATGACAACACTTTTGGACCAACTTTTGAAGTGCATAATTTCATCATCTGACCTCCGATTGGATCGATTCTAAAGCCCAAATGTCACTTTTAAAGAGTACTATTAGCATACCAAATTTTGAAAATATCCAAGAAATGAATTGAAATTCGTGCATGTTGCAACATCAACATTGTTGCTGTCATGATAGCTCTTCCAAACCAAATTCCAAAGTGTGTCGTTTCTCCATCCAGTGTCGGATCGATGTGATTCCAAAGCCCACACGAAGCTTATAAAAAGTTTTACTCATGACCCAAATTTTAGAAAAATCTAATAGTTAAATTAAGATTTGGACACCTAGATGTAAAAGTACAGTTTTTTGGTAAAAATCATTTTCAAAATTGTCCAAATCTCATCCTAGGGCTCACAAACTTGTGGGAACACTTTGGACACATCAAATAGAACTAGGAGTACCTGATATAACATTTAAATGATAGAACAACCCCTTATATCAAAAGTTGACCACTCGGGTGTCATTTCTCAAAATGGACTCTATGCGCCCAAAATTTACAAATCACACAAGAGTGGCCAAAACCTATTCCAAATATCATATCCACATATGAATACACACGCTAAACATTTTCACTTAGCTCAGAGATCTCTATGGGACCTACACACCCACTCTCTTTATCCAAGGTGTATTTTTGCCCATAGCACACCATTTGCAATGCAACCATTTTGCATTTGCTTGTAGAATCACATATATATCAAAATAAATATCTACTTGTAGTAGAAACTTGGTCTACTAAATAAATTCATCAAAACCACACATCATAATTAAGTTTCCTAGCCATAAGTCTACAAGCAGACAAAAATTCATACACAAGCCATACAATCCACACACACACATATATATACTCACATCCTACTGGCATACTAATCCTAAATACATTACAATAGATTTGCACAAAAGAAAGGGGCAGTTCTTTACAATCCACAAACAACTCCTAGCTCTGTTCCTTTCCCCGTCCACCATTGGTTCTTTCGCCTAGACCTAGAAATATTAAAAAGCAATGGGTGAGACAACCACTATCTCAGTAACAGAGAAATCTACATTAATTATTATCAAGTAAACTATAATCGAATAAATGAATAATAGATTCAACATAATATATAATTTAGCCATTTCAAATGTATGAATGCATGACATAGGCAGTATGGCCTTTCCTGACCAACAGAATGCCCCTTGGTACTCTTTAGCTTGTAGGTAAACCTTATACCCACTTGTACCTTCACAAGCACAAAACATAATCTAAGGCATGATCAAATCCACCTAATCACTTGTGCTCCTTCAACATGAATCCCGAGCAGCCTAAACTAACTCTTTCCTAGAGCCAGCCTGACTTACTTTCCATGTGAGGGCTACCTTGGTCTAGGCACTCAAGCTCACACTTCATATATCAGATTCTCTCCCCTATTGAAAGGTGTCGAACACTCAATCAACTAACCACTTTAGTGCACTGAACCCACAATACGAAAGGCAACACTAAGTACTGATAGTGTGCCATAGAATATTACAAGTTCACATCTCCCTATTGTTGAACTCCCACCGAGATCATGCCTTTCACTCTTGTCTATCTTTCCCAAGTATTGATCACTTCAACACTTTAAGGTAGTATAACAAATATCACTCCTTCCTTGAGCGTTTCCTTAGCCTCTCTAATGTACCTAACCCAATTACACTTCCTTAAGTACAACTTCTATTCTTTATGATTTCAATGCATGCAAAAAACCTCGTTTTCATAAAAATAATATTGTTAAATGAATGGAAAACATATATGAACTATTATCCAAGTAATTCCCCATAAGTTTTTATAAAACACAATTAATTGTATTTAATCATTCAAAATGTATAATGTATGATAGCTAGTAATATTTATTAAAAAATAGCTCAACAAAGCAATAAGAAATATAAATTCCCCTATTACCTTAATTCTTTGGTACCAAAAGGGTTTCTCTTGTATAAAATAGGACTTGACTTATTCCTTAACTTCTCAATAAGTTCCACCAAGAATTCCCTACAACATATAAGTGATCCACATCACTTTTTATAGCAAATAGCATTAATGAAGACTATAACTTGAGTTAATGAGCCATAATCCATTCCAATGGTCCATATATTAAATCAACCATTCACATAATACTACTTAACCACTAAAACTATTTATTAGCCACCACTAGGCCAATTTTCAATTCATATAAATTTTAATCAATTAAAAACCTTCAATTAGTGTCACCAACTTTCATCATTAGGCTTTATAATGAAAACCAAACCTTAATTTAAATCTTATTGGGCTCAAATAGTAAAATTATATCTAAATCAATAGGCTTAAACCATTAAGGAGCAAAACCCAACATCTTGGGGTCTGACTTTTTCTCTAAAACTTTATTTTTCGTCCAAATGCCCACTCAAAACATTAGGGCATCAAGTAAAAAATCAAAACAACCTTCCAAGGATCCAAGGAAACTAATGCTTACAAGAATAAAGTCTTTGAGATCAAATTTCAAAAATTCCTCTTCTGAAATTGAAGAAAACAAAGAGGGAGGGAAGGGGATTGAAGTAGGGAGTTTACCTATCGCGTAACCAAATCTGAACCTCACTCCCTCTCTTCTTCCTCTCTTCTTCCTCTCACTCTCTCGTCCGTTCGTTTCTTTTCTTTTGTTTTTATTTTCAGCTTCTGCATTCAGTTTTCCCTTTTAAAAACTGATTTAAACAATTTCAGGAAAATTACAAGAAAGGGCTCAAGATTTTTTTATTATAGCACAAAAGCCCAAGTCTTGGTAATTTTCCCATAGTTAAAAATAAAACTAAACTTTTATTGAGTAAAATTCAAACTCTGAATTTCTATTAAATTATTCTTAATTTTAATTTAATTATAAATATTTTATTTTTAAAAAAAATTGAGTCTTAAAATTTTCAGGATGTTACACAATAAATGTACTCTCTCTTAAAGGAAATGAATATTTAGGCCTAAAATTCTTACAAGCTTTTTGAACAAACTATTGTCAATTATCCAAACTTAATCCATTGCCTATTTACTAAAATTCTAAGAAGGTAGGACTGACTTTTAATCAAATTTAATTCTCTTAAGTTCAAACCGATCCAACCTTAGCCACATTCACCAAAAAGACATCAAAACTGACTAAAACAAAAAACAAATGTTTATGAAATTTTCAAATTTTTTTTTTCATTTTTTTAAACAATGTATAGATATATACAACCAATTCCTAAAACAAAACAAACTTAAGGACAAGTAAAATAACAAATATAAAAGCAAGTACGCCCTCCCCCACACTTGAATCAAACATTATCTCCAATGTTTAAAGACAGAAAACAAACAAGGAGAGAGAGGAACACTAAAACTCCCTTGACCAATAGACATGGTGAGTTGATAGACAGAAAGACTTTGACAGAGGGATGAAAGTGACATATCCTTAAGAGAATAGGTACCTGCTAATCACATCAAATGGACAAGTGGATAAGTTGAAAATAAAGAAGTTAGTTACAGACAATCGACTAAAAAGTTATTAAATATCAGTTACAAACCAAAATAGTAAATGAAGCAGTCACAAAAAAATAGCAAAATAACTAAAAAAAACTAAAAACAAAAGAAATAAAGATACTAATCAAAAAGACACAAATCAAGTAGAGTGGAAGCTCAATTCCATGGTGGGTTCAGTTTGAAAGGGATCTATAGATGGAATAGGAGAAGATGCCACAGATAAGCCAAGCACGTCATGACTAGGTATGTGTAAATGCTGCATGATGAGGCATAAATACTCTTCCAACCTCTTGATGACATCCACTAATGACTCTAATTGTTGCTTAGCCCACAAATTAAAAGGAGGAGAACGAACAGGGGTGGGCTGATTGACTTCTTCCCCTTGTTCTACTGGAGACTCCTCTACTTGAGAGGACTTGCCATGCATTTTGTGGTGCTTGATAGGCTAACGAGGTTGCTATTGGTCCTCATCATCAGTAATAGGAGCCTTAGCAGCAAGAAGTAACTCAGTAATCAAATGAGGGAAGGCAAGCGCTCTCTTAGTCTTGACGTTGATACACCACTTCATATAATCATAGATAATAGTAGCTAGATCAACTAATTTTCTCTCCATAATGCAATAGATGAGAAAAGAATGATCCTTGTTCATTTCCGATGCATTTGATGTGGGCATGACATTGTGAGCCATAAAATGAAACCAAAATGTGCTTTACCTTGTAAATGTACCCCTCAATAGCCCTCATTGATAACAACCAACAGAGTCAAAACATAAACGCTTGGCCACTACATCCCAATCAAGTGTAAAGATGTTCGTCTTGTATTGGCAATAAATACAGTTAGTAGTGGAAGGGAAGCCATAATAATTCTGAATAACCTTGGCATTAATTACTACTTCCTTGTCGTAGTGTCACTGCAGCAATGAAATGCATTTGCCTAAAATTCCCTAACTAGAGCAAGGATATAATATTGAAAATTTTCATTTGTCAAATACACCATCCATCCCCTTCACACTATTGTTTGAAATGCAGCTTTGGAGCATAAAATTACACAATAATAGTTAGAAATAAAATTCTTGGATCCCACAAGAGAGAAAAATCTGTCTTGGCATGCGTGATTCATGAATTTATCATTGTTGAATAGTTGCTTTAATTTCTTAGCAGCTTTCTGAGCAGAAGAAGGGGGAGCAGTCTTGTATTTAGCTATACACTTGTGACCAATTGCTAAAACATAAACACCAAGACAAGCCACTGTAAGTCACAATAAACAAACCACCACAAAAGTAATCACATGCCAAAAATTAAATAAAGACAACCAAATGGAAACAAGAGCCATACCAACATGCAAAAGTGAACAAGTCAAAATAAAGGCCCTACTCAAATCATGAGAACATGTCATCCATGAGCAGACAACAAAGTAAGAATAAGCAACTTTTAATATAAGCAGACAAAACAAAAATAATAATAATAAATAAAATTGTAGGATTCAATGCCAAAAAGTGGTAAAGTCAAAAAATATAAAACTAACCCATTGTACCCTCAGTAGTACAAACAAAGTGATCCTCATTTTGAAATTTCAACTTGCCAACTTAGCTAAATAACCATTATCCAAAAAGTCAAAGAAATATACACAATAATCAGAGCACCTAATCATGAAAAACAAATAACACTACTCACAGATAAATTTCACATTGAGATAAGGATGGGTTCATACTATGCACAATAAATATTCAATTCAAAGTTCAGAGCATAAATCCAACAGAACCAATTCCAACTACCAACAACCATTGCATCTCTCACAAGTTATTTGAAGCATATACATCCCATAGCAGACACAATGTGTGGGAAAGACATACCTGGAGCTTAACCGAAAATATGCACAATAGGAAAGGAAGGGAATTCAGCGTGCACAGGTGTAATAATGAAGGGTCAAATGGTGATTAACACAAATGAAACAAGAGCACGTGATGACTATGAATGACTGGGTGAGTGGAATAAAATAGAAGCCAGAAGAGCTGATACGGTGGTAAATAAGGGAGATGAAAGTGAAGCTGCTGGAAATGACAGAATGCTATGGTTGTGTGGAGGTCGAAAGTGATTTACGGTAAAGCTGGATCAGGAAATTAATGAAAATAATAATAATAATAAATAAATGAAAGCCGTGGTGAGGAGAGGCTGTGAACAGGGGCTGTAATGTACAGGGAGAAAGAAATGGCCCGAAGGTGAAGAAAAGAGGAAATGAAGAAGATGGCAGAGGTGGAGGTGCTGTATGTGGTGGTGAACGATGGTTGAAGACACAGCTGACCAGGAAGGTTTAAGATGCGAAGAAGAGGAACTGTGAACAGTGAAGAAAGTGTACAGAAGTGGATAACAGAGCAAGGTGACGGTGGAAGAGAGTGAAGATACGGCTGGAGATGCTGGAACAACAATGGTGACAAGCTGAACAAAGGGAAGACAGAGGTGATGGTGATGTGTGGACTGTGAGCTCTAAAAGTAAGATTCAGAAGATGCGAAATAGAACAGGGCAAGTTGAAACGCTGTGTGTGTTGTGACTGAGTACGGGTAATGAGACTTTATAGCTGGGATGTGTGACGGAGGTGGAGGTTATAGCTGGGATGAGCGAACTCACTGAACTTTATAGCTAAGGAGATGGAGCGTGGAGGCTACAGCTGAGCTTGTTGCGGCTGAGTGGGTGAGTTTCTTGCAGTTTTCACTAGGACAGGGTGACGATGGAAGATAGACAAGCACAGTGGTTGATGAGGCTGGAGATTCAGAGCTCTACGATGCTTGGTGGTGACAGCTAACGATGGACAAGCAGGTGGAAGTGAAGACGGTGAAGCATGCCGGAGTTGGAAGCTTTGCACATGGAAGTGGACGAGAAGCAAAGATTCATCAGACAAGGAGGAAGAGTGGCGGCCAAATGTTGAAGATTAGAGAAAGTGAAAAGGGAAGGGAAAAAAAAAAATGATTAGGGCAAAACTGTAAGGGGGTAAAACTATAAAAATAAAAAAATATTTTAATTTAACTTTATTTAAGAAAATTAAAAAAATGCACAGTGTCTTTTTTTAAGTAATATGCAAAGTTTTTTAGTACAATTAAAATAAAATAATCAGTAAAATATATAATTTGTTTTGAATTTTCCTAGTAAAATAAAAATAATAAACTAAAAATAATATATATATATATTTATAAAAAATTTATTCAAAATAAAATATTTTATAGTAATTAAATAAAATAATATTTTAGTAAAAAAAATTTATTTTTTTTAAGAAAACAAACATTTACAAATTTATTCTTATTAAACTAAAAAAATTAAGATTTTTTTTAAACTTAACCAAAGATTTCGCTCCAGCGAAGCCAAGTTTCACTCTAGCAAAGATGCTATCTGTAAGTTGGTTAAGCATTTTATAGAATAGTCTTTCACTCCAGGAAAACAAAGTTTCGCTCGAGCGAAGATGCTCTTTGGAATTTTTGATAAAAAATCACAGAGGCATCTACTGTCAGAGTGAAATGAGATTTTGTTGCAGCGAAGGTGTTCTTTGAAATTTTGACAAGAACACAGAGAGACTTTTTGCTAGGGCAAAATTCTCTTTTGTTGAGACGAACAAAACAAAGAATGAAAATACTCAAAATCTAAGAAAAATACGTAAATGAAGTAAAAACTCATAAAGAAAATAGCCTAAACGCCTCCCAATCAACACAATCATCATATCAAACCCGCTTCCACACCTCCTAACATTTAATTAACAACTATCAATCCAAAAATTCATCAACACAAGATTTTGATCCCATGTAAACACATAAATATCATCAATTAAGCACAAGGATAGAATACTCCCCCAAAATATTATTGGCTCATTCTTTGATTCCAAAACTTGGCTTTGAGCTTTTAAATTCTTCAAGAACTCTATAGTCCTACAAGCACACCAAAATAGAAGAAGATCAAACCAAAGACAACTAAATAAACAAACCCACAAAAAAATACAAGTAAAAAGGAAATAAAACTTGGGTTGCCACCCAAAAAGCGCTTAGTTTATAGTCCTTAACCAGACTTTCTCAGATTGTTAAGGTAGATCAACCAAGTGGACAACGGACTTCAATTGCTCTATGTCACCTCCCTAATAATGCATGAGTCTTTGTCCATTAAATTTAAAAGATCTACTTGTTCTTTTATCAATAACCTCAATTACTCCATATGGTGCTATAAAAATCACTTTAAAAGGGCTGGACCATCAAGATTTCAGCTTTCTAAGAAACAACCTTAATCTTAAGTTGAAAAGCAATACCAATTGTCCTGGCTTAAAAGTCCAATGCAAGATATGTTGATCATGCCACCTCTTAGTTCTTTCCTTATAAAGTCTAGCACTTTCAAAAGCATAGAGTTTAAACTCTTCTAACTCATTCAATTGCATTATCCTTGAAGCACTAGCTTACTTGGGGTCTATATTCAATTGTTTAATTGGCCACCAAGATTTATGCTTCAATTCAATAGGCAAGTGACATGCCTTCCCAAAGACTAAATAGTATGGTGACATCCCAATCGAGAGGCTGTGCGATAAGCCCATAAAGCATCATCAAGCTTGTTTGACCAATCTTTTCTAGTAAGACCTACTGTCTTCTCAAGTATTCACTTGATCTCTCTATTAGTCAACTCATAGGGACTATTTGATTTGTGGGTGATAAGCAAGGGATGACATCCAATGATGGACTCCATACTTTGACAAGAGAGCCTTGAATTGCTTGTTATTGAAGTGTGTACCCTCATCAGTGATAATGGCTCGAGGAGTACCAAATCTTGTAAAGATGTTCTTCTTAAAAAATTAGATCATAGTATTACCATCATTTGATTGACACGCTATAGCCTCTTCCTACTTGCTCACTTATTCTACAACAACAAGTATGTATTGACTGCCTCAAGAAGAAGGAAATGGTCCCATAAAATTCATACCCCAAATATCAAACAATTCCACTTCTAAAATCCCAAACAGAGGCATCTCATGTCTTTTAAAAATATTTCTTGTCCTTTAACATCTATCACACTTGATAACAAATTGGTGAGCATCTTTAAACAAAGAAGGCCAATAAAAACTAGACTCAAGTACTTTTAAATGTAGTTCTTTATCCTCCATAATGCCCCTTATATGCAGATACATGACAAGCATGTAAAATGGCTTCTTGTTCTATTTCAAGAACACATTTTCTAATGATCAAATCAGCACATCTTTTAAACAAAAATGGTTCATCTGAAATATAAAAGTCAATATCATGCAAAAATTTCTCCTTTTCAAAAGATTTCAAATTAGGAGGTAACATTCTACACATAAGATAATTCATAATATCCACATACTATTGTAAATCACAAGTACCAACAACAAATAATTGCTCGTTAGGAAAATTTTTAGCAATCAACAAGTCATCACCGTAATCAGAAACATGAACAAGTCTAGACAAATGATCGGTAACCTGATTTTCAGGTCCTTTCCTTTCAACAATTTTTGCATCAAATTCTTGCAACAACAAAACCCATCTAATCAGCCTAGTTTTAGATTCTTTCTTAATCAACAAATATCTAGTAGCAGTATGATCAGTATGAACTATAACCTTAGCACTCATCAGATAAACTCTAAACTTTTCAAAAGGAAAAAAATAGCAAGCATTTCTTTTTTAGTGGTTAAGTAATTTACCTATACGCCAACTAAAGTCTTGCTTGCATAGTAGATAAGATGAAAAATCTTTTCGTGCCTTTGTCCAAGCATCATTCCAATAGCAAAATCACTTGCATCACACATGGTTTCAAAAGGTTGTGATCAATTAGGAGTAACAATGATATGGGTAGATGTTAATCTACTCTTCAACTCTTCAAAGGCCTTTGTACACTCTTCATTGAAATTGAAAGTAGTGTCTTTTTCAAGTAGTTGAGATAAAGGCTTGGAAATCTTAGAGAAATCCTTGATGAATTCATGATAAAAGCCAGCATGCCTTAAGAAACTTCTTATAGCCTTCACATTAGTGGGCGGTGATAACTGCTCAATAATTAAAGTCTTAGTCCGATCAACTTCAAGACCCTTCTTGGAGACTTTGTGACCCAGAATAATACCTTCAGTTACCATAAAATGGCATTTTTCCCAATTAAGCACAAGGTTAGTTTTCTCACATATTTTCAAGACTTTTGCCAAGGTGGACAAGCATTATTCAAATGATTTTTCAAAAATAGAAAAATTATCCATAAACATCTCCATAATCTCTTCAATCATATCAGAAAATATGCTCATCATGCACCTTTGGAAAGTGGCGAGTACATTGCAAAGACCAAATGACATCATTCTAAAGGCAAATGTGCCATAAGGACACGTAAAAGTTGTTTTCTCTTAGTCCTCAGGAGCTATAGCAATCTGATTGTAGCCTGAATAACCATCCAAGAAGTAAAAGAACTCCTTACCAGCTAGTCTGTCCAACATTTGATTAATGAATGGAAGAGGAAAATGATCTTTCCTTGTGGCATCATTCAACTTCCTATAGTCTATGCAAATATACCACCCAGTAACTGTTCAAGTTAGAATTAACTCATGTTGCTCATTGATAATTACTGTCATTCCTCCTTTCTTGGGAACAATTATACTAGGCTAACCCATGCACTATCAGAAATGGGATAGATTATCCTAGCATCCAACCACTTAATAATTTCTTTTTTTACCACTTCTTTCATCATAGGATTAAACCTTCTTTGATTTCAAATAGATTTCTTATGGTCATCTTCTAATAAAATTTTATGTATAACAATAGAAGGACTAATACCTTTGATATCTGCAATTGTCTATCCCAAAGCTTGCTTGTGATCTTGAAGAACTTTGAGTAACCTTACTTTTTGATCATCAAACAAAGCAAAAGAAATAATAATAAACAAGGTCTCAGATTCACCCAAATAAGCATAAGTAAGGTGTGGTGGTAAGGGTTTAAGCTCCAAAGTTGGTGCTTGTTCGATTGAAGGCTTCAAAGAAAGAGCTTGCCTATATTCCAACTCTAGAAATTCAAATACTTTTCTTGAATTGAGAAATTAAGGAGTTTCTTGGAGTAATTTCTTGCATTTAACAATATCATCATTTTCAACCACATTATCTCCTAATAATATAGCATGTAATGAGTCTTTCACAATAAAGGACTCTAAAGTCTCTTGAACTACTTCATCTAGAATCTCCACTCTAGAAAAAATCTTAGATTCCCCAAGATACTTCATTGCTTTATGCATGTTGAATCTAACTTCATCATTTACTCTAAGCTTGATCTCTCCTTTCTCAACATTAATGAGACCTTATGCTGTAGCTAAATATGGTCTACCCACAATGAGTGAGAGATTTCTATCTTCATCACAATCCAAAACAATAAAATCAACAGAAAAGATAAATTTATCAACTTTGACTAACACATCTTCAATTTTACCTTTAGAAAATGCCAAACTTCTATCAGCTAATTGAAGAGTTACTGAAATGGGACTAGCTTCATCAACTTGCAATTTTCTAAACACAAAAAGTGGCATCAAGTTGATACTTGAGCCTAAATCACATAATGCCCTACCTTGAAATTTATCTCCAATCACACAAGGAATTGAGAAACTACCTGGATCATGGCATTTTGGAGGTAATTTGTTCAAGAGAGTGGCACTACGCTCTTCAATAAGCACAACTATTTCACATTCACTCAACCTCTTCTTCTTACTCAACATCTTCTTTAAGAATTTAGCATATTGAGGCATTTGCTCCAGAGCTTCAATAAGAGGTATGTTGATGTGCAATTGCTTGAAGATTCCTAAGAATTTCTTGTATTTCTCCTTTAATGCCTTCTTTTGAAATCTTTGAGGGAATAGTAGTGGTAGCACCTAAGAAAGATGATCACTAGTTAGTCCCTTCTTCTTCGATGTTGTCACCACCTCTTTTGGAGACTCCTTCTGAATATCATTTTCAACATTCACAACTTTAGCTTTAGTAAGTGTAGAAGATACCTCTTGCTCAGTTCAATCAATTTCTAGCTTAGTTATAGACTCAGAAGTAGGAGGGAAAATTTCAGATAATTACTTCCCACTCCATAAAGTAATTGCTTTACACTACTCATTTCCTTCTCTAGGAGGATTAGTCTCTGTATTTCTTAGCAATCCCCCTTTATGAAGTGCAGTCACTGCAGTTGCAATTTGCCCAATTTGAACCTCAAGATTCTTCAGAGATGAATCAACTCTTGCATTAATGGCAGCTTGTTCCTGACTATTCTTAATATGAGATTCTGCCAATTTTGCCATTACTTCTTCCAAGTTAACTCTTGATTCTTGAATAGGAATAGATCACTTTTCAACTTAAGGAAAACCTAGAGGAACGATTGGCTTTGCACTAGAAGATGAAGCTCGATTGAGGATTGCACTATTTCTCCAAGAGAAGTTAGGATTCTGACACCACCCAGGATTATAAGTGTTTGAAAATGGGTTGACTTGTTTATTACCACGATAATTCCTAGCATAATTTACCATCTCAACTTGTTAAGAAAGATGGCAATGTTCAGTAGCATATGTATCTCCACAATAATCATACTGAGCATATATGGCATGAACTCTTACAGGCCTACCATTGTTTCAATCAACACGTGCTTCTAAACAGTAAAATCTTTTACTTAGAATCTAAAGTAAAGCTACCATTTAGGAAGATGAAGCGTTATTAGTAACTCTTTCTTATGGTCTCACAGGTCTTCTCTCATTGTTGTTCTCGATGTAATCAGCAGGAAGATCATCTAAACAGTTTCATACATAGTTTATCAGTTACTTTGTAATCCCACCATTAGTGATTGAATTCATTTTAGACTTGGATTCTGGTGTCAACCGGTTACTAAAAACTTGAATCAAAACCTATTTCTCTGGATTATGCCCAAGACTCTACTTTACGAATTGCTTAAAAATTTCCCAAGCTTCATATAAATGTTTGCCAAATTGTTAATTAAAATTAAGAATGTTGGCTCTAGAATCGACCATTTTGTTATGCGGGAAAAATCTAGATCTAAACTTGCTTTCCATTTCCTCCCATGATGAGACACTACCCTTATCCAAATTGTTGAGCCAATCTTTAGCTTTCCCTTAAAGAGAGTAAGGAAAGAGGCAAAGACAGATGACATCTTGAGGGACCCCATTTTGCTTGAATGAGTCACATATGTCAAGGAAGTTCACCAAATTTCTATTAGAATCCTCATCTTGATTTCCCACAAATTTCCCATTCATCTTAATCATTTTAAGCATGATTTGCTTAATCTCAAAGTTGTTTGCTTGAAAGTCAGGCACTTTAATCCCAGATTGGTATCCTCTAGGTTGTCTACCTAAGAAATTAGTGACACACAGCCTGTTATTCTCATCCTTAGCCATCTCTTCATTTGTAACTTTTTCATCTTTTGGAGGTTGAGTTTGAGGTGAAACAGCTTCCAAGATTTCTTTGAGACTCCTTGTTCTCACAGGTGTCTTTTTCAATCTAGCTCTACATGGCATGCAAAATAGTCTTGCAAAAACAAGATAAGATCAAAGATCTAACTAAACAAACAAAAAATAAATGGCAAAATAAATGCTCAAGCTAAAACTACTCAAGGTCCTCTATTTCTAATCACCAATTGCCTAGAATTTCTTAAACAATAGCACCAAAAACTTGATGCACACAATTATGTTTTACCACAAGTGTATGGTTCATAATTAGTAAGTAGCAAATCAAGGTCGATCCTACGAAGAATCAAGTTAATTGAAAATTAGGCAATAAAATCTCCATTTTCATTTAAGTTGAGCAAAGCAAGATATGGATTTGATTTTTGCAAAATAAGGATTGAAATTAGAAAAATGCATTAAAATTAAAATTCCAACAATCACAAACAATCAAGGCAACCTAGAGTGACTAATCCCTTCTTCAATTCATAGAGCATGTAATTACTCAAATAAATTCACTTAATATTAATATGTTAACCTAGAGTATTAATAGGAATAATTATCTTCTAATTAATTACACCCCTCTTTTGATTAATTTGCTATTTCTAACATAATTATCCAAGAGGCAAAATGGCACAAATTCACTCTAATGTGATTATATGGGTCCAATAGGCATATTCCTATCCTATTGGAATATTAAAATAAATTATAATCTTACATTACTCAATCTATTATTCAAATTTAGATTTTCCTCTTCCAAGGCAAAACCCAAAACCCTAAATTCACACTCAATGGTGGCCAAACATTCAGCAGACAAATAAGCATAAGATTATATAAACAAAACTAATATTAAGCTCAAATAAATGGTTCAAATATGCTCTAATCCAAGAATCAGTTCATAACTACCCTAGATTAAGAGAAAATCAGCCACACATGGCTTCCACGATAGCAAAATCAGTAATATATACAGTAAAGTAAAGAGAAGAAGGAGAAGAAAAGCTTAATCAGAAAAATCTTGAGCAAAACCCTTGATTTTCCACTAACCCAAGCTTCTCCAATCCTTTTTTGGCTCTTTTCCCTCTTCCTAGACGTTTTGCAGCTGTTGGAGGTGAAGATGGTCGAAAATGAGGTGCCCAAGCCTTAAAAATTTGTTAAGAGTCAAAATTGTGTGTTTTACTAAAATCACTCTTTGCTGCAGCACACATGACCTATTCAAATTTTCTTTTCAGATTTAATTCCTTTGACTTGAGCTTCAAAATTCTCTTCTTTGGGCCCTTAAATTGGGCCTCCCTACATGTATAAAACCCAGAATAAATAATAGAATTGGTCCACTAACTTCTAACATAGTTCCGAACCCATTTTGACACAAATTCATTCACTTAATCATATTTTTGCTAACAAAAATTCAAATAAATGACTTTCAATTCCATTAAAAACATCACTAAATTTAATAAAATATTGAAAGTCATCACAAGGGTAATTAATCGCTGTCATGATAGCATTAATATGTAGTCATGACAGACAGCCCTCTTAAGCAAACTTTCGAGAGGCTCCGATTCACTGTCTGGCCTCTGATTGAAGTGATCTCAAAGTTCACATATTACTTTTAATGAGTAATAGTAGTTTTTAAAATTTTAAAAATATCCAACAATCAGATTAAAATTTGAATACATTACAAGTTTGGCATTTTTTTGCTGTCATGACAGCACCTTTGGACCAACTTTTGAAGTGCACCATTTTATCATCTGTCCTTTGATTGAAGAGATTCTAAAGCCCACACATCACATTCAAAGAGTAATACTAGTATACCAAATTTTGAAAATATCCAACATATGGATTGAAATTCATGCATATCGCAATTTTAGCAATTGTTGCTGTCATGATAGCACCTCAACACAAACTTCCAGAGTGCATTGTTTCTCCATTTGATATCCGATCAAGGTAAATCTAGAGCCCACATGAAAATTATAAAAGTTTTTACTTGTGACCCAAATTTTAAGAAAATCTAATAGTCGAATTGAAATTTAGACGCCCGAAGGCAAAAGTTCAGCTTCTTGATAAAAGCCATTTTCAAAATCATCTAAATCTTATCCTAAAAGTCACAAACCTGTGAAAACACTTTGAACATATCAAATAGGACTAGAAGTACCTGATAGAATATTAAAGTGATGAAAAAATTTCTTTTATCAAGATTTGACCACCTAGATGCCATTTTCTAAAATGGACCTTAAGCCCTTAAAATTCACAAATCACACAAGAGTAGTCAAAAACACCATATACTCGTATAAATACACAAGCTAAATATTTTCACTTGGCTCAGAGACCCCCATGGGGCCTACAGACCTACTCTCTTTATCTAAGGTATATGTTTGCCCATAGCACACCATTTGCAATGCAATCACTTTGCATTTGCTTGTAAAATCACATATATTTACATGTATACCAAAATAAACATTTGCTTATAGTAGAAACTTAGTCTACTAAATGAATCCATCAAAACTATATACCATAACCAAGTTTTCTTGTCACAAGTATACAAGCAAACAAAAATTCATATAAAGGCATACATTCCAAATACACACACACATAAACATATCCTACTGTCATCCAAATCCTAAATATATTACAATAGATTTGCTCAAAAGAAAGGGGTTGTAGTTTTTCACAATCTATAAACAACCCTTAGTTCTGCTCCTTTCCTTGTCTATTACTGGATCCATTGCTTGGACCTATAAATATTGTAAAGAAAGAGAGAGACAACCATAGTCTCAGTAACAGAGAAATTTACATTTATTATTATAAAGTAAATAGTTGAATAAATGAATAATAGATTAAACATAATATCTAATTTAGTCATTTAAAATGTATGAATGCATGACACAAGTCGGTATGACCTTTTCTGACCGATAGAATGTCCCCTAGCACTCTTTAGTGCACAAGTAAACCTTATACCCACTTGTACCCCTACAGGTACAAAATATAATCTAAGGCATGATTGAATCTACCTAACCGCTTATGCTCCTTAGATGTGAATCCTGAGCAATTGAAACTAACTCCCTCCTAGATTAGCCTAACTTACTCTCTATGTGAAGGCTACCTTGGTCTAGGCATTCAACCTCACACTTCATATGTCGAATTCCCTCCCTCATTGAGAGGTTTTGAATACTCAATCCACTAACCATATTAGTATACTGAGCCCATAATATGAAAGACAACACTGAGTACTGATAGTTGCCATAGTATATCATAAGTTCACACCTCCCCATTGGAAAACTTCCACTAAGATCATGCCTTTCACTCTTATCTACCTTTTTCAAGTATTGACCACTTCAACACTTAGGTAATATAACATATATCACTCTTCTCTTAAGCGATTCCTCAGCCTATCTAAGGTACTTAACATAGTTACACTTCCTTAAGTACAACTTTCATTCTCTATAATTACAATACATGTAGACATCCTCGTTTCCACAAAAACATTATTGTTAAATAAACAGAAAACATATATGTACTATTATCTAAGTAGTACCCCGTAAGTCCTTATAAAATATAATTAATTGTATTTAATTATTTAAAATATGTAATGCATTATAACTAGTAATATTAATTCAAAATAGCTAAATAAAGCAATAAGAAATATAAATTCTACTATTACCTCAACTTTTTTGTACTAAGAAGGTTTCTCCTTGTACAAAAAATAAGACTTCGTTTGTTCTTTAATTTCTTAATAAGTTCCACTAACAATCCCTACAATATATAAGTGATCAACATCACTTATTATGGTAAATAGCATAAAATAAGATTATAACTCATACCATACAACTTGGGTCAATGAGCCATGATCCATTCTAATAATCAAAATATTAAATGAACCATTCTCATAATACCACTTAACTATCAAAACCATGTATTAGCCATCATTAGGCCAATTTTCAAACCATACAAGTTTTTATCAACCAAAAACCTTCATATGGCATTACTAACTTTCACTATTAACCCTTATAATGAAAATAAAAGCTTAATTTAAATCTTACTACATTCAAATAGTACAATTATAACTAAATCAATAGTCTTAAACCATTAAAGAGCAAAACTCAGTCTCTTAAGGTTTAATTTTTGCCTTAAAACTCCCTTTTTCATCCAATTGCCTACTCAAAATATTAAAGAACCATATAGAAACTTAAAATAACCTTCTTAAGACCCAAAAAAACCAAAGCTTACTAGAATAAAGCCTTTGAGATCAAAATTTAAAATTTATCTCTTTCAAAAACTCAAGAAAACTAAGAGGGAAGGAAGAGGATTGAAGTAGGAAGTTTACTTATTGTGTAATTGAACTCACAATAGTCACAGCCTCCCAGATCCCCTCTCTTCTTCCTCTTTTCTTTGCCTCTTCTCTCTTGGTCTTTTGGTCTCTCGGTTTCTTGTTTCATTTCTTTCCTTTCTTTGTTTTTTTTTCTTGTTTCTACGTTTTGCTTCCTCTTAAAAAAATTGAGCATAATTCTTTGGGACAAATTACAAAAAAGGCCCAACATTTTTTTATTATAACACAATAGCTCAGGTCAACTTTGATAATTTTTCACATAGTTAAAAATAAAATAAAACCAAACTTTTGCTTGATAAAATTCAAATTATGGACCTTTATCAAATTATTTTTAATTTTAATTTTATTATACATATTTTATTTTAAATTAAATTAGGGTCTTAAAATTTTTAGAATGTTACATAACACCTCCAATAACTACCTTACTAGTTAGGTATATCATGACTTGTCAAGAGCTAATGGGACTGCTATTAGCATCCAGTGTTCTTAAATCAGTCCTCCTCAGTAAAATCAAGCATGTATGAAGCAAGAAAGCCATTTCAAAATTTTTTCTTTCAAACACCATTCAACCATCATTTTTCATTGTCTAAATTTATCATCATTTTCCTCATACATGAATCATTGCATTAAAAATTTTATATCAACATAAAATTTAGTAATTAAAATGCTTTAAAAGAATATATCATTTATCATATATACATTTCAAGCATTACTTATCAATAATATAAATCATCAGTAAAATCAAGATATTTTCATTAATAAGACAATTATTAGAAAACAAAGGATTAACAATAATATTTGTACAATTTATAAAGGAATAATAGTAAAATTTAAATAAAGAATTTTATAAACACTGTACTAGAAATTTATTCAGAATGTTACCTACTCGCCTAATAGTTTCTCAAAATTCTAAAGTATACTTCTCTTAATCTTTCACTTTAATTCTAATAGTGCTCTTAATTTTTTGATAAATGAATCATAATTTTAAAATTATTTATCAAGCAATTTTTTCAATCACTTACTTGACATTTGAATCCAATCCAAATAATATTAAAGATAATGCTCTAACCAATTATGTTTTAAATATACTTGAGTTAGTTAAACCATTTAACAACCTCAATTTATGCTTATATTTCCTAATGGCCCATTCTCAAACTTGAATTATAATAAACCTAATCAACCATCATTATGTTTTCTTTAGACTTAATAAAATATGACACAAGCATCCTATATCATCCTTTCTCTGATCATCTTGGTATTTTAAAGTTTCAATTAATAACTTAAGCTAAAACTTATATATACTCCTTCAAACTATAACACGGAAACTTAACTATACTTAATTTATCAATTTTTTTTTCGCACATTTTTACACATATCTTGAAGGCATGCATTTATCAATGATAAAATTACGAGATGAGCAACCAAGAAATTCCAACTTCGAAACTTCTATTTTTATTAATTACATTTCAGCTCAACATAATCAAACAATTTCCAACACCAACCAAAAGCAATATTTCAATCCTAACTAAAAATAGCATATCAATAATAAGAAACACGACCACATCAACTGACTGGAGAAGGAAAAGAATGCTTCAGTGTTGCTGTTGCATTCGAAGAGAGGAAAGAGAGTATTAATGATTTACCTCAACCTTAAGTGCAGTGGTGACGGCTTAGAACCAGCGTGTGGTCGACGCTGATGAAGAGCAAAAAAAAAAAACAAGAAAAAAAGATAAAAAAAAAAAGCTCTGTTCTACAGCTCGGACGAGAAAGGGGAAGACCAGAATAGCGGCCAGTAAAGCAAAGGAATTGAGCTTAACATACACATAAGAAAGACGTTCAGCAGTTGAGAAGCAAGAATAAGTGAAGCTAAATATACGCACGGACGCCAAACCTGAACAGAAAAGTGAGAGATGACAGCAAAGAAGGAACAGATTCTGGTGACTCCCACTTCCAGCTATAGAGATGCACCAGTACAGCAAGGTGTAGGCCAATGGTGAAAGGAAGAACAAGTCGAAGATGAGAAGAAAGAGCCCGACGGTGATGAGAGAAGAGAGCTCAAAGTCGGTGAAGAAACTAAGTGAGAAGGCTCTGCTTTTCTTTCACGCGAAGAAATATAATCTGATCAAGGAGGTTTGGAAAAAATTGCTAGAAAAAGCACCAAAAAAAAATTATAAAAAAGACCCAAGAAAAATTACAAAAAAAGTCACAAATTCTCTTATAATTTAAAATAAAATAAAATTAAACTTATTAAAAAATTTATTTAAATAAAATAATTTTTGAAAGAAAAAAATTTATTCAGTTAAATTTTGTGGGTCATAACACTTTGTCTTCCACATCAAAACAAGGTAAAGCAATTTGTTCAATTTCACATTTAATAAAGTCAGGTACAACAACACCACCTAAATCCCGCCTACTATCAATAATCACACTACCTACCGTTCTATTTTCCATAGGAGTAGGGGCTAGTTGGCTTAGCTTGGCATTTAATTCTGTGTTAAATTTGGGATTCAAGCATCTCACCAATAGTCAATTCTGGCCCTATTTGCAGCCTGCCATTGAATGTTAGCATCAAATACTTGTCTACCAGCCAAAAGCTACTCCTAGCCCAAGAGGCATGAGCGCCTTTCTTTGCGGTCATAAATGAACCTTCGGGGAGGTAGATTCCCTTAATTAAACGAAACAATAAAGCATTTGGTTCAGTTAAAATTCTCCAACAATGTTTGCCAAGGAGAGCTAAGTTGAATTGATGAAAGTTCCTGATTCCCATCCCTCTCCATCTTCCCTTTTGTCATAACCTCCCAAGATTTCTGGTGAATTTTCTTACCTTTTCCTGTTACAACCCACAAAATATCAGAAATAATACTATCTAACTCTTAGCAAGTCTTCTTTGAGTATTGAAAACAAGCCATTGAATAAATGGATATAGCATTAGCCACAACTTTAATTGAGGTTTCTTTGCTAGCTTGTGAAAGGAATTGTTCATTCCACCCTCCAATCATTTTCCGTACCCTATCTCTCACAAAGGCTAAAGATTTAACCTTGACTTGCCCCACAAGATAGGAAGGCCAAGATAGTTTACTAATTGTTCTTTCTTGCCCCTTACATAAAGTTTTATTTTGACCGAAGTCCCTCACATTTAGTTTACTGATTGTAAATGTTATAAAATAAAACTACTTTTTTTGGCCAATTTTTTGATAAAATATTTGAACAAAAATTGAAAGAGGGAAAAAAAAATTGATTAGGTCCACACATGAGATTTTATCATTCAATGGGTTTGAAATTAAGCTTCAATTTAATTGTAGTTGAGGAAATTGGTACCTTATTTTACAGGAAAATCATGTGAATTCATCAATAAATTTATAACTCAATCAAGTTTTAGAGTCCATAAGTTGCGCATTTAATGATTATTAGTTGCTTCATTGATTAGTAGGTACGAGATATATATATATATATATAGAGAGAGAGAGAGAGAGTACCTTTTCTTGTCAACAATATGAAAATGGTTACATTTAACGGTAATAATGCAACAAATTATATACCATAAAAATATTAAAGGATCCAAAAATTATAAATAATGACCAATAAATTTTTTCAGTCCTTTTTTGTAACTTTTGAGATCCTTTTTCTATCATTTTCTAATCAACTAATGGTTAAAATTATTTTTTTATTAATGGTAGGAATTAGATTCCACTGTTGTTAAAAGTTGAAGGGGAATATTACATAAAAGATGAATTTATATTCTTAAATGCTTTTGAATATATAGTTTAGGAGCCAATTTTCTCATTTACCCAAATTATTAATATTCAAAAAATTAAAATATTTCATTGTTATTTTTGTCAAAAAAACTATTAAAAAAGTTTCTTTAAATTGTAGAAGTTTAAATGATTACTGCAAAATTTAATTTGTTATACTTGTACTCTATTCTGAATATTAAACAGTACTTTAAATTATCCAAAAATTAAAACCGTGAATATCAACGTTTTATTATTATTTTTTCGTCCTAAAATGTTTTAAATTCCAAGGCCCACTTGCTATTATTATCAACAACGTAACTTTTAGTTGAGGACTTGTATCATTAGAATTATATATATATATATATATATATGGATGTATATAGAAACTTTGTGATTACCGTCGCCAAGGACGTATTTGTGTTTCCATTTTGGATCAGTTTCTTTTTCTCTCACAGTTATTACCATGAACCTCTCCTTCCACAACCTTCCCAGGACTACTCGTCTCTCCCCATGTTTCAGAACCAAACACGTTTCTTCACCTTCACGTCTTAATGCACATAAATTCTCAAACCTCGATGCAGAGCTTGACTCAAAAATGGTGGAGGGTTTGGTTCAATGTGATGCCAATTTTGCACCATTGACTCCTATAACTTTCTTGGAAAGAGCAGCCAATTTCTCTGCTGATGCAACCTCTATCATCTATAGTGATTCCAAAAAGTATAATTGGGCTCAAACTCATCAACGTTGTTTAAAACTTGCTTCTGCTCTTGCTGACTTGGGGATTTCTCGCGGAGATGTGGTGAGTCTTATTATCTATAGATCCACAGTTATATATACATATGTGCGTGTTTGTATGCTTTCTTTGTTTTTTTTTAATCAATATGGTTTATTTATGAGACGATTCAAATTCTGGTTTAGTTAGGAATCCGTAGAAATTAACTTTTTCTTGCTGCTGGATTTTTTTTCGTGAGAGACACCTAATGGAGTGATATGTGGGAAACCAGAGAAAATTAAATCAGGAAATATTACAAATAATGCATTAATTTCTCAAGGAAATACTACGAGAATACACATGGAAATTTTTGGGCGTTTTAAAATAGTATCTTGATTTTTTGTCTTTTTGATTGGGGTGTCCGCAGCTGGTCAACGTTCCTTTAACTTCACCCTTTTGCTACGGTCAAAGGTTAAGGCCAAAAGAATCAAATGGCTAAATGTACAAAACTCTCAAAAGCTTTAAAACAATTGCATGCACAGAATGGAAAGCTTAACATTTAACCTTCCTAACCTTTTATTATTATTATTATTATTATTATTATTATTATTGCCATGGACTCTCTCGCTATTACTCATATCCTATTTATAAAATACCTTTTAGAAATAATTTTTGGTCCAAAATAAAGGACACCTTATAATAATTACATCACTTTTTTAAATTTTATCCCTTATTGATTAGTGTGAAGATATTTAATATAATTATATTATTATTTAAAGTCAGGAGGTAAAACTGAAAGTACATCTCATTTTTTATGGTATTAAGAAAAAACTAACTTTTCTTAAGATGCATAAAATAGTTGAAAGTGTCCTAAAATAAGAATAGGAGGAAATATTTCTTAGAAGTTGTCATGCTAATAGAAGTTGTCATGTCCAATTAAGGAAAAAAATCTATTATTAGGAACAATAATAGATAAATGCGAATAAACTTTTTATAAAAGCTATTATTAGGTTACATCAAATACCACATTAGTTTCTAGGTATATTTTGTTAATATAACATGACAACTTCTGTTAGTAAAATAACTAAAAATTAATAGCATAAGAGTCTATAGTAAAAAATTTAAAAAATTAAAAGTTAGAAAAGTTAATTTTAAACTTTTAAATATGAATGAGATTTTGTGCAGCTGTCCAAAGTTTAAGAGAATTTCATATATTTTAACCTTAGTTAGTACCTCTGAAAGAATATCGATGTTAATGATCAGCCAAATCAAACGAAATCAATTATTAGCTAGTAAAAATGGAATATATTAAAGATAGGTGCACAATTATAAAATATATCTTTTTCACACACATAATAAATTTGATAAAAATTGTCAACAAAAAACATAAATATATTAAAATAATAATAATTTTAAGAGTTTAGAAGCATAAACAATATTATAAATGAATTATAGAAATATGATTTCACTATCTTCTAGATATATTATTATTTATTCGACATTAAGTTAGGGGTGGAGATGTGGGACCAATAGGGGCCACATCCTTCCTAACTTTTTAATTTTTTTTATTAAAATTTAGGGGTTATATATTTTCAGCCTTAAGTTGGCATATTTTAGAAATCTTGAGACACAAGATGAAATTCTCGTTGCAATTATATAGTAGTCTTTTACACATATGTAGTCCAACTGTTTCAAATCTCTTGAAGATATAGGTATCATGGGATCTATTTATTTTTAACAAGATAATGTTACAGTTGCTCTTAAAACATTAATGTCATTTGATTTGGCTTTTATTTTATATTTGATGAAAGGAATTATAAAAATTATTACTAATAAATTTTGCCAATGACTGCAATAAAAATTTCAAGATATATTGAATTCTATATGCTTGATATCTATTATAAAATTACTTATCCAAACATTAAGCAGTTATGATTAATATATATTTTTCTAGAAAAAAATATTATAACCAAATTATTGAAATTTATTATATAAATGGTTTTTACTATGATATACTTAGATTTCATTGATACAAAGAATGTGTGACAATTGAGCAATGTTACCATATTGATATATTTATTTACTATAATTATCAATTGAAAGAATTAAATAGTAAATTTAATAAGTAAGTAATAGAGTTTTTTAGATTAAATATAACATTAGATCTTAAGAACACATTTAAATTATTCAATGTTAATATGAAGATAAAATCTTCGCACATTTAAAGACAGATTATATTGAAAAGAAAATTTTCAAAAAATTTATTGTATCATGATAATTAAATATTGTTATGCCATGAAAAATTAATGAGCAAAACTTAAAAAATTAATATATATATATATATATATATTTGTTATATATATAATTGAATATAAATATATATGTTGAAATATTCGTAATTTGATAGTGATATATATAGATTTAATTTTTTTTTATTCTCATATATATTTTGTCATCTCAACCTCCTAATAAATTTTTTTGACTCCAGTGCCCCTGCATTAAGTTAAAATTTTAGAGGCATAATATTAATTATGTAAAAATTTATATAAAAATATTAATTAGGTAAATATAGTTTTGATTTTATTTGATAGTAAAACGACCATATGTATATGTATAGAGAGATATTGACTATGCATTGTGCATCAGGATTTTCAAAAGGAAAAATTACGTCGAATGGCCTTGGAAGGAAAATAAACACATTAAATGTTCAATTTTATCAATTTGAAACCTTATATAAACATCTAATGTTATAATTAATTTAAAAAACTCTATTATTTGCTTATTGAATTTACTCTACAAGTATACTTTTAGTCCTATAAATTTATATAAGGTTTTAATTTGATCCTTTAATTTTGTAAAGTATCTTTTTAGTCATTTAACCTTAATATCGTTAATTTCAAATAATTATTTTTTATGTTAATTATTGTTATTTTGAAATATTAAACTTAATATGTTAACATTCGAGAATATTTTGTCAATATTTGAAAGTTTAATATAAAAATTTGTTGGGACAAAACTAACCATATTAGGATTAAAGGACTAAAAAGACACTTTATAAAATTAAGAAACTAAAATGAAATGTTGTGTAAGGTTAAAGGACTAAATGTATACTTTAGCCTTATTATTATTATTATTATTATTATTATTATTATTATTATTATTATTATTATTTAAGAAAACTACATTGTGGACCCTCTCATGTTTCTGAATATCTATCCACAACTGACTTTTCATGAATTCATAAGTAACATTACAAAAATTCACAAGTGATTATTCTTAAATTCACAAGTGATCATGTATGTATTCAAGAAACTATCTATCCATTCACAATTGATTTGTCATATATTCACAAATAATCTTCCTTAAATTCACAAAAACTTTCCCTAAATTCATGAGTGAACTTATATAGATTGTTTTAATAATTAGAAGTATTTTAATTGTTAATAAAGATGGCGGTCCTTCTCTAATATTTGAATATTTTGATGTTTCTAATTGTCATTAATATCTTTACAAGGTCCCTAATTATCATTTGCCCATCATTTCTTGGAAGCCCAAAAGTCAACCGTCATCTTATAGTCCTGATGTTATCTTCCATTCACAACCAATCATCACTAATTTACAACAAATATTTGGCAATTTGTAGCATGATGATATGGAATTGATAGCTCAATCACGTTAGCAAACTGTAACATGGTATTCTTTTTATTTACAATTGATCTTCAATAATTTGTGAAAGATCATCAAGAATTTACAACTCAGCTTACTAAGGAATTTGTTCCTTCATGGTGCTTTTCTAATTTTGGAGGCATTTAATGTTTCTGGTTCCTTTATAGATTTAATGTCATTTCTCTTTTTGTGTTCCTTTCTAAGTTCTTCTTACATCCTTCAATTGTCTGAGTAAAAAGTCCTTCTTGTAGTACTCCTTTGTCATTTTGGTTTGGGTGGTTGAAATTATAATATATTTTTTTTCTTTTGACAAAGTCATATATGTTAAATGTTTTTTAAGTAATGTACCCGTTGCAGGCACTTTTTTCATTGCTACCTTTTATTTTTTTCTCTAAACAGGTTGCTACCTTATGCCCTAATGTCCCTGCAATGTATGAGCTACATTTTGCAGTACCCATGTCAGAAGCAATTTTATGCACTCTTAATGCACGTCTTAGTTGAGATATGATTTCAGTCCTGCTAGAACATTCACAAGCAAAGATCATTTTTGTTGACTGCCAATTACTTGAAGTTGCAAGAGAAGCACTAAATAACCTACTAAGAAAAAGTGTAAAAAAATCCCTACTTTAGTTCTAGTCTCTGATACTATTCACCCATATGCCATTGATACTACTTTAGTCAACTATGAATATTAGAAACTATTAACTACTGGGAATGGTATGTTTGACATTGTGAGACCACAAAGTGAATTTGATCCTATATGTATAAGTTACACTTCTGGCACCACATCGAGGCCGAAAGGGGTTATTTACAATCACAGAGGTGCGTATTTAAATTCTCTAGCAACTGTTCTTCTCTCTGGAATAGGCTTTATGCCTATTTATCTTTGGGCTGTTCCTATGTTTCATTGTAATGGCTGGTGTCTACTTTGGGGTATGGCAGCTCAATGTGGGACCAATGTGTGCCTAAGGAAAGTCTCTCCAAAAGACATCTTTGAGAATTTGTTCAAACATAAGGTGACTTGCATGGGAGGAGCTCCAACAGTTTTGAACATGATTGTGAACTCTACAATAGTTGATAGAAAGCCTCTTCCCCACAAGGTAACAGTGATGACAGGTGGTTCTCCACCACCACCTCAAATCATATCCAAGATGGAGGACATTGGATTCAATGTTTCTCACATTTATGGCCTAACAGAAACATATGGCATTGGAACTTCATGTGCATGGAGACCTGAGTGGGATTCTTTGGCTCCTGAAGAAAAATACAAAAGAAAAGCAAGACAAGGAATTCCTCATGTGGGTTTGGATGCAATTGACATAAAAGATCCTAACACAATGGAAAGTGTTCTAGCAGATGGGAAAGCAATTGGTGAGGTCATGTTTAGAGGAAACACAGTGATGAGTGGGTATTTGAGAGATTTGAAAGCAACAAAGGAAGCTTTTAAAGGAGGGTGGTTTCATAGTGGTGATTTAGGAGTGAAACACTCTGATGGATATATAGAAATAAAGGATAGATTGAAGGACATAATAATCTTAGGGGGAGAAAATATAAGCTCAGTGGAGGTTGAAACAATTTTGTATAATCATCCAGCAATTCTTGAAGCTGTGGTTGTGGCTAGGCTAAATGATCACTGGGGACAAACACCTTGTGCATTTGTGAGTTTGAAAGAGGGGCTTGATGTAGATGCTCAAGAAATAATCAATTTTTGTCGAGACCATATGCCTCATTTTATGGCTCCAAAAACAGTTATTTTTGAGGATTTACCAAAAAATGCAACTGGGAAGATACAAAAGTATATTTTAAGGGAGAAAGCCAATGCCATGGGTAGCCTTATTGGATCATCAAATGTAATGGAGAATCAAAAGTTGGCTGAAAAGTGAAAACTATGGGAAGTAAGAATGATGGTTATAATCAATAAAAGGTTTGAAAATTACATGAGGTATAGCTTAAATAATGTAATGTGTCATTGTTAATGGTAAGGGGTCGTTTCAATTTAAAGAAATAGAGTTTATGCATTAATGGCGTATCTACACATGTAAAATTTATTTCCTTTATGTTCACTCATGGAAAATATAACCATTAGTTGTTTTGGGCTGAAAAGCAAATCCTATTGTCATGGTTAAATATTAAGTGAATTATTAATCCTTGATCTCTGTTTTTTTTTAAGATTAATCCTTGTTCTCTAGTTATGCAAATTATCGATCATATCAGCCTGGATCAAAATTACAATATTCACATTACTAGAGTGAATAAAAGGATTACATAATGAAAACACTAGTGCCACAAAAAAGATAAAAGATGCAACCATAAATTTGACAATTATAGATGTGAACAATGTGGTTAGAGCCCAAGCAGAAAATGAGAAATCAATTATTTGATAGTGTTCGTTTAACCTAATTTTTTGATAAAATTATTTGGGAAATGACAATTAAGTCTTAAAAGAGAGAATTACTGACAATTAGGTTTTTGATAAAATTTTCTGAAAATAAGTAAGAAATATTGATTTGAATAACTACAAATTTAGAAGTTTCAATTGCAAAATAACATTTAAATTCTATATATAACTTTCAACTTACAATTGGAATTCTTGTTTGCAATTGTTTAAAGGGAAAACCATTTTGTTGGTACCTGTAGTTCTCCCTAATTTTTAATTTGTTACCTATATTTTTTTGTCTTTTTAATTTATTCCCTCCTTTAAATTCTACCCGTTAAACATGTTACCCCCTGCAGATTTGGAAATCACCCAAGGGACTTACAGAGGAGGAGACGACGTTAACTCTAAAACTTTGAGAAAGATGCACGCAAGTTTGAAGATCCAAGGAATCCTAACTTGTTTTGAGCAATTTGGCAGAACGTGATAGGATGCATGTGAGCTTCAACTCGATTCATTCAGGAGAATAGGGATCTTAGCTCACCGAAGAGCATGGTTGCATATGAACAAGAACTCAGTTCTCCGAAAAGTAACAGGGTAATTTAGCTTCGTCTCCCTGTGACAGGTCAATCTAATTCCCCAAGAGGGCTTGCAAGTTGGAACATGTAAGCTTTGTCTATTTGTTTGTCAGGCTTCATCTTTGATTAGGGATTCCAATAGCTGCTTACTTGTTGCTTCTTATAGGCTAATTCCAAATGTCTTCAAGTACCTCGTGAAACTATTTAAGCTTAAACTTTGACTTCAAATTTGTGGTTTGCTAGTCTATTTTTCGTTAGTGTTCTCCCGTGAGTATTTTTCTATATGTACAATGCGTACTTGATAATTGAAGCTACATTTTGACTTACTAGTGCTACTCACAACCTGAACTTTAAAACCTATAGACCATATTCCCCTAGTCATTACCAAAAAAGAAAAAAACTGTTGGTTGTGACTTTTTGTTTCAGTCAAAAGTCATTGTTAAAGGTTTTTAGTAGCGACTTTTTACTGGCAAAGAGTCGCCACCAAAAGTAAACTATTAGCGACCCTTTAGCCACAAAAAGTCACCGCTAAAAACCTTTAACAGTGACTTTTGGTAGAGACAAAAAGTCATTGCCAAAAGTTATTTTTCTTTAAAAAAAAAAGGAGTCATCTCATGCTATCACGCCTAAAATAAATTAGATATGACCAACACGAGATACATACACAAACATATACCCCTTAGCCTTGAAGTGAAAGCTCTTTCCATTTTTAAGACATAATTGAATTTATACTAAAATTATAATATACTTAATAATATACATATATATATATATATATATTATAACAAAAGTTAAATATTTTTATAGAAATTATGACAAAACCTTCCCTGTAAATAAGACTTCCTGAAAATTATACATCACAATATTTCAATTAAAATATCAAATCAATCAGGAGCAAAACTCCTTCCAGCCAGTAGCTAGAGTATATAACAAAATAAAGGACCTAACTATAAACTATGTGGAACACCTAAAAATAAGTTTATAAAATAAAATTTTATAATTAAAACTTTACATCAAAAAAAAGTTTAATCCTTAGCTCTTCCACTTCTAGTTAGTAACGGACTCCTTAATGTTCGACAGTTGGTTCAGCATTAGCTATGCTATTTGAGATTAAATTTATTCCTAGTTATTGATGTTTCAATAATAAATAATTAAATATGAATAAAAGGAAAGTTAAAAATAATTATGTAAGTTAAAGAGACAATGATTTCCATAAAAATTCAAATAAATTCAGAATAAATGGATTCTATATAAGTTTAAATGAAATATTGAACCATTAAATTATGATATCAAATATTGTTATCACTTGATTTCAAGGAAGCAAATAAATGAAATAAGTAATTATGAATAGATTACTAATTAAAAACAATGGAACATAAAGTTATTAAATAATCAAATTCATATTTATAGGAACTTATTATAATAATTAACGAACATGGTTACATAGTCTACAAAGGCAAATAACTAAATGTGACTTATGCTATGAAGACAAACGTGAATACAAAGTCCATGAGGGTAAGTAACCAGATGCAGCCAAAACCATGATATAGACGTGAACACACAGTTTATGAGGATAACTAACCAAACGTGGTTGAGGTCACAAAACAGACACAGGTACGAGACCTACAAATAACAAACATGAGAATCTAGCTCACAAAAATCAAATTAGCTAGTAATTGACCATGACGTGCTAAGGGCTAATAGGACTACCGTTAGTAACCAGTGTTTTGTATAAAGTCTCCTTTTAAATTCAATTTGAAACATGCAAGAAAATATTCACCATTAGAATAAAATTTTCATTTTCAACGTCAATTTTGCATGAATCATTTTTCATAGCAATTTAATACTTTGTGGAATGAAATTCCATAATTAGAATCCAAACTTATATTTATTGATTAACTAAAATTGTCAAATTTGATGAAATAAAGTAATTTAATCAAAAAATATCTAATAATTATATTACTGGTATTAACATGATTTGTATAAAAATATAATATTTTAGTGAAAAAAATTTTATTAAAAAAATTTAGTTGGGATGCTATTCACTCACCTGAAATTCTCAAAATGCAAAATTTTCCTCTAAACTTTGATCATATTTTTTTTTCCTTTTCTAAACACCCTAAAAATCATGTTAAAATTTTAAATAAATTTCAATCAATTCTCAGCCAGTGCAATAATTTCTTTTCAACATTCCCATCAATAATCAACTATATTAAATTTGAAACTTTAAAATCCAAGCTTTACACAAAGACAAAAAAACTAAAATATTACTCCTCAGCATTTTGTTAAGGCACAAAATATATATATATATATATATATAAAATTTCTAATCCACTCAGCAAACTCTAGCATTCAAATGTTTCATCAACAGGCCATCCATGTCCAAGAAGTCAAGTAATCACATATTATTAAGTTCATAATCAAGTCTCCTTTGCAATTTTGAAGTTGGATTTATAGATTAGTAACATCTAAGCTAACTATATTTTCCACAATAATTGAAATAGTTTGATACTAATTTCATACTCAAATTTCCTTTGGAATTTTCAAAGTAGGTTCATAGAGCAATAGTGCTCAATTTGGAGATACCACTCACAAGAATCAATGAGATCTAAAGGGAAATGTACAAAATCAAATAAAGCTTCCTCTAATAGTTATTATGTCAAACACATTGCCTGCACTAATTTTTTAAGCTCAAATCAAACTTCTTCCACCTTGATTCCATCTCCCAAAATTCTATAATATTAATATATAATCAATCAGCTTCCTAAATTCCATTTCTTCAGTGAATAAATAAATGTTGATTTAAGAAAATCAAATCATCATCTTTCGCATTTCATACAGCAGCACAGAACTAGAGATTTCAACTTCAATTCTATCACTTTATCCACTCACAAGCATGGACTTTTTCTAACAAAAGGAGAAGAGATCAAAGCATCTCACCTTGAATGACCAATGACAGAACTAAGAAGAAAAGAGGAAGAGTATATGGTGCTGAACTGAGGAGGAAAGGGTCCTGGAGATAGCTACTGTTACGGAGAAAGGGAAAGAAAAGGCAGATGGCAACCTCTAATAGCAACTACACGACCCTCCTCAGTGTACAACCCCTCCAGCAACTTACTTCCCCTGCTGTCGACACCGATGGAGAAAAGGAGAAGTACTTCAATCTGTTACAGCAACTGGAGTGGGAAGAGGTGGAGAATCACAGGGAACCTTCTCCAGAACACCAGCGAGCAGAACAACATAAAGAAAGAGAGGACGGATGAAGAAGGGCAAGCGCTCACTTATTTGGGTCTAGAATGATCGAAGATTAAGAACGGGAGAGATGAAAGAATGAGCTGTGCGTTTTTTCCGCTCTCCCCTCTTTGTTTTTATTTTTCTGAAAGGGGCAAAAGGGTAATTTCATTAAAAAAAAAGGAAAATTAAATATCTCCCTTTGCATTCAGTGAAGACTTGAACCCTGGATAGGAACAATGATTACCAATGGAAATCCCTCTAAGCCTCCTATGCATATTGCTGTTCTTCTCCCAACAACTAATGAAATACAATAAATTCATTTTGTTTCTACTATTCTAACTTAATCATTATATATATTGGGTTATCACACATGTCATGTCACCTAACACTTTGTACCACGTCACCTTCTACGTGTGCACCTCCTCTTGCCGCAGCAGATGCAATGTCACCCTGCCATGTGTGCGCCACATCACTTGACAACTTGTGCCACGTCGCTCCCACGTGCCACGTCACATATTCATTCTGAATTGTGAAATATGCCTAAGTTAAGTTTTGAGCCCTTAACCTTCACATTTTAAGCCTTAACTTCTCTTTTTTGCTAGTTGAACTAAAATGCACCTATAATTATTATATGCAAAATTAAATATATATTATTTAACTACACGCACATATATCAAATAATATATTATTAAAAATATATACATGTATATTATATTTTATTTTCATTTACTAATATGATAAAAAAATTTATATGAGTGTGTATATATTATATTTTTAAATAAAATATTATTTTTGTTGTAGCAAATATTATTTTTGTTAGGAAAATGAACTTAAAATGAGATAATTTTTAAATATTAAATAATTTTATTATAAACATTTTAACAAATTTTTAAATTTTATTTTTTTATTTTTTAAATGAAAATAATTAATTATATAATTTATTTATAAGTATGTATTATGTTAGTTTACGTTAAGTATCTTTTACTATTTTTCCATATTTTCTAAAAAATTAATAAATAAATGATTAAACTTTTATCTTCTCCCAAGTTAAATGCTTCCCCTTCTTTTATTAAAAATAAATTGTCTACAATTTTTCAATTATCTTAAAAAATATTTTAATAAAAAATTTCTTTTAATCATATAAATTTTGTTAATAGCCATTTTGAATAATTATTCTTTATTATCTTTGAGATAGAAAATGGGTGAACATGTTGTAACATCCTCAAAATTTAAACCTGATTAATTGAGCTTGATTAGAGTAATTAAGTTTATTAATGAGGTGTGTGGCTAGAGAGATTTAACGAGTGTGTTTGATTGTAATTTCAGCCCTATATATGGGTCTGAAGTAAAGTTGGGTCACCTGGATATGAAAGAGGAAGAAAATCTAAAGAACGAGGTTTTGTGCCACGCATCGTGGCTTGTGGTTCATTTGTTGTAGCACACATGTGTGAAACAGCCAAATACTAGCTTCTCTGTGCTATACGCATGGCACATGGTGCGTCCGTCGCAACTCATGGCCACTTTTTTATAGAAATAAGAATGCAAAAACTAATGTAGAAGAAGAGAGAAACAAAAGAAAAATGAAGGAGCAATGGAAGAGCTCTACTAAGGTTTGAAAGATTCAAAGATTTGAAGTGTTTAAGAGCTTCTAAACACTAGAGGTGTGTTTCCCAAGCCTACATCTATCTTTCTCTTCCATTTTCTCTTGTTGGAAAGTTAAGGTTTGGTTAAGAATGATGATTTTCGGTCCATAAAGGCTACGTCTCCAAACCTATTGACTTAAATAGAGTTAATGGAGGTTGATTAAACTAATGAAACTTAACATTTATGGCTTTGTGAGTATAAGTGGTTGGAGGGCATTAAATACCTAAAAATTTCACCATAAATATAGTAGTTGGAGCAATGTGGCTCCATTAATGGTTATATGAGAGTTCAATAAAGTTAATGTAAGTTAAGGGAAGCTAAAAAACCTATAGGTACCCTTGTAAGAAAAGAGATTGAATCTTAGGAGTAAAGAAATACTTGAGTTAAGAGTGAAAATCATTCAAAAAAGGGGTATTGATAAAACATATTATGATTAATTGTAGAGCGAGCATATTAGCACCATTCAAGCTTCATGGAAGCTTTGGGAGTGAATATTTAAGGGGTGAAACCTTTGATCTCTCAAAGGTTTGAGATAACTGGGGGAAACTCTTTCTCGTGCTTTTGTGTGTCAATCAATTTATTGTTTTAAAATGTTATGTTTGGAGTATGTGAAGTTGTTTGAATTGCAATGTGGCATAAAGCATTTTGAAAATCAATTATGATTATGCATAATAGAGTTCCATGGTGATGTGTGATTGGATGAAATCCAGTGACATGGTTTGTGAAATTCAATGATTATTGTGTTATGAGAAGTTCACTGACTTGAAAAGTAAAAAGTTCAATGAAATTATGTTTTATGGGAGTTTTATGAATGTTTATGATGTGGAATTTAATGATGCAATTATATGTTAAGTGAGTTCAATAATTGTGTGATAGAGGAGTTCAACGACATTATGTGTTGCGGAGTCCAATGATGTGTGTCAAATGTAAATATGTGCTGAATATGAGATATTGTGCATGCTTGGGTAGTGAACACCTACATGCTATTAGTTATTGCATATTTATACATTACATGATCTTGAGAGGCAGGAGTTCGCCTAAGAAGAGGAGTAGAGAATTAAAATCCATGTGGTAAGGCTTCCATCAAAGCTCGATGGTTAGCCTAAATTTATTATTTATATTGTCTCACTTGTTCAATGAGGGACTATCCTACTAGTTCAACGAGGGACTTGAATCTAGTTAGTTATCTACTTGTTCAGTAAGGAAACTAGTCTATAGGGAATGACACCCCATAATGTGAGAAATGGAAAAAATTGTGACTCACTAGTGAGATAGAAAACCTTGGTCAGGTAACCTCTCATGCATGTTTTGGATAGGATAGTCTTAGTGTATAGACGATCCTAATATATTATAGCCCACAGTTTCATGTCAGAGGAATAAGGAGAATATAAGGGAGGTGTGATCATGCATATAGTGATAAAAAGGGCACATAGTTGTCTATTTTGTGACCCTAGTAAAACAATTCATAGATAGAGTCCTATTTCTGTAAGAAATTGTATTACTAAATCATTATCTCTTGAGCATGTTTATTATAAATGAGAATTTGAATTATGCTCTTGAACATGTTAAATGATTTGGAATTGATTATCTTTGCCATTTACATTTAAATTGATTGATATGCATTAGTATAAGTTAGATGGACTTTAGTTACTGAGTGGTTGTACTCACCTTACTATCTTCAATATTATAGGAACTAGTTCAAGGGAACAAGACAAAGGGAAACAGCTGGAGGCATAGTATTATTATCCTATTAGTAGGCTTCCTTTTCTTTTGAAGTATTTATGTGTATATTTTTACATGAAATTGCCAACTAGGATTAGTCCATGTTGTGACTTACTTGCACTATGAGTTTTGTTAAATTGTATGGTGTATTTTGGACCTTAGGATGTATGTGTATGGATTGTAAAATCTATAGCCGAGCCAAAATAGTGATACAAGTAAGAGTCATATATGACATGTGAATTATGATGATTGATAGCTGAATTTTATGATTAGAGCTCCCCCTTTTGTTTTTAAGATTAAGGGGTTGAGCAATGAAAATATTTTTCATGAGTGTTATTAGTGATGTGATGAGTTGCACAGGTTCATTATAGTCCTTTGAGTGTGGTCTGGGTAGTGTTTGTAGTTGTTGGCTTTTAGTATGAGTTTTGAGCACTCAAGTTATGTGAAAATGGTGGAAAAGAAGGATTTTTGAAATGAGTGTTCAACTCTTGAATGAGAGATAATTTGATTATAAAAATAAATCCATTAGCTAAAGTTAGGAGAAACTCTCTGTAGACCCTTAGATCGCGTCAATTAGACATCGGAGGGAGAAATGGCGCACTTTAAAAGTTGCCTAGGTTGCTATCAAATAACAAAAGAATTCTGTTGTCAAAAGCATGCAAGGCATCGCGACGCAGTGTGCCTCCTGTTCTACACTATTTCACTATTTTCCAATTTTAAGCAAATGCACTGATTCTTTTTGAAATCCCATGATTCCGTGTACTATTTGAACTTTGATTTTTCATTGTAAAGTTCTTTTGGGGTGTTTTAAACATTAAGAACCTGGAATCCCATTTATACAACTTGATAAATTTGACAATTACATTGATGTTAGAGGTTGGGGAGGATTAGTATGGGTAATCTTGTCTCTCCCTACATATTTCACATATGATAAACTAAATGTAGATGCTAAACAAAAAAAAATTAAATTAAAAACCTAAGTGGATATTTCATAATCAAAATAGAAAGAATTTTATCTTGACTCAATCTAAATTGGTTTGGACTTTTATTAAAGTCTCTTTGATAGAGTCAATCTCAAGATAATAGGGAATACTTTTCAATAACTTTACAATTTAAAATAAATAAACTTTAATAAGTTTATATATTGTTTCATCCATAATTCAAATATTAACATAAATTGAACAATCAAGTTTACAATTCTCAACCAACAATAATTTTTTATTTTTTAAATTATTTTTAATTTCTTAATTATTTTTTATGAAAATACTTTTGGTGGTGACAAACTATCACCGCTAAAAGTAATTACATAAATTATTTTTAATTTTTAATTATTTTTTATGAAAAACTTTTGATAGCAACAAAAAGTAATTACATAAATTATTTTTAATTTTTTAATTATTTTTTTATGAAAATACTTTTAGTGGCAATAGACTGTCACTAGTAAAAGTGATTTTTAATGGTGGTAATTAAAAGTTGCCACTAAAAGGGAGGCCTTTGGCAGTAACATTTAAAAGTCGTCACTAAAAATCTACTTTTGGTAGCAAGTTTTAGCGGTTACACAATGTTACTGCCAAAGGTCAATTTTTAATTGTTGTTACTAAAAGTATTTTTTATTTTTGTAGTGAGTGTTATGCCCTGAGCATTTTTTTGTTAACATGCCTTATACCTATATAGCAAACGCAAAAATCAGGGACAGATATGTAAGAAATTTACCTTTGTAAGTCTACTATCAGTTCAATTCTTTGAATCTTCTCTTAATTTTTTTTTTCACACTCACATGTTTCTTACTTTTAGGGAATAAATCTTTCTTCCCTTGGTAAAGTGAATGATCCAGAAATGAAACAATTCATAGAGAAATGCTTAGTTCCAGCATCTATAAGATTGCTTGCATCTGAGCTACTAAAGGATCAATTTCTTGCAACTGATAACATATAAGAGATTAATCATGCACTACAATTTTCAAATCACATGACTGAATCGGTGACCTACCACCAACTGTGCCACGCCCCATAGAGATAGACCAAGCCTTCAAGGATTTTGTTTATTGTGGATGTTATGCATACTTTTCTTACGTGACCTATAGGTTTTATTGTGTAGAATGTTTGAAAGTAGTGGAATGTAATGAAGTGGTAGCTGGACTATGTGTGGGTTGTATGTTGTACTAGAAGTAGTGGAATATAAAGTGGGTTGATGGACTACTTTTATTGTAATCTATGGAATCATTATTATGAAATGAAGATGGGCTTTGTTGTAACTCGCTTTTGTCATTTTGCTGTCATATTTTGATGTGTAAGATTAGGAAGAATAGAGAAGAATAGAGAGAGAGGAGAGAGAAGGGATGAGAGGATTTCTGAATAGTACTCAGGACTTATTATTTCAAAACATATGGATGAATTACATAGAGTTTGTTTTTATAGGTCTCCCTAGGATAGGCTAACGGTTTAATGGTAACTAACCATAACTGAATGAATTATCCCCTAATTATCTATTTACACATCAATACCCCTTTCAAGAACCCTTGACCTCAAGGGTTAGAAATAACAAAACTAGGGTGCTGTTTCTGTAACTGAAACAAAGAAATCCAGCTAGCCTCTTTATCTGGAAGGTCCTTCCATTTCATAAGAACTTCCATGATAATCCTACCTTTTCTTCTACCCCTCCATTCGTTCAATATTTTCTCTGGAATTAAATTTGAAGGAGATTCTAGCCAATCAATAAGGGGATGCCGCTGCTTTATTGAAGGATTAGGGCATAATTTGAGCAATGAAACATGAAAAGTGGAGTGAACCCTTAATTCTGGAGGTAAGTCCAGTTTATATGCTACTGGCCCTATCTTTTTACGGATTCTATAGGGCCTAAAATATCTTGGGGCTAATTTCTGAGAGCTTCTCGAGGCTGTAGAAATCTAATGATAAGGTTATAACTTCAGAAATACCCATTGTCCTACCTCAAACTCTCTATCACTTCTGTGCAAATCTGCTTTCTGCTTCATTCTATTCACAACCCTATTGAGATGATATTTTACCATTGCTAGAGTCTCTTCTCTTGCTGAAAAAGTTCTGTCAACAGCTTCTACTACCACATCTCTAGGCAAATATGGAATATGCAAAGGAGGAACCTGTCCATACAACAGTTCATAAGGAGTATTTTTTGTGGAAATGTGATAGGATGTGTTACACCACTTTGCTAAAGAAAGCCATTTATGCCACTCCTTAGGTCTTTCCCAGCACATACACCTTAAATAATTTTCAAACAATGATTAAGCACCTCTGACTGTCCATCCATTTGTGGGTGATATGAGGAGGTAAGTTTCTGTTTCACTCCTAAAACCTTCAAAAATTCCCTCCAAAAATTACTGATAAAGAGGGGATCTCTATCACTAATAATTTCAACCGGTGACCCATGCAATTTGTACACATGGTCTAAAAATTGCTGTGCCAATGTAGATGCTGTGAAAGGATGAGATAAAGATAGAAAGTGTGCATATTTACTAAAACGATCAATGATTACCCAAATCGTGTCTTCCCCATTTGATTTGGGCAACCCTTCTATAAAATCCATGGTCACACTCTCCCAAACTCGACTGGGAATATGTAAAGGCTATAGCAACCCGGGATAAGCCACTGATTCAGCCTTACATCTTGCACATGTATCACAGTGCCTTACAAATTCATTAATGTCATCAAATAATTTTTGCCACCAAAACAACCTTTTGACTCTTTGATAAGTAGCTTGTACCCCTAAATGTCCTCCCTGTGGACTTGCATGAAGCCATTCTAGTATTTTCTGCCTTACGCTAGGAATAGTCCTCACCACTAATCTGCCATTCCTTCTTAAATGCTGACCATCCCAAGAATAATTACCTTCTACACCTCCATTTTGTTGCAAATGAGCTTTTAAAGCCCTCAAATCAACATCCTCATCCCAGCTTTTTTGGATTTCCAGAAAAAGGAATTCTAAATAGGTCTGCAAAGATACTTGGAAAAATTCACCTTTTGGCATCCTTGAAAGAGCATCAGTTGCATTATTGTCGTTGCCCCTTCTATAACGGATCTCATAATCATATCCCATAAGTTTGGGCACCTAATACATTTGAAATGCAGTTTTAACCTTCTAATCTAACAAGTATTTAAGACTTTGCTGATCAGTTCTAATAATAAACCGCCTTCCTTCCAGATATTGATGCCAATGTTCCACAGCTTGTACTACCCCTAACAATTCCTTCTTATAGATAGAGAGATTCAGATGTCTAGGAGCCAAAGCCTTACTGAAAAAGGCAATAGGTTGACCCTTTTGTATCAGAACAGCACTAATGCCTGAGCTACAAGCATCAGTTTCAACCACAAACAGTTGCGAAAAATCTGGAAGAGCAAGAATAGGGGCTGCCACCAGTGTTTCTTTCAACCTTTTGAATGTAGCAGCAGCCAATTCTGACCACTGAAAGTTATTATTCTTAGGCAATTTAGTTAGGGGTTTAGTTAAGGAACCATAACCCCTAATAAACCTCCTATAATAACCTGCAAGTCCCAAAAATGATCTTAGTTGTTTTACTGTGGTTGGTTTAGGCCAATCCATGACTGCTTTGATCTTTTTGGGATCTGTTGAGACAACTCCTCCACTTATAATGTGTCCCAAATACTCTACTTGGGTTGCAGCAAAAGTACACTTGCTTTCCTTCACAAAAAAACAATTTTTCCTTAGAATTTCCAAAACCACCCGCAAGTGTCGTGTGTGAGATTGTAAACAGGGACTATAAATCAAAATATCATCAAAGAAAACTAAGATAAATTTTCATAAATACTCCCTGAATATACTATTCATGGCCCCCTGAAAAGTTGTGGGTGCATTAGTGAGCCCAAAAGGCATCACTAACCATTCATAGTGACCCGAATGAGTATAAAAGGCTGTTTTATAGATGTCTGCAGGCTCCATTCGAATCTGATGATAACCTGCTCTTAGATCCAGCTTAGTGAACCATTTAGCAGCCCTTAATTCATCCAAAAGCTCTTCTACTAGCAGAATAGGGTATTTATTCTTGACCGTCCTCTTATTCAGCTCTCTATAATCAATACACATGTGTTATGATCCATCCTTCTTTTTCACCAATACAATTGGTGAAGAAAATGGTGAGCTACTTTCTTGAATGATTTGAGATTGTAACAGCTCCTTCACTATATCTTCAATAGCATTCTTTTGAGCTGCTGGATATTAGTAAGGTCTTAAATTGACTAGATCAGAACCTTCTTGCAGAATAATAGGATGGTTGTGGCCCTCTCTCAAAGGGGGAAGAGATTTAGGCTCCTTGAATACATCTAAAAATTCCATCAACATGCCTTGTACCGATTTTTCAGAACCCTTCTCCCCCTGCAATTAAAAGTAACACCGTTCTTCATCCTCCTTTTCCACTAGTTGCAGCATAAACATTTGACCTCCAGCTTCTAATTCATTTTCAATCTTTTTAAAATCAATAATTTTACACCCTACAGATCCTTGAGACTACAATTTACATACTTTCCTATTATACCAGAAGGTCCTGGACAGTTTGTCATAATCCCAATGAGCCTGATAGATGGTTTTAAGCCAAGATAAACCTAAAACCATGTTATAGGCCTTATCTTCCATTATTTGAAAGTCCCCTATGAACTCTTCACCCTGCATCTTCTACTTCACCCCTTTTAATATCCCATATACTTTCAATTTTCCACCCCCTGCCAGTTCCACTTCTGCCACAGGGTTGAAATCACCCTTCCACCCAAGCTTCCTAGCCAAGTCACAGTCCATATAGGCATAAGAAGCTCCATTATCTATGAGAATTATACTTGCCTTTGACCTACATATCCTGTAATTCTCATAGTCGAGGGTCCCACACTTCCTTGTATTGCATGTAGTGAAATTTACAAACATTCAGAGTGTTCTGGAATGTATTTGAATTTTTTTGGTGCGTCAACGTCTGGATTCATGTCTTCATCAGCTTCCTTAGGCCCCTCCTCTTCCAATTCAATGATTTGCGACTGCATTTTTTGAGTTTGAGAGCAGATATGATCTTTGGAAAAAGGTTGCCAACAGTAGAAACATAAGTTTTTAGCCCGTAATTCCCTTACTTCTTCTGGGGTTAGTGTTCTTATGTTGCTAGCATTTATTCTTGAAGACCCAACCCTTGCGTGTGAAGAAATAGAGGCAAAAGAAGCTGTCTTAGGTGCAAAAGAAAGAGAATTAGAAGATTGGACCGTTTTACCCTTACTAAAAGAAGACCCAGTGCTGCCAGATGGAGTCTTCGCGTCTCTCCACCTAGTCATTCCCTTCGGTTTGCTTGGATAAGTATCCAAGACACCCCCTTGCAGTCTCGACTTTGAGTTTCGACCCCACTGAAACAGATGTTGTCTCGACTCTGTGCCACGCATCTTTGTCTGTGCTTTCTGGCGATTTACCTCATGAGTATGTGCTATATTTCTCGTTTCTCTTAACGTTCTTAGCTTGAACATCCACACTTGAGCTACAAATTCTTCCTCCAAGCCCACTGTATACGTTTGAATGAGATACTCTTCTGAAAGTTTGATCTTGCCGGTTATGGCGTTAAACTCATCATCGAATTCTTCAAGAGAATCAGTTTGTCGAAGCTTCATGAGATCTTCTATGGGAGCCTCATAGGTGGGTTTGAACCTCTGCTTCAATTCTTCCACATATTCTTCCCACGTCCGTCGGCCACCTTCATCTGATATTGTAAGTCCTTGATGCCATTACCATGCCTTCTCATCAAGGTGTAGGCTTACCATAAGCACCTTCCAATCTTTAGGTGTGTTATCTATTTGAAAATAGAACTCACACTTTAAGATCCATCCCAAGATATCACTTCTTTGGAATCTAGGAAACTCTATTTTTGTAAATGCGTGTGAGGCTGATGCTCCTGGTTTTTGGGTCTGGGTCGCCACTACGCTGGTTATGACTGGCCCTTCCCTCATCGAATGTATCAGTATGATCACGTACTATCTAAGCGACCTGGTTGGTGAGAGATTGGACGTCACTTAGGAGATTAGCCAATCTGGCAAAGGCATCTTCCAGTGCACGAAGTCGGTCTTCACTGTTGTCTGCCATGGTAGGTTGCAATATCTGTGCTCTTGTTTTAGGCATACAGGTCGAGAACCGCCAGCTCTGATACTACTAATGTGTAGGATTAGGAAGAATAGAGAAGAATAGAGAGAGAGGAGAGAGAAGGGATGAGAGGATTTCTGAATAGTACTCAGGACTTATTATTTCAAAACATATGGATGAATTACATAGAGTTTGTTTTTATAGGTCTCCCTAGGATAGGCTAACGGTCTAATGGTAACTAACCGTAACTGAATGAATTATCGTCTAATTATCTATTTACACATCATATTCGTTTTTATGTTATGTATTACATTTATCTAAATAGAATTGAACCAATACATATATATATATATATATATATTTCATACTAGTGCTACACAAATCATATGAAACCTATAAACACCAGTTGTACAGTATGATATTGTCACTATCACGTGTTGTTGTCATATATAATTTCAAAAGCTGTCCATTTCATTTTTATGAAATATGAAGAAACATGAACTTGCTATTACAAAATATATGAAATCAACAATAGAAACACTCGCTTGAAGAAACTAAACAGCCATAAGTTTTATTTCTCAATTTGACAGAAAGTTTCGTAAGCCAATTGACAACAAGAGTATATTGTTATCTTGACAGCAACTTTCATTTTTGATTTTGTGACAGCAAGTATATCTTGACAGCAAATATATTGTTATTGTCATTTTATGCTTTTGGGATACAATTTCTGCTAAGAGAAGATTTGAACAGAAAAAAAAAGAGCTAGGTCAGTTCACTTACAAAATTTTATACAACTTTTGAAATTATCTAATAGAAATAGTAGGATATACTTGCTGTCACAAAATCAAAAATATTATATGATAGCTTTTGAAATTGTATGACAATAACAATAAAACCCATAACCCATATTAAAAAAGTATGCATATTTATGACAAGAATTGGACAACATATAAAGCCATATGCTTGTTGATACAGAAAACTAATATGCTTGATGTCACAAATATGAAATCATATACTTGCTGTCACAAAAATGAAACCAAAAACTAACATAGGTCTTAAAATCATATGCATGCTATCACAAAAATGAAATCATTTGCTTGTTGTCACAAATATGAATTGTCGTCATAACCTAACAATATATTTATGATATGAATTGGACCCAAACTAAGATGAACTTTGTAACACTTGCCCAGAGTGTTATCAAAAGCATACCACAATACAAAAAAAATTAAGAGTGGTTAAGTTGATCTTAAAACCAATTTAGGAAACAAACAATTTAAATCACCAAATAATCTACACAATAGCAAAGCACACATTTTAAAACCTCTTAGAAAATTTTAAGAGATTATTATATAGTACATGGAAGCAAATTTTGCAAATAGAGGCAATTAGTTGCTGTCGTGACAGCATTGATTTTGCTGTCATGACAACCCTCTTGAGCAAACTTTCGAGAGGTGCTGATTCACCATCTGGTATCTAATTGAAGTGATTTTAAAGCTCACATGTTCCTTTTAATGAGTACTAATAGTGTTCCAAATTTCACAAAAATCCAACAGACGGATTAAATTTTGGACACGTTACAAATTTGGCATTTTTGCTATGTCATGACAGCACATCCTGACTAACTTCTGGAGTGCGTCATTTCATAATTCGACCTCCGATTAGAGCGATTCTAGAGCCCACACGTCACATTCAAAGAGTACTACAAATGTACTTATAATGACCCTAAATTTTAAATTAAATAAAAAAATTTCCTCTAATTTATATTTTATTTAAATTAGTTTTATGGAAAATAGAGTGTTAATTTAGTAAAATTTATGTTGATAGCTTATATGAAGATCCGGAGTTTGAATTCTTTTGAGCAAAAAGTTAATTTTATTTAGTTTAAAATTATGAAAAATTTATCAAAGTGCTTCTGTCTTTTATGTAATTATGGGAAAATATTGTACCCTCTCTTGTAATTTTTGTAATTTTCTAATGTTCAGATTTTTGATTCTGCTCCCTCGGTCAGACGCACGCATGAGGCGGAAATTTCTGGATCCTTCGACTCATTTGCGTTCCCGTTGCTATCTCCCTTTGTTCCACTTCAATTTTCCTGGTGCTCTCTTGGTGTTGTGCCTCCGATCATCGTCTTTCCCTTCTCTCTTCCTTCTTCTATCAGCATCCTCCTTTCATCTCCACCGGTTCGGTCTCCTCATCTTGCTCCGTAACTTCCGTTGGCGTGGGGTGCGCGGCAGTGGATCAGAGCATCCTGAATATTGCTCTTCTTTTTATTTTTCCTCCAGCTATCTACGTGTCTAGGAAGGTGAGTGTTTGATTTTTCTTCTCCTTCTTGGCTGTTCGTGTGTGTGGAGTGAATCCCCTGTCATCCTCCTCCTCTGCCCTGTGTTAATGCTTATGTGTGTTTGATCTTCATTTTTCCTTCTCTTCAGTTGCTGGGTGTGCGTGCGAGTATGTGGTAAGCTCATCTTTGCTTCTTGTTTCATTGTTGTTGGCTGTGTTATGTTCAAATCCTTAACTACCTCAATTTTCGATTAGCGTCTTCTCCCTGTGATTATTATTGAAATCAGTTCTGGCTTCCTTGTGAGTGTGGCTGCCGTGAGGAACTCCTGGAATTCGACCACTTGTTTTCTTGTTTATTCATCCTCAGGAGCTTAAGAAGGTTTAGCCCACAATTAGACAATTTAAAATTATCAATCTATAGCTAGAAAACATCATTTTCCTTCCTATCCATTTTTAGTCAAAAATCCCAAAATTTATTTTTTTAGATAATCTTGATATCTCAAATTACCCATTTCCAACTTAAGGTTTGCTCAAATCAACAAAAAAATTAGATAAAATATCCAAATAATTCATACCCACTGTTTTAACAGCAAAAATATACTCCCAATAACTCCATGTTATCCTCCCAAAACTTTTTCTATAGTCAAAACAACTAGAAATTCAAAATTATAGAAAATCTCAAATTTTTCACTGTCAAGAATTTGAAAATAAAGTGGAGAAATATACTCCAAAAAATATTTAAAAATTTATTTAACCTTAAAAAATCTCAAATAACACTAAAAGTATTATATAATGTAGCCTAACCTTTGAAATATCATCCCTTTGACGACAATGCGCTAATCTTCTATCTGTTTCTTATCTCTCCTTTGGAGAAATAAGATGGGGAATGAATTGTTGCTTTTGCCATCTAATAAGTTGCAATTTAAATTCCCATCCCATCTTCTTCTCCACGCCCCCCCTCCAAAAAAAAAAAAACACCTTGTTTCACCCTTTTATTTCCTTTTCTTCTTCTTTTTTTTTTCCTTAATTCTACCCAATATATATATATATAGATCTTTTTAGACTCTCCAAAAATTCCAAAGATTGAGTTAAATTTGTATATTTTTGTCCAAATAAAATTTTCACAAGATTAATTAATTTATAATATGTTAAGTTAAAAATATGTCTTAAATAATTTAGTTTAATTCCACCTAACATTATTTATTGTCCTTCCGTTACAAAAAAAATATGACTTAAAATAAAAATTCTCTTAACTTATCCTTATATTAATCCTAATTAATTTTTAATTTATTTTAATTTGTTAATTTAAATTTTTGAGATGTTTCAAAAAGTTTCACACCTTTAGTTGAATTTCAGGAGACCAAATGACTATCAACAGGCTATTCAAGTGGAAGGGGCTTGGACCTGAGTTACCATCCCTTGTAGCCTTGGCTTCAAGCCACCTGTAGCCTAATTTGCCTGAGTAAAGGCCATTAGAACTCCCCACCCAACTCACTTTCTCTTCCACATCAATAGATGGTGAAGCAATTCGTCAATTTCACATTTAATATAGTCAGATACATCAAGCCATCTAAATCTCACCTATTATCAACAATCAAAATAGCCACCGTTTTATTTTCCACAGGAGTAGGGACTAGTTGGCTTGGCATTTGATTCTATGGTAAATTTGGGATCCAAGTATCTCGCCAAAAGTCAATTATGGTCCCATTTCCAACCTACTATTGAATGTTAGCTACTACTAAAAAAATTGCAATTAGTGATGCACAATTCTGTCACTAATCAACAAATTAAAAGCTGTCATTAACATTGCATTTAGCGATAGATTGTCCATTACTAATTTCCATCAAAAAATGCAGCATCATAAATCCATGTGATGAATATGTGTCCATCACTAATTTATTTTTTAATTAAAAGTTTACCCACCACATTGCCGCTTGGACCTCCCTCAATGCCACATCACATAACTCTAACCCAAGACCTCTCCCTTTTCATGTGTGCATGTTGCCAATTGAGTTGTAATGACTTTTCATTCTTAATATATAAAATTTAATACACACACATATTACTTAATTGAATGCATATATTCAACATAATGTAATTTTTGTTTATTTCATATATTATTTCCATGTAAATATGTTGATAATTTATATTGTCATATATATACATTAACACATATAAATGTATAATTATTAAAAATAAATTAATATATATTATTAAGATAAATATTTGTATATTTCATTTTATATTATCTATTTTATAATTAAAACATTTCATATGACAGAAATTTTATTTTTATACGTAAATTTATATAATAAAAGAAAAATATTTGCTATTATTTTGTATATCATTTTATATTATTTACTTTAGTTATAATATAAAAAATTATTTGTGTAAGTATTTAGTTTTTCAATTTTGAATAATATCTTTACGTGAATCTCTATGCATATTATAATTTTTAAAATTTATCAAATATTTAGATATATATTATTAATTTTTTAATTAAAAATATTATGTGTCACTGATACAAAAATTTAGTAACATAAAATAGTGACTGATTTAAATTTGTCACTAAATTTATAAAGATTGACAAAAATGTGCAACCATTTTCTATATGTCACTAATTTAGGTAATTAGTAATAGATTTGAGTCTGTTATAAAATTTCTATTACCGATGCCTATCATTAGTGACAGACACTAATTTTTCTTGTAGCAAGCATCAAGTAATTGTCTACCAGCCAAAAGGCTGCTCCAAGCCTAGGAGGCACAAGCAACTTTTTTTTTGGGTAGTCATAAATGAACCTTTCAAGAAGTGGAATCCCTTAATTAAGCAAACTCACAAAGCATCTGGCTCAGTAAGGATTCGCTAACATTTTTTGTCAAGGAGAGCTCAGTTAAATTGTTAAAACTCCTTGAATCCAATCCCTCCCTACATCTTCCCTTTTGTCATAACCTCCCAAGATTTCTAGTGAATTTTCTTACCACACGAAAAATCAGAAATAACACCAGCCCTTGGCAAGTAGAGCCAGTAATTCAGGCGTGCGAGCTTATTCGGGTTAGATTCAATTTAGGTTGGACTTATTCGGATCAGTCTTAAAGTATCCTACTCTTTTTTAAAAAGTTCATATAACCAAGCCTAGTCCTAACACATTCGGGCTTATTCAGCCTAGCCCGAATACCCAAATCTTTTTAATTTTTTTAATTTTTGAATCAATTTTAATTTTTAAATAATAATGTTAAGTATAAAATATTATTTTAACTTTAAAAAAATAAAATAGAAAATAATAACTTATCAACTTTGTATTTAAGTAATTTTGTTATTGTTTTATTATATTATGTGTAGTTTATTCACGATTGTTTCATTTACTTGTAAATTAATGTCTTAGTTGTTTAAATATTACTCTTATCATGTTAGATATAAATATTGTATATATTTTAATTAAATTATATTATTTTAATTATGATCAAGTTGATCTCAAATTAATCATAGTTAGACCACTAGCTTAAAATCATTATCCCAATTAGTTCAAAGTTCTTAAAAAACTTTTGGGTAAACTATACTTTTTATTTTTAAGAATATGAGAAAATTAGCCATCATTATATTATACAAAAATTATTTAATTATGAGTAAAATACTATTTTTTTAGAATTATTTTTTTAATTTTTTATATTATTTAACCCCTACATACAAGGGTATTTTCTCTAGTTTACTCTTAATTTTTAACCAAGTATGCATGAATGATAACTAGATAATTATCCAAGAACATTGTTTTAGTTATTATATTTATCTAGTAGTAGAGTCGAGAATTCATACATATCTAAATTTTATTTTTAAAATTATTTTTAATTTAATTTTTACTTTGAAATTAATTGTCTTATTTTATTAAAAAAATATAAAATATATTTTTCTAGATACTAAAATGATGTATAGGACTCAAAAGTTTTTTTAAAAAATATTTGGGTCTTAAAATATAAAAATTAATATTAAAATATATTTTAAATGTTGTTCTAAGATATTTTATTGATTAAAAATAACAAAATTATGAAGATATAAATATTTTTATTTTTTTAAAAAAATAACTATAGTAATGCACTAACATATATGGTATTTTAGTATAAAATGACATAAAACTTAAAGAATTAATTAATATTTATTATTTTTTTATTTTTTTATTTGGATATTTGAGCTAAGCCTTAACTTTTTCAGGCCTATTCTAGCCAAACTGAATAGGTTTGAACATTAAGAAAATATTTTTCTTAACTTGATCCTAATTTTTTCAAGTGAGTTTGAACTTAGTATTAAAATTATCAAGTTTATTGACAAGCTTTCTTTGGATATTGAAAACAAGGCATTGAATAAGTGAGAACATAGCCACAGCTTTAATTAAAGTTTCTTTACCAGCTTAAGAAAGGAATTGTTTACTCCACCCTCCGATCTTTTTCCCTACCCTATCTCTCACATAGGCTAGAGCTTCAACCTTAAACCTCCCCCACAAGATATATCTCTTACAAAGGCTAGAGCTTCAACCTTAGCCAAGATAGTTTACCAATTGTTCTTTATTGTCCCTTACATAAAGTTTTGTTTTGACCGAAGTCCCTTACATGAAGTTTACTAATTGTAAATGTTTTTAAATTAAACTACTTTTCTTGGTCAAATTTTTTATAAAACATTTGAAAAAAATTTGAAAGAGAGGGAAACAAATTTGATTATATACAAAAAAAAGATTTTTAATAATGAAATTTAAAAGCAACCAAAAAAGTTACCAGTAAAAGTAGACTTTTAGTGGCAAAAAATCAAAATAGTCACCAATTTTTGGCAGCAACTTTGATATGTTATTACTAAAAATTAACTTTTGATGGCAACATTTAATTGTCGCCCCCAAAAGCAACAAAAAAGTATTTTTATAAAACATAATTTGAAAATTAAAAATAATTTATATAATTATTTTTGGTGATGACACTTGTCATTTTTAAAAAATTAAATATAATTCTAAATTATATAAAATAATTTATAAAATTATCATTTAAATAATTAAAAAATTATTATAAATTATTATAAAATTTTAAAATTAAATAAAATCATTCAAAAGATATTTATTAAATTAAATTTTTATTTTATATACATAATTAGAAATAAATGATATATAGGATTGTGAAAAAATAATAGTAAAGATGTGTTAAGTTTAATTATTAAATTATTTTTAATTTTGTATTATTCGTAATCTTTTTTTAGACATAGATAGCTCATATTTTTTAAGAATTATGCTATTAAGCTAGTATTTTAATATAATAAATTAAAATATTGATGGGCTATTACTTTCAATTATAATTACATTATGTTATACATAAATTATTACTTACATACAAATACATAAGGGTAAAGGTGTATTTTTGCTCTTGAAGTATTTTTTGAGGAGCACCTAGCACTCAATATTTTTGTTAGAACAATTTTTTCCTTAAAGTTATTCAAAACAAAACATTTTTTTCCCTTTTAGTCAAATTTTTGAAAGGTTAGCATTTGATGTCAATGTTAGAATTTTGACAAAAAGAATAAAAATACTCTGTTTTAATAACTTTAAGAAAAAAATTTATCTAACAAAAAAATTAGAGTGTTGGGTGCTTCTCAGGAAATATTTTAAGGGCAAAAATGCACCTTAACCCAATACATAAATGGCATGGGGATATTAAAGTTGTAGAAATGTCATGAGATGCAAGTGATATTGTAGATTACTTAGCATATTGCATACTTGATACTTAACTTGGTACACATATAGTATCTACTTCTTTTGCTAACTTTCAATGGCTTTTGGACAAGGATTTTATGTAATTTCACCTAGTGTATTTAGGTTTCCATTGTTACCAATAATTTAGATTTTATAACTAATTATTACAAAGAATAATATGAATAATTATTCAAATCCATCTTGTTCTAAGGTAAAGAATGATTAGATGTTAACTAGATCGATCACACATGAGATCCTTGTAATTATCTTGTGTTATAAAAATTATTAATATTCATTAAAAATTCAAAATTATTCAAAATAACTATTAACAAAATTTATGTGGTTGAAATTAATTTGTTATTAAAATACTTTTTTAAGATATTAAAAAATTGTATATAAAATATATTGTTAACAAAAGAGGGGGAAACATTTAGCTATTTTGAGAGAAGATAAAAATTTAGTCATTTAATTTATCAATTTTTGAGAAAAATATGGAGAAGAAAAAGTAAAAGATATCTAATATAAACTAATATAATACATATTTATAAATAAATTATATACTTAATAATTTTCATTTAAAAATAAAAATAAAATTTAAAAATTGGTTACAATGCATATAAGAATATTATTTAATATTTAAAAATTATTTATTTTAAGTTCATTTTCCTTACAAAAATAATAAAAAATAATATTTTATTAAAAATATATTTTAAATATTCATATAAATTATTTTTTCATATTAATAATTAAAAATAAAATAAAATATATGTATATCTTTTTTAATAATATATTATTTGATATAAAGGAAATTAGCTCAATGGCCTCAAAAAATACAGCTCCCACAAATTATGGATGAGATTTTTAAATATTTTGAAATATAGTCAATTCATAAAATCAATTAGATATATTTTACTTTTTTATCCTTAGATTAAATTTATTATTAAAACACAATATATATATTGTAACTAATCCTTAACTAATTAAATCTTTCATTTTTTTCTCTAAATATAAAATTTCTGGTGCCTTTCTTCATCACAGAGCTTTTTTTCTCTCTTCCTCTCTATTTTTCCTAAGAACACTATGAAGAGGAGATTAGACATTGAAAAAGAATATTCATTTTTGGAAGTAGAAGACTAGGCTAGAATTTATTATCTATCATTAGATTTTTACCATATTCACATGTCTCGATAACATCAATTTTTTGCAGACTGTGTTTGATTTATTTTGGGCAAATGATTATGTATTTTTTGTGTTGCTGATTTGTGATGCTACATCATTAATATATGTTTGTATATCAATGATAAATAAGTTTATGTCTGATTGTTTAGTTATATTGATCTGTGATAGTATATCAACAATATAGTATCATGAATCAGTAACATGAAAAATACATAATCATTTGTCCAAAATAGATCAAACACATTTCACAAAATATTTTGGACATTTAGTTTATTACAGAGAGTCAAATACCTAAACTAATAAAATAAAAAATCATGAATCTATAGCTCCATTCCCCACCAATGTGCTCCATTTCATCAAGTGCCATTGATGTATCTCACCTCGCATTTGTCTCTCACAATTGTGATTATAACTCACTTACACTGCTTTGTTGTCTTGTGTTTGTCTCTCTCATGTCCAATTCTATCTTCTCTCTCACATTCATCTATAAAAAGGCTATTTTAGACTATATATCTCACATTTATTGCGTTCAATTCCAGAGATTTCTTGCATTTTAAATTTTCTAGTATTTGCAAAAAGAAGATATTAAAATGGCGGTTTTGTAAATTAATTACAAACTAAATATTAAAAAGGCCATTTTTGAAATTTAAAAAAGGATATAATATTTCTTTTCTTTCGTCTTATGATATGGGCTATATGTGCGAAAGCCCCTTTTATATATATATATATATGTATGCAGTTAAATAAGATATATTTAATTTCGCATATAATAATTGCAGCGGCATTTAAGTTCATTTGGAAAAGAAGAGTGGCTTAAGGCTTGGAGGTCGGGGATTAAGGGTTCAAACCTTGACTTTGACATATTTTACAATAAATATGTGATGTGACACATGAGGTGGTTTAAGTAGGTGCACATGTGGCATATGACATGGCATGAGGTGGTGGGATGATGTGGCATCATCTGCCAAATGCGTGGCCTATGATGTGGCATAAGATGGTAAGTGACGTGACATCATCTATCACATATATGGTAGGTGATATGGCATCACGTGATGTATATATGGTGAAGTGACGTGATATAAAATAAATTACTATTTTAAAAAACCTTTTGGTGGCAACAAATGTCACTGCTAAAAGCATATTGTTGCCGCCAAAAACAATTAATGACTAGTGATGGAATTGCCTTAGTCGTGTAGGCACTCAATTAAATTAAGATTGATTTAATATAGTATAGGCCAACCCTAAGTCATTATTTTTAAGGAGCAATTTAAGGGTTAATCTTAAGTTGGTTCTAGGTATTTAATTACTAACAAAAAAATATAAAACTAAGTTCTAGATTTTTACACTAAAATGTAAATGAGAAAATGCAATTTAAGCTATTAAAACCTAAATGGATGCTAATACTAATATCTAACAATTAAATTCTATTATGCAATGCATGAGTCCTAAATTATAATTGGGGGCTTTTGGTTTAAAAAAATAAATGAAAGCTAAAGAAATTAATTAAATGACAAAAAGGAATAATTAACCAAAAATTAAGAAAAGTTTGATTTAATTATGGTAAATGGGACAACTTAAGACTTCATATGGAGTTAACTTTCCTAACCTAAAAAAATTAGTTGGACCAAAGGGAAATGATAGGAGAGTGGAATTAATAAATTCAATTAAGGGAACCCATAATTACAAAGTTTAACATTTAATTTACTAGATAACTCATAATGAACCAAATGCTATAACTATGAATTATAGGCAAATTAAATTCATTAAAACCAATGATGATTCATTCAAAATAAATCTAGAAAATATATTTAAATTATCTAATTGAATAGTTAGACAAATTACCAACTCAATTGAATGATTCAGAGGTAAAAGGAATAACTTAAATTTGCAATAAACACTGTAATGACAATTAAATTAACAATGAGAACTCAATAATTAATTTAATTGGCTAAGTAAGGGTATATAAACATAAGTTCTAAAAATTCATTCAACACAAATTCAATCCAAATATCAATCCAATCCAAGATTCAAAATATTTACAACCTAAAACTAAACTCTACTCAAGTATTATAACTTAAAATCATTTAAAACTAAATAATCATAAACTATTGAACTAAAAAGATAAATGAAAAATCACTTCCCTATGGTTTTCAAATGCAAATCGTAAGCTCTAGCTTCTTTCATGCTTTTCTCAACTTGCCTCCCAAGCTAGCTTAAGCTTCTATGAATTTTGCTCTTCCTCCAAGCTTCAACCAAGTCACTGTTGCGGCCATAGATGAAAATGGTGGAATCAATATGTGACAGTGAGGTGGCGCGAATATGGGTGGAAGATGATGGAATGTGAG